>NC_092713.1:200015257-200317489 GCF_047496885.1 Scyliorhinus torazame | reverse complement strand
TGTTCTGTTTTGCAGATACTTGGAAGGGAACCTTCTGACAACAATCCCCAAAGAACTCTCTAACTACAAGCATTTATCACTCATGTAGGTGACATTACGAATTTCCATTATTATTCCTGTAACACTCTGCCAAATGATGCATAACATAATAATAAATATAGTTATTCTTTATCTAATAATAAGTAGAGGCGTGTATGACAGCAAGTGAGTTGAAGTACACTAATTCCATTTTATTATGTCCCTGATGTTTTGAACGTTGGATTAGTTTCCAATTCTGACAGAGAATTATTCCTCTCATTAACACACAGCGCACATCTTTGATGCATAATCAATACAGACCGTGTTGTTCAGTAAAGGAGGAGAATACAGTGCTGACTCAGTGAGCTCGGAGGTTCAGTGCTGCATTAATGAGATGTCACTTAAAAAGCACTTGCTGTAAAAGTGATTGTTAACTTCAGAAGTGACAGCAGTGCCACAGTGGGTGAGAACTCGATGCTTCCACTTCTGTGACCTGGGGTGAAATTCTCCCCCAACAGCGCGATGTCCGCCGACTGGCGCCCAAAACGGCGCCAATCAGACGGGCATCGCGCCGCCCCAAAGGTGCGGAATGCTCCGCATCTTTGGGGGCCGAGCCCTGACATTGAGGGGCTAGGCCGGCGCCGGAAGGATGTCCGCCCCGCCAGCTGGCGGAAACGGCATTTGTTGCCCCGCCATCTGGCGCGGAAATGACATCCCCGGGCGGCGCATGCACGGGAGTGTCAGCGGCCGCTGACAGTTTCCCGCGCATGCGCAGTGGGGAGAGTCTCTTCCGCATCCGCCATGGTGGAGGCCGTTGCGGAGGCGGAAGGGAAAGAGTGCCCCCACGGCACAGGCCCGCCCGCGGATCGGTGGGCCCCGATCGCGGGGCAGGCCACCATGGGGCACCCCCGGGGTCAGATCGCCCCGCGCCCCCCCCAGGACCCTGGAGCCCGCCCACGCCGCCTTGTCCCGCCGGTAAATACCTACTTTAATTTACGCCGGTGGGACAGGCAATTTCTCGGCAGGACTTCGCCCCATCCGGGCCGGAGAATCGAGCGGGGGGGGGCCCGCCAACGGGCGCGGCCCCATTCCCGCCCCCGCCGAATATCCGGTACCGGAGACTTCGGCAACCGGCGGGGGCGGGATTCACGGCAGCCAACGGCCATTCTCCGACCCGATGGGGGGTCGGAGAATGACGCCCCTGGTTTCCAATCCAGCCAAGACTGAACTCTGTCTCTGTCTTCCCTCCTGGCTGCCTCGTGATAGAAAGGAGGATTACTCACATTTTGAAATGTGAGTCTGAATTAAACAACTCCTTAGGTTAACCTCTCTCAAGGCTGCTATCCATGTTGTTATTTCCATTTCAGTCGTCTGCCCAAAGGTAGGTCCGATCCATTGTGCTGTGACCTCCACCACGGGTACAACAAGGAAACAGACTCCAACTTGCCCTGTGCCAGAACAGGATTGAACCCCTGAGCTGTTGTGACCTGCTCCATACTAGCCATCCAGCCAATTAAGCTAACCGGCCTGGCCAAGGAATCTGGGTTGCCATGATAACATGAACATGTACATGCATGTTGTGGTCTGGAGTCATGGGTAGTGATGGTAGAGGCTCCAATTCCTTACCATTACCTGGCTGACCATGAATCTTTCCTGCTTCTACCACTGCCATTGGCGTATGTTGGAAGGATTTACATGGTGATACTCAACCTGTTGGCTATGTTGCAAGCCTTTTTTGACCATCAAGTCAGTCCTGAAATAGGACTTGAACATGAAGCTCCTGGCTCAGAGGCAGGAACATTGCCACTGCACCACAGGGCCACCCTGTTATCAGTATCCTATGTGAAATTAATCAGTGATATGAATCCCACCCACCCACTCCCCTCTTTCCAATCCCAACCCCCACCTTGTACTCTTGGATACCAACCCCCCACCCCTTCTGTTCAACCATCGCAATCATGCCTTCAGCCAATGTAATCCCAAGGTCTGGATTCCTACCCTAACCCCTCCTTGTCTCCACCTCACTTTTGTTCTTTAAGACCCTCAATGCAACCCACCTCTCTGAGCAGACATTTGATTGCCTCTTTGGCCTAGCATCCATTTTTGATTGACAATACCTCTCCGAATCACGGACTACATTTATTTCTTCATTAAAGGTCAGGAAAATGAAGTTGCCTGCCTGATTACTTCGGTATGTTGAGGTCATTAGGGAGCTCATTAACAATTCCCCTTCTGACTCTTGAGCCTTTCATTTCGGAGCTCTGTAAAGCTGACCAGTAACAGCCCGGTAAGAACAGGAATGGCACTGCTGAAATCATCTTGTTTAATGCAAAAAACTGGATGTTTTGGCTGTGTGTGTGTGGGGGGGGGGGAGGGGGGGGGGGAGAAATTCACACTGAGCAGCAGTGAAATTCTAATAAGCAACCTTTATTTCAACTTTGTCCCATCTCAGGTGGAACTCTGCATTTGCCACTTTAAAGATAAAGATCCTTTTTTTTTAAGATCATACACCTCTCAGCCACAGCAACGGCTGCTGATTCAGACCAGAACCTGGCCCACTTTGCTGGTAGCCCTCTTGTCATGGGAGTGTACCTTTAAGAAAGGGTGTTTATCAAATAGCTGCAGTGATGTCATTGTGTGGGTGGAGCTGGGTTGTGCCTCTGGGTTTTACTTTCGTTTTGAGATGGAAGCAGTTTGTGGCTTTGTGTTTTACTTTCATTTTGAATTTGAATTCAGACAAGGAAGGTTCATTTTGTCTCTCTCTCTGTATGTTAAACGGTGTCCAGATCACTTGATAATTTAAAAGTGATAACTGTCTTGTGTAAAGAATTTATGCCGACTGCTTTGCTAAAAAGGGGGTTTGGCTTATGGATGTTCTTAGGAAACTAATTAAGGGTTACAAATAGAGTACTGTATCTGTGGGCGTATTTGTGTTGGTAGTTGATAAATTGTTTACTGTGTGTTTATAAAATGTTAACTGAATTCATAGAATAAACATTGTTTTGTTTAAAAATACTTAAAGTCTCTGTTGCATAACATCTGGAAAGTAGGCCCTTGTGCTCCTCATAACTAAAATCTATTAAAAGTTTTAGGTCAGCTAAACTCCATGATATACTTTGGAGTTTTCTAATCTTCCATTACTGTCTGCCCGAACCCTAATTGGGTGACAGGGTCATTAAGCTCTGCTCCTGTGGAAATCACACTTCATGCCAGGTCATCAACGGAGGTGGGAACACAACGTGGGATCAGTTTTGCCTGGGGAAAATCCATGCCCGCATGTTGTAAGAAATGGAAAGGTTTCCAATTCTGCAGCACTAACATCCCTCACATTGTAGCATCATAAAAAGAATCTCATTGTAACAAAATAACAACATCAGCTGCAGGCAGAGAATTGGAGAGCATATCCACTGTGGATTATAAAATCAGTCACCTGCATAATTCCTTGATTATAACCCTGTTAGTTCCTTCAATTAAAACTTTAATCCAGGATTACAGGGATTAAGGCTTTTTTTATTTTCAGTCGTTGTTGTAAATTATTCATGTTAAGGTCAAAGACATTCTCTAGCTCACAGGTCAGGCGAAGATTTTCTTTTGTGGAATGCGAGGAACAGAATAATAAAGACTCTTATAAGGAGAATGTTTTATGATTTAGGAACAGGGCACGCAGAGAAACTCTTCCGCCATGGTGGTAAATTTGTAGTGAGACGGGATAATTTCTGCTGGCCTAAAGTTGAGTACCATTCCAATGCTTAGCTGTGTAGTGGAGGGATATGATTGATTGATAGCATCCATTAAACCTTTGAAAGAATGTGAACACACTGGAGAGAGTGTAGAAGGAGTTTAAACAAATGGTTCCAGGGATAAGAAACTTCAGTTATGAAGAGAGATTGGAGAAGTTGGGACTATTCTCCTTGGAGAGAAGGCTAAGAGGAGATTTTATCGAGATGTTTAAAATCATGAGGGGGCTGGACAGAGTATATGTCGGAGAAACTGTACCCGCTGGTAAAAGGATCAAGAACAAGAGGGCACAGATTTAAAGTGATTTTCAAAAGAAGCAACTGTGATGTGAGACATAATCTTTTTCACATGACAAGTGGTACGGGTGTGGAACGATGCCTGGAAGTGTGGTGGAGGCAAGTTGAATCGAAGCATTCCGGAGGGCATTGGATGATTACTTGAATAGAAGCAATGTGCAGGGATACAAGGAAAAAGCAGGGGCACTAAATCATAATGCTTGTTTGGAGAGCTGGTGCAGATATGATGGGCCAAATGGCATCCAAAAGAATCCTGTGATTCTGTAAGACCTTCACTCAGCTTCCGCAACAACCTTTGCTGGGTTCCAGTTTTTCACCATTAGATCCAGCACATGTCTATTTTGCCCTTTCAACAACTCAGGTCATGAATTAACAAACTTGTTGAAGTGTTGACCTCCGTCTACCTGTGCATCTATGAGTTGCTGTCTGACTTCCTCCTGGTCAGGAGTATCTTGCTTGGCAGAGTTTATCTTATGCTTTCTTCCATTAGCAGCTCTGCCCGGAATTTCATGTCAGCCTTGGGAGGTGTAGGTCGGAGTGACAATAAGGCAAGGTTTGGGTCTTCCTTTGCCTTTTGTCATTTGGTCAGGGTTCTCTTGGCCATCTGGACGTACCTTTCCATAAAACTGCATCCCATTGGGTGAGGTGGTGATGATGTTGAACTCCTAATATTCAGCGAATTACGTAAATTCTCTGGAGGTGAATTGAGTTCCATTGGCAGATATCATTCTTTGAGGCGCAGCTTACTCAATAAACAAAATTCTTACTGCAGAAATTATTTTTGTAGCTCTCAAATCTTCCACCTCTCTGATAAAAGGGAACTTTGAGTAGTAATTTGTGACTATGAAATACCGATCTTGATTGTGTGTGAATAGATCGGCTCCCACAGTAAGTCATAGGCGGGGTGGTGCTTCAATGGCTGTCATCGCTTCTTTCTGCTGTGTGTTTTGGTACTTCTGGCGTAAATTGCATGTTGCCACCATTCTTTAGATATCTTTGTAGATGTTTACGCAGTACTTAACTGATTTGCCTATGAGCTTATACTCTTCCATTCCAATGAGAACTTCACGTATCTTTTGGAGATGTTCTTCCTGCATTGTTTTGGGTATGATTATTCTGTGTCCAGCTCGCAGAACACTCTTCTAAAGAGATGTTGGATGCGATTCAACCAAAACATTTCTAAGTGTCATTTTGGACGGATTTGGTGGGGTGTTTACAATGGCGTGTTTATAGCTGGTGAGATCCCTAAGTGAGCTTGAGGGTCCCCAATGTTGCCCCCCACACACATGGGCATTACCCCCCCCCCCCCCAAGTGAGGACACTACACCATGGGTTTGCTGAGGAGCCCCCCTTTTCAGGCCTCCTTCCCCCCTCTTTTGGGCCCCCAACCCTCATTTCAGGACCCCCACCCTGAGACCCTCCAACTGTTATGAGGCCCCTTCATACCTGCCCTTCACCCCTCCCCTCACCCTTCATAACCCCTCTCATTGCCCCGTTCTTGGGCATGGTCACCTTCAGGCCCCGACCCGTGACAGTGTCACCCTGGCACTTGGGCATCCTGGTACTGGCACCCAGGCAGTGTCCCTGCCAGCTTGGCAGTGCCACACAGGCACATTGGCAGTGCCTGGGTGGCAGGCTGGCAATGCTGCAGTGCCCAGGTGCCAGTGGGGAGAGTCAGTGTGCCACTCTGCCCTGTCCCTGACCACCCAAGGGGTCTCCAATGGTCTGGCAAACCCCCCAGGTGTGGTTAGGCCTGGTCCACATTTGTGTGGACCAGCACTAAACCGCACCCAGTCAATGCTTCGCTGGGGAGGCCATTAGCTCTTGATTAATGGTGATGAGCTTATTTCTCATCCCTTTCCTGATCTGGATGGCTGTGTGAATGTCTTTTCTCTGGGAACTGCCACGTCCAGCCATTTCAGGATATTGACTGGTCGCTACATCATCTGATATCTATTGTGTTTTCAAACGCATTGTCGCCTTGCAGAATATGAACATTTTGGTTTATTTTACTTCGCATTCTCCCTATTATTCTGATTCTGATGACTCGTTTATCATTTTCTTTCTTTGTTCTGCACACCTTTTCCCGGTGATTTGGCTTTCCACAAGCTCTGTAGTTTGATTCATATGCAGGCCATATCCTTCTGCCTGTGAACTCATTTGGTTGTCCACAATTCCTGCATGGCTTTCTGTCTCAAATTGTTTTTTTGTCACTGTTTTACTTCACCAACCTTGCTTCCCTTCTCTTGACTTAACAGAAAGTTAGGTGTTTGGGTAGTCAGCATCTTTACATGTCTACTTGTGGTTTCATGTTCTCTGATAGCATCCACAACCTGTGATATTATGAGCTTTGTCCATTCCAATCAATTCCTTCTCTGCTCCAAGGTGTGTAGAGAGAGTCCTACATCAGCTGAGACAGCAGTCTTTCATCTATGTCCTTAAATCTACATTTTCAGACTGTTTTTCTATCTGTCATAAAATTGTCAACAGGCTCACCAGATTCCTTCTGTCTTAGGCTTTGAAATTCATATTGGCAGATCAAATGATCTGACTTAAGCTGGGGTGTGTGCCAAATCGTTCAAAAATTTTGCCTGGGTTTCTTCTGCCGTGTTCACTCAGCTTCCAGCTATTAAACAAATAATAACCCTTTTCTCTCCTGCCTACAAAACGATGAAGCTGATCCTGTTCTCTTCACTAGTGATTTTTAGAAAGCTACTGAATATCTGTCTGCTCTTTTATTCAAACCTCTTCTCAAATGCTTTTGCGACATCATTGTCTCCCAGTTTGGCATGGGCAGGAGCTGTATGCTCATTGCTGCAGTGGCCATTTCATTTCTGCACAGTTTACTCAATCTTATTTTTCTGGCACTAATTTGGTTTGATTTTTCAACTTAATTCAGCAGTAAAGTTATTTAAACTGTCTACTCACAGTCACCCCACTGCCACCATGTTACGTCTTTGGTTCCTAAAAGTTAGAAAGAATCACACTTTGGATTCAAAGTACTGAAGCTCCATCACGTGCTCTCCAAGTGGCTGGTAGACTGACAAATTGTTGCTTGGCAGTGCAGCAGTTGAATGTAGCAGCTAGGATATATATTCACTTGCAATAGTGTCCAGCTCTTTACAAGTAATATAGCAATCTAACACTAACTTTCTGTAATGTGTTTATGCTAATCCCTAGGTTCATATAAATAAAGGGATTGTTGAAGTTGAGCTGCCATTTGTGTGATATAAAAAGGGAAGCAGCATTATTGACCAACAAGCTATCGCAGTTTGTATCATATGGTGCATCACTTCCTGGCCTGCACCTACTGGCCGATTGGCACATCAATATTGTGCAATTTGTGCACTCACAGTTTTTTTTTAGCAAGGTTTGGGCCAGTGTTTTTTAGCAAGGTTTGGGCCAGTGTTTTGAACAAAAGGTGTGTTAAAAACTTCTCACCCTTGGTTTTATGATAAATTCACAGACTTGTCTCCGAGAGAACATAGAGTGCTGAGTAATTCACTACTGCCACAGGCTTGTTTCATTTGGGCAATTGGCACAACTGATTGTATTTTTCATGTTTTCATTTTGCAGAGATTTGAGCAACAACAGCATCAGTATGCTCAGCAATTCCAGCTTCAGCAACATGTCCCAGCTGTCAACATTGTGAGTACAGGGTCCAGCTTCTTAATACACTCTGTGTTACTTCTTAGCACTAGTGTGTTTATATTCCTACTTGTATTTTAAATGTGTATATGTGATCCAATTAATGCTTCTTGTGTGTGTTCATATTAATGATATGCACGTCACTGTTATTATTGATGTACAACCTATGAGTATCGCTAGCTGCATTAATACTGATAGCAGTCGTGTGTGAGCAGTGTTACTTTAATAGTACTGCTGTTGCCACAAGTTTATATGTGGTATGTGTATACCCAGTATCAAGATGTGATACTGCAAATAATTGTGGAAGAATATACTGAATTAGTTTGACTGCAGTGGCGTGCAAGGTAAATTATTTGCCCTTTAACTTATCTTTCAAGAACACCGACTGGATTAGCTGTCTGGCTTTCTGCTTTTGGACTCGGATTCAGAGTCTGGTCCAAATGTGTTGTAGGTCCTTTTGGCTCGTTGTAAAGCTGCTGTTACACAACCAACTCAGGATCAACTTTTCAGGAATCCAGTTGCCTAGTCTGTTGACCGCCGATGGTTACTTGGGTCAGTTCACGAGGGTAAAATGGAAAGATTTCAGACACCAAATAAGAATCGTGTTGATAATTAGTGAAGGGTGAAAAATAATACCTCAGAATAAAATTGTGTCTGGTTCCTCTTAAAATTTTGAGACACCATCCCATTCCCAGTCCATGATCATCATTTAATTCTTTCATAATGTGTATTTTTTCAGAATTCTGAGCTACAACCGGTTGAGATGCATTCCAGTTCATGCGTTTGATGGTCTGAAGTCTCTGAGATTGTTGTAAGTATTTATCATGACATTATTTAGAACACACCTTATATCATTGTCCTGCCTTATGGAGCTTGAATGCCACTGCTGAATAATCCAAACTCGACATCCATTCCCCTTCCATCTCAGACCAGTCCCACTCTTTCTCTCTGCCCACCCCTCCCAATCCTATTCTCACTTTCTCCATTCCGTTTTCCTCCCACAGAACCTCAATCCCCATTTTCTTTTCTTTTAATTTTTCCGTTGGATGTCACTGGCAAAATATTTCATACGGCACTTATCATGCAGGCAATAAGTCAACCATATATTCCAGACTAGGTGCGAAGGGTAGGGTATTTCCACCAAAGAACATTAGAGAGAACCAGCGTTCGATCCTGATGTTATTGACTGCTGTAATACAGCTAGAAAAAGTAAAGAAACCCATTAGCCCTGTGCCAAACTGCATTGCTGCATCATCACCCTCAAGGTTGCTGAAAAGGAAAGCATGCAGTGTAAAATAATAAAAGCAACTTATTCATTTGGAATAAACAAAATATAAACCTTGGAGAAGCGAGACAGAGCAGAATCCACTTGTGATACTATTTCCAATGACTGAGGCATGTATGTCTGACTCTTGCTCATATGTCATACTTCACAGTGTGTCTCAAAGGCAGAAATGTGCCCTCTGTTTCCGATCAGTTACGTAGAATGCATTAAATCTATTTTTCTCTGAAAATGAAATGCAAAGGAATACAATCAGAAAGGACACATTCATTTCCTAGAGAGGAGTATCTGATGCCTACTATGTAATAGTACCCCAATAGGCATAGTACCACAGTGGTTAGCACTACTGCCTCACAGCACTGGGGACCCGAGTTCGATTCTGACTTTGGGTGACTGTCTGTGTGGAGTTCGCACATTCTCCCTGTGTCTGCATGGGTTCTGGGGAGAGGACGATGGAGTGGGCCTAGGTAAGGTGCTCTTGGCAGGATTGATTACAGATTCGATGGGCTGAATGACCTCCTTCTGCACTGTAGGGATTCTGTGGCTAAGCCCAATGACTCTGGGTTACGAAAACGATTGCTATCCAGTGGTGCATGCGTTTGAGTATCAAGTAGAGCTGGGTTCATGCTCAGCACTTGGTTGAATATCTTGTCAATGATTACTGTCTGGGATCTGTGGAAAATGGCCACTAGGCTGACATACCTTAGCATGAATCAGTTTTCAGGAGAAAATTGTTGTGTATGGTGGAAGGTTGATTTTAGGGAGGTGGTGGGATGAGTGGACTAAGAATAAACGTTAACTTTCCTCGTTTAAGTCTTCCATCAGTTTAAAGTGAGACGGGAGAGATACAAAATGGTACAGAGGGGCAATTTTTTCATACAGAGGGTGGTGAGTGTCTGGAACGAGCTGCTAGATGCAGTAATAGAAGCAAGTACAATTTTATCTTTTATAAAGAATTAAGACAGTTATATGTGTAAGATGGGTATAGAAGGATAGGGGCCAAATGCGGGCAATTGGGACTGGCTTAGTGGTAAAAACTGGGCAGCATGGACAAGTTGGGCCGAAAGGCCTGTTTTTATGCTGTAAACCTCGATGACTGTATGACTCTATCAGTTTTGCTTCCCAAATAAATCTATTCCAAACTAGCAGAGCAGGCTCACAAGGAACTGGCATGACAGCAGTGCCAGATCCCAGTGTCTCTGCAACCCATCATTTACTAACCGAATCCTCACTAGGTATTGTCACCACACAGTATCGGATGCAATCAGTTTGTGCTGCTTGTATAATTCTTTGATACTTCAGAGGATAAAAGGAGCAAAACACAGACATGACTGTTAATCCTCCTGCTGGATGTGCAGTACTTCAGTCAATAACTCATTTTCTAGGGCAGCACGGTGGTGCAGTGGTGCATTGCTGCCTCAAGGCGCCAAGGTCCCAGGTTCGATTCCAGCTCTGGGTCACTGTCCGTGTGGAGTTTGCACATTCTCTCCGTGTTTGCGTGGGTTTCGCCCCCACAACAAAATGTGCAGGTTAGGTGGATTGGCCACGCTGAACTGCCCCTTAATTGGAAAAATGAATTGGGTGCTCTAAATTTATTTTTTTTAAACTCATTTTCTGCCACTTTCAGACACGTCCCTAATGAGCAGAGATACATATTGTTAAGCATTTTCAAACCCAACATGTCAGGAAATTATATCTTTCCCACTTTGCCTGAGATTTAATTGCCATTGTCAGTGGAGTTACTAATATTCTATCCTATCGATAGAAATCTGTCAGTTAAAAATACGTAGGTAGAAAATTCTTGAAAGCAAGCTGCATGTTGCCCTTCTCCACTAATCCCCTTTTTCATTGTGAGGCTGCCATTTTCATCAACCCATGCCTATTTCTTCGGTAGACTGCAATGGGTTGATCGTATCTCGTCAAAAATCAGTGACAACTGTATAGACTGATGGAGTGGTCTTGAAATGCAGTCTGGTCTACTGCTGCTCCTATTTTTCATGTTCTTAACCCAGTTGGTCTGAATGGAGGAAATACTGGGCAGGTTAATGCCGCCACGAAAAATAATTTAATACGGGTGGAGGAGGACTAGTACAAGGGGTCGAGCCTGAGAGCCATGTTAACGGCACCGCTCCTGTTTGCCCCGGGGAAATATTCTAATAGCCCTGTGGAGGTCTCTTCGATAAAGATTTGGAACCACCTCTGAGGAAGCACTTTAAGTTGGGACGGGGGTCGATGCTGGCCCCGCCTTGTGGGAACCACAGGTGTGTGCCTGGTAGGACGGGCGGGGTATGAGAGGTGGCGAGGGAAGGAGTAGAACGATTCAGGGACCTGTTTCTAGAAGAATGGATTGCGGAGCAGGCAGAGTTTCGGGAGAAATTTGAGTTGCTTCGGGGAAGTTAGTTCTGATACACACAGGTGCGGGAATTTGAACGGAAAGAACTACCCGCGTTCCCTTCATTACAGAATATACGCTCCTGGAAAAACTGCTGATTCCAGATATACGGGGAGAGGGGAGGATTGGAGATAGCTATGGATGGCTGGGAAAGAAAGAGGCAGCATTGGTGAACAGGACTAAGGGCAAATGGGAAGAGGAACTGGGACTTGACCCGGCATTGACCTCACTCCATATGCACGAGGATGAGTCTCATTCAATTTAAAGTGGTGCACAGGGTGCACATGACATGAGCCCAGATGAGAGGATTCTTCCCAGGGATGAACGATCATTGTGAAAGGTGCGGGAGGGGCTGGGGAACCACACCCATTTATTCTGGGGTGTGAGAAATGGGAGGGGATTTGGGTGGGGTATTTAAGGTTTTGTCGGAGATACTGGGGTTTGGGGTAACGCCGTGCCCCACGCAGGCAATATTCGGTGTGTCGGAAATGCTGAAACTGCAGTGGGGGAAGGGGGGCAATGTGGCGGCCTTCGCCTCCTAGATTGCCCGGCGAAGGATAATGCTGAATTGGCGATCAGCAGCGCCACCAGGGGTGACGGCGTGGATGGGGGACGTACAGGATTTTCTGAGCCTGGAGAAGATTTAGTTTGCCCTAAAGAAGCTGAGGAAGGATTCTACACATGATGGTATCCATTCTTATCCATGTTTAAGGAACTGTTTGTCACCAGGGGGGAAGTGGGAGGGTGGGATATAAAGGGGAAAAATTTGCACAAACTGTGTACATTAATGGCATGTGTGGATCTTCTATGCACCAAAATTTGGTTTGAGTTTGGAATAAAATGCATTTGAAAAAAATAACCTAAAGGACTAATGGAATGTTGGCTTTTAGCTTGAGGGCACTGGAATACAAAGGGGTAGAAGCTTTGTTTCCATTATATCAAGCTCTGTTTAGTACCATCTGGAGTACTACATTAAGTTCAGGGCACTGCATCTCTCAGGAGAGATATATTGGCCTTGGAGGCAATGCGTTGCACATTCACCAGAATGATACCGGAACTAAAAGAGTCAAGTAATGAGGACAGATTGCATCGATCAGGTCTATATTCCTTTGCATATAGATGATTAAGGGATGAACTAATTGAGATGTTTAAGATGATGAAAGGATTTGGCAGGGTGGGTGGAGATGAATTATATCAACTGGCGAGGAAGCCCAGAACAAGGGGCATATCCTTCAAATTAGTGCTTAGGCCATTCAGGGAAGCATTTCTTCACACAAAGGGTAATGGAAACCCTCCCCAAAAAGCTCTCAAGGATATGGTCAATTGGAAATTATAAAACCAAGATTGATAGATTTTTGTTAATTATATTAAGGGATATGGAATTTGAGGGGTAAGTGGAACTAAGTCAGCCATGATATAACTGAATAGAAGAACAGTCTTGAGGGCCTACTCCTGCTCTTATGCTCCTTTGCTATTGTCCTACTGGTACAAGGTAATTTTAACCCAAGATATGTTAGTGCTTTGTAGCAGATTGCAGCCTTTATATTACCCCATCTGATGGGTGCACTGGGGACTGTGTGCTATTCTTTCTGTACTACCCTAGACCCAAGGCATTGCCCAATAGCATTGGCTATTCTTTACATTACATGTCAATTTTATTATTCAATATGTAGCATGCTGTGGCATATGCAATAACCTGTGTATGGCATGGCCTGAGTTATGTCTGATCCTATGTAAAACATACTGGTCAGCTAGATTAAATCCAAAATTCTTCTCTCTATTTCTGTAGGTTTCTTGCACTTTGGGTACAGTAAAAGATGATACAAAAATTTCATCCCTTACATTTTCAAACAAATGTAATAGATACTCTGTTATCTGTGAGAAGCTGACACTTTTAGAGAAAAATTTTCTTCTGATATGTATTAATGTTCCCAATATGTAACACTGTTCTTCTATATTGTATTTTACATACTATTGCTTTTGCCATTGATATAATTTTAACATCTCTTCAATCTTTTCAAAAATAGGACTTTACATGGTAACGACATCTCCACCATCCCTAATGGAGCATTTAATGGTCTATCGTCACTCTCTCACCTGTAAGTAAACAAGGGAGCTTTTGCTCTTGTCACAGACCAAATGTATGTGTTCTATTACTGCCCATGATCAATATGTTTTGATTTAAGGTGGTGTGTGTTTTATTACTCCTTTGCGTGTGTATGTCAATTAAATAACGACAGCAGTGAGCCTTTGTGAATTTTAAACTAAAGATGGTTATTTTTTTTACACACACTTACCCTGAATTTAAACACAATGGTCGCGATCTTCCCAAAAGGGAACAAAGTCCCCTAATGAGCGCGTTTAGCCACATGACTATTCAACACAACTCGCTTTAAACAAGAGGCCTGAACGGGGAACGCACAGCCGAGGCGGCATATAGCCCCATTTTTTACAATGCCAGTTGGCAGTGCTGGCTGACACCCAGATGGCACTGCCAAGGTGTCAGGCTGGCACTGCCAGGAAGCCCTCGTGGCTCCAGCAGTGCCAGGGCACCACTCTGCTCAAAGGACATGCAGCTGGGGGGCCTCCGATCCCCTTGGAGACCCCACGAGTGTGGGGACTAGTACCAAATGGCACTCGCCCGAGGTCTCGAAGGCGAAGGGTGTGAATCCCAAAGCCTCAGGTACCTCGGGAAACTGCACATTAGAGTAAGGCTCACTGCCTCGCTCTAATATGCAGATTTGCCAAAGAGTGATGCCACCCATTGTGGCGGGATTCACCTCGCAACGTCACACGAGATCACGTGGAATCTCACAAGGCGTTGCAAGTCGGGTAGATCCCGGGAGCGGTGTCTCCTGGCTTTCAACGGCCATGCTGCATCGTAGCGAGGTGTTTTTCCAGTGCAGTATGGCTGTAGGATCGCGCCCAATGTCTCACACACTTGTGTCGCACACACTGTCACGTGCATAAAGATTAGAGACAGATATGGGTTTTACACAATGTAGGTATATCAGGCTCTGACCTACAAACTCTGATCTCTCACATGGCAAGCCTTAGTCATTTGAATTGGTTTAATGAACTAAAGGTGAAGTGAGGGGCTTATACAACAAAATATTTCACAGCCGATGGTGAGGATATCTGTCAAATTTCTAGGAGGTTGATTCTCAGCTGAATGTGAAGTTCGAACAGTTGGGGGGAACCCTTCTCTCCGTTGGGATCCACCACTTTCAAAGCATTTCTGTTAAATGCCTTGGCTGTTTGGTGACCTGCAGCTAATTTTTGGTCTGGTTTTCGGACTACTGAGCTGTTGGTTTTGTGGCTTTCTTGTGGAACTGTCTGCAAATAGCTTATGCTAATTTAAAAAAGTAGACTTTTAATCAAGGCTATCTCGCTAGATGACTTTCATAAATTTAAAGTCCTTTCCAAATAAGACGTGGTGTTTATGCTGATTTTCGAGTTTTATGTTGTGGTTTAACATCTTTGAGATTCACGCAGTCAAGTTTAGATGGGGGAAACTGGCAGATTACAAAGGAAGATTGATGGTGTCCATTCACTCCTCTCTACTACCAGTTGAGTTTTGATCTCCCCTTTTTTCAGGATGAACCTTGGAGATAGACAAACAGAAGACTCAAAAGTCCTTTTGTATTGGTCCATTCTTAAACAAAGAAATGGGTGAATTCTCCAGATGGTTGTCAATGTCCACAATAAATTTGATATCCGCTCCAGAGTCGGTACTGTCTGTAGCCCAAATGCCAAAGTTCACCTTGGGCGAAATTCTCCCCCAACGGCGCGATGTCCGCCGACTGGCGCCAAAACCGGCGCCAATCACACGGGCATCGCGCCGGCCCAAAGGTGCGGAATGCTCCGCATCTTTGGGGGCCGAGCCCCGCATGCGAAGTGGGGAGAGTCTCTTCCGCCTCCGCCATGGTGGAGGCCGTGGCGGAGGCGGAAGGGAAAGAGTGCCCCCACGGCACAGGCCCGCCCGCGGATCGGTGGGCCCCAATCGCAGGCCAGGCCACCGTGGGGGTACCCCCCAGGGTCAGATCGCCCCGCGCCCCCCCCCAGGACCCCGGAGCCCGCCCACGCCACCTGGTCCCGCTGGTAAATTCCAGCTTTGATTTACGCCGGCGGGACAGGCAATTTCTGGGCGGGACTTCGGCCCATCCGGGCCGGAGAATTGAGCGGGGGGTCCCGCCAACCGGCGCGGCCCGATTCTCGCCCCCGCCCAATCTCCGGTACCGGAGACTTCGGCGGGGGCGGGATTCACGGCGGCCAACAGCCATTCTCCGACCCGGCGGGGGGTCGGAGAATGACGCCCCTTATTCTCAACAGCCAAATTAATAGCCTGTTTGTATCCAGTGATTGAAGGTATTGACTGAAAGTTCATAATACATTAGGGCGTGACACCCAAAGAAATACCTTTCCCAAGAGAATTCTTCAAAATTTGTATACAATCTGTGTTCGTGGTAGATTTTAAAGTTGCTTTAGTTTCTGAAAGGAAGCTTCCTGGGAATTCCAGTGGAATTTTGCACAAGTAGTGCCACCGCCTCAACTGAAAGTTTGTGAACTTGAGTCTCAATGGCAATTTTCATCCTTTCACGGCAGATTTAAGTAGCAAACTCTTCAAAACTCCATTTCTGCAGCTACTGAGACTTTGCAGCTTGCAGCACATGTGATTTTGTCCACAATGCAAGTTGCATTAAAGAGGTTACGGTGAGAATTGTAATTCCTTTTCAAATGGATTTTCTCCGCTGAATTTATTGTTGAGCATTGTTGATGTTTGGAGTATGGCAGACTTACTTTCTCTTTGTGCACTGATTGGTTCCTTCTTGTGATTTGGCTGCATAGGCAGCATGCACTGATGCTTTTACATTGTTTGCTGGGGTACACACCCTTTCTATGTATCTCTGTAGCAGGATGTGCCATTTACATCTTTAGGTTCCAGTGGCCATAGTTGTATTGTTGTAAACAGCTTTTGGCTTGAGCATTTGTTCTGGAACAGAAAATGTTTCTGTTGAGGGCCCAATGAAAGAAGGTGAAGCTTTACCATCTGGCAGAACTGAATATATTTCTTAAGCATATTCCTTTCTTGGTTAGATTTTGTTCCATTTGACCATGTTTCCATTTGGCCTGTGGTGATGAGACTAATGTAGTGTCTGGCACTCCTTCCAAAATCAGGGATTGAAGTTTTGTTTTCGACAACCTTTTTTGATTTCTGTTAGTCTGAGAGTGCAGGATGTGATGCAGATGGTTATTTGATCAGTTTTGCCATGTTGAGCTGTTACAAAGTTTAGAATCAATCAAAATGTTTTGTAGATTTCTTGGGCGGGATTCTCCACTCCTGGGCCGAAGTGGCCACGCCGTCGTGAACGCCGTCGAGGTTCACGACGGCGCGAAACGGCCCCGATCCCGACTATTCAGGCCCTGACAATGGGCTAGGATCGGGGCCGCGTCATCTACATGCGCCAGGCCTTGTCGCCCGCGTAAAGGCGGAGCCGCATAGATGACGCGGCCAGCGCCGCATAACTGGCGTCATCCGCGCATGCGTGGTTGCCGTCCTCTCTAAGTCTGCCCCACAAGAAGATGGCGGACGGATCTTGGGGGGCCGCGGAAGGAAGGAGGTCCTCCTTCAGAGAGGACGGCCCGACGATCGGTGGGCACCCCACATTTGAGGTACCCCCTGGTGCAGGATCCCCCCTCGCCCCCCCCCCCCCGCAGGCCGCCCCCCCCCCCCCAGCATTCGCGCGCTGTTCCCGACGGCAGCGACCAGGTATGGACGGCGCCGGGGGGAACCCGCCGTTTTGGCCTGGCCGCTCGGCCCATCTGGGCCTGAGAATAGCGGGGGTGCCGGAGAATCGCCATTTTGAGTGTCTCCGGCGATTCTCCGGCCTGCGGCCCGCGGAACTCGACCGGGCCGTTCCCGCCGCTTGGGTGAATCGCGGGAGGGCGTCGGACCGGCGTCCCGGGAAATTTTGGCAGCCTAGGCGATTCTCCCAACCGACGCAGGAGTGGAGAATCTCGCCCCTTGTATTCTACTGTCAAGCTATAATTTGACTTGTTCTTGTTTTGCCGTATCCAGTCTTATTTTCAGCAGATCTTTCTGAGCACAGGTCAATTTTAGCAGTCACCTACATACCTGCTGAAGCCTGCCAAATACCCCAGATGATAAACGTGGTCATCTTCACCTCAAAGGACAATCAAAACCAACTTGTTCTTGTTCCGATTCAGCTGCTCAATTCCTCCCCTTTTCTGCTGTGGGACTTTGGTCATGTTTATATCTGTCTTGCGCTCCACTTACTTATAATAACTCCTACTTTTTCGATGTTGCCATGTGTTTGTGGCACAACGAGTTAGAATGCATTTGGAGCTGAGTTAATTTCCAAATGACATTCTAGTGTTGACATCTCTGATAAGGGTTATGGTAGCATAGCGGTCCTGTCACTGGATTAATAATTCAGGCACTTGAACTCAAATCCCACCACCACAGCTGGTGGGATTTAAATTCAATTTTTAAAAGCTGGGCAAAATTGCCCGAGGCAGAGAATCATCACCTTCTCCAGGGCGTGAGGGGTGGGCAATAAATGCTGGCCTTGAATGAATAAGGGAAAGGACTATTCAATGTAAACAACTTTGGCAAGAGTTCATCATTTTGTATTCAACAATAAACACAATTTGCATCCAGCATGCTGAAGATTTTAGGCTTAGATAAGCATAAAACTGCTTCATTTCTAGCCCATGTTCGTGTCAATTGTGGCTCTGTGGCAGCACTCGCTCCTGAGACAGAAGGGTGTGGACTCAATTCCCCCTGCACAGACGGCAGCACAAAATCTATGCTGGCCCTCCTAGCTGCAGCAGTGAGGGTGTGCTGCACTATCAGAGATGCTCAACCTTCTGACAGGCACATGGAGAAGGAGTTTCCTACACTCATTGGTAGAATTCTTGCGAGTACTGACAGGCAGAGAGATCTGGGCGTGCATGTCCACCGATCACTGAAAGTGGCAATGCATGTGGATAAAGTGGTCAAGAAGGCATACGGCATGCTGGCCTTCATTGGTCGGGGCATTGAATATAAAAATTGGAAAGTCATGTTGCATCTGTACAAGACCTTAGTTCGGCCTCATTTGAAATATTGTGTACAATTCCGGTCACCACACTACCAGAAGGATGTGGATGCTTTGGAGAGGGTGCAGAAGTGGTTTACTAGGTTGTTGCCTGGTATGGAGGGTATTTGCTATGAGGAGAGGTTAGATAAACACAGTCTGTTCTCACTGGAATGACAGAGGTTGAGAGGCGGCTTGATAGACTTTCATTTCATTTCATAGAGGTCTACAAGATTATGAGTGGCATGGACAGAGTGGATAGTCAGATGCTTTTTCCTAGGGTCAGGGAGTCAAGTACTAGGGGACATAGGCTTAAAGTGGGTGGGGGAAAGTTTAGAACTGAGGTGAGAGGCAAGTTTTTTACACAGAGGGTGGTAAATATATGGAACGCACTGCCTGAGGAGATGGTGGGAGCATGTAATATAGCGGCATTTAAGGAGCATCTAGACAAATATATGAATAGGGTGGGAATGGAAGGATACGGACCGGGATTCTCTGCCGGCGGGATTTTCCGTTATGCCGGTGTCCGGGGGTTTCCCGACGGCGTGGGGCTGCCCCACAATGGGAAACCCCATTGACCGGCCGGCATAGCGGAGAATCCTGCCAGCCGGTCAGGGCACAAATGTGGCGTGGTGCGGCAGAGAATCCTGCCCACTGACTCCGTAAGTGCATACGGTTTTAGTTTGGGCAGGCACCATGGTCGGCGCAGGCTTGGAGGGCCGAAGGGCCTGTTCCTGTGCTGTACTGTTCTTTGTTCTTTGTAAAAGGTGATCACAGCTGTCGTTATTGGATGATGTTCACAATCAATCATGACAACGGCACCTTACGGGGAGACTTTCATTCCACCAGCCTAAGCTCCTGGCCCCAGAGTTGGCGAGCGAATTGGACATGTTTTTTTTTCCCAGAGTTTAAAAGTTAAACAAATATTATTTTGCGAAACGTTCACTAGTGTATAATGATGGATAATTAAAATAATTTTTCTTTAACTTTACATAATCCAAAATATACCTCAATCGGCTAAATGATTACCCATTAGTTTCCTCTAGATGACTGGGTGACCTAGCTGGAATAGGGTTGTTATTAATGTGCTGAACTCTTTGGCCGCCTATTCCCTTAAAAGGTTTTACTGAAGTTGATGCCTCTTTGAGAATTAGGAAATTAGGCTGCAGCAGGAAGTATTGGTGTGTGAACTGCTGCCCATTGTGGTAATAAAGCACTTTGCAACATATCTGGAACAGGATAACAAAATAGCCAGACATTTTTGGATTTAATTAAAGGGATAATACAATTTACACATTAACTTAACCAACATGAAATAAACAAATTAACTGGGCTGTGATATGCAGAAGAGCTGAGTCTTAATTTAACTAGAACAGAATCAGAAACTAACCAACAGTTCTTTTCAAGAAAAACTAAATTTTGATGAACAGCTGGTTTAGTTGCATAGGTTATAAAAAGGATTAATGGAAGAGGAGAAGTTAATGTATTCATAAGGAATTAATGCACTAATGTGCTTTATTTGCTGGTTTAATGATTTTAGTTAAGAGGATTGAGAACACATGCTTTGCATTATCATTTGCTTATTAAACAAGAGTCTCTGCTGAGTTATTTCTGATACACTGTGTGTAGTTTTTAGCACCATCAGTAATGAAGAACGCACATTAAACTTGTCTTTTCCATAATCTGCTTTCTGTATTCTTCTGAGAGAGCATTTAATGAAAAGAAAACAGAAACACTGGTGCATGCAGTGAGAAACCACTGTTTCACCTTTGTTTCAAATCAAGATCAAAATGAGATAATGAGTCTCGTCCATTTTCCAGCTCAGATATGAAATCTCCAGCGAGCATCACTTTGAATGCAATGAGACTGTTTTATTTCTGTTGCCATTTCCAATTGGATTGCATACTAACGTGCCTGGAGGACTGTCACAATTTAAGAATGGTGCAATATGCATTGTTGGGGGGAACCAGTTAGCTCAGTTGGCCACTCACTAGCGTGTGATTCAGAATAAGGACAATAGTGCAGGGTTTGATTCCTGTTCTGGCTGACGTAGGCTTGGGGGTCTGGCTGCTTACACTGCCCCCATAGTAAAATCGTGACATAGGTTCGGCAACCCTCAGATAATCAAGGATGTCGCCTGAGGTGTTGGGTGCTCTGAGGTACAGACAAACCAACACGGTTGCGATTGGTACAACGCAGTTTTATTCCAACTAACTATTTACACATCTGACTTGGTACTCAGCACGTGGTGACTGTGTGAGTGTCTTGCTAATGAGGTCCTGGCCCTGTGCTGTCTCCAGATGGACTGGCCAGGAGGTGTCGTGTTTCTTGTCTTATACTGTGTCTGCTCTTGTCTGTGATTGGCTGTCGTGTTATGTGTGCTAATTGGTCTGTTGGTCTGTCTATCATTATGTATGTGTTATGATGTATGTTTGAATATCATGACATCCCCCCTTTTTTAACAAGATTATGTGCCTACGTGGTTATAAATATAAATGTGTCCTGAGTGCAGCTAAAGGTGTGTGTGTGTGTGTAATATTTACATCATGTACATGGGGCTTAACTATATACAAGGGGCGATGTCAGGTGTGACATGCTAACGAGGTTGCACCATAACAAAAGAAGAACAACGTTGAAATTTGGACCGATCAAACGAGGCCTGGAACGATAAAACAGTGACATGTTACAAAACAGTAGTTGCTGAAGTTTGACGTGTGAACTGTCTCATAAGTCCAGTCTAGTAGGTGGGCGACGAATTCGGGTTGACCGCCTCAAGGGTGGGTCGGGAACCACCGGCTGAGGTGCGAGCCTGGCCATGGGCGGCGACAGAAGGGGCATGGTATATGGCAGCTCCACGAAGTCACTATCAGGAACCAGTGGAGGACCCGGCGTCTGTGTAGGGTCCCGTTGCGAGCGTGGAAGTAGGCGAAGGGCTCGGCGATTGCACCTACGCACGGATCCATCCAGCATGCGTACCAGGAACGAGCGGGGAGCCACGCGTCGGAGAACATCGGCAGGTGCTGACCAGCCACCGTCTGGTAGGTGGATGCGGACGTTGTCTCCAGGGGCCAGGGAGGGAAGATCAGTTGCCCGTATGTCGTACGATCTCTTCTGGCGATCGCGCTGCAGTTGCATCCTATGCAGTACCGGAGCATGGTCTATTCTTGGTGCCAGGATGGAAGGCACAGTGGTTCTGAGGGCGCGACCCATCAGCAGCTGTGCTGGTGAGAGACCTGTGGCTAGTGGGGCCGAGCGATAAGCCAGCAGGGCGAGGTAGAAGTCCGACCCGGCAGCAGCAGCCTTGCAGAGGAGCCGCTTGGCAATGTGAACGCCCTTCTCCGCCTTTCCATTGGACTGGGGATGCAGAGGGCTGGACGTCACGTGTGTGAAGCTACGAGGCCGCAAAGGACGACCATTCATGGCTGGCAAAACAGGGCCCATTGTCTGACATGACAGTCATCGGAATGCCGTGGCGAGCAAAGGTGTCTTTGCAGGCCCTGATGACAGCAGACGACGTCAAATCGTGCAGGCGTATGACTTCTGGGTAGTTTGAGAAGTAGTCAACTATGATGACATAGTCCATGCCGAGCGCGTGAAATAGGTCGACACCCACCTTCGCCCAGGGGGACGTCACCAGCTCATGGGGCAGAAGCGTCTCAGGAGGTTGCGCCGGCTGAAACCTTTGGCAGGTTGTACAGTTGAGCACCATGTTGGCAATATCGTCACTGATGCCCGGCCAGTATACCGCCTCTCGGGCCCTCCGTCTGTACTTCTCAACCCCCAAGTGGCCTTCGTGTAGATGATCGAGAACCAGCTGGCGCATGCTGTGCGGAATCACAATCCGGTCCAGCTTCAGAAGGACACCATCAATGATGGCTAGGTCGTCTCGTACATTGTAGAACTGCGGGCACTGCCCTTTGAGCCATCCTACCGTCATGTGGCGCATCACTCGCTGTAAAAGGGGGTCGGCCGCAGTCTCTCGGCGGATACGGGCCAGACTGGAGTCGTCAGCCGGCAGATTTGCCGCTGTCAAAACCACCTGTGCCTCGACCTGACATACGAACCCCTCCGCATCTGGTGGCGTGCTCACTGCTCTGGATAGGGCATCCGCCACGATCAGGTCCTTCCCTGGAGTGTAGACCAGTTGGAAGTTGTACCTCCTGAGTTTAAGTAGGATGCGCTGGAGGCGAGGGGTCATCTCGTTCAGGTCCTTGTTTATTATGCTGACCAGGGGGCGGTGGTCGGTTTCGACCGTGAACCGTGGAAGACCATAGACGTAACCGTGGAACTTGTCTAAACCGGTTAGCAAGCCCAGGCATTCTTTTTCGATTTGCGCGTAGCGCTGCTCTGTGGGGGTCATGGCCCGCGAAGCATAGGCCACTGGGGCCCATGATGCTGTGTCATCCCTCTGCAAGAGCACTGCTCCAATGCCGGATTGGCTGTCATCAGTTGAGATTTTGGTGGCACGAGACGTGTCAAAAAACGCCAACACTGGTGCCGTAGTGAGTTTGCGTTTGAGCTCCTCCCATTCCAGCTGGTGTGTGTGCAGCGACTGGAACTCTGTGGATTTTCTGACGAGGTGGCGCAGAGTCGTCGTGTGGGAGGCAAGGTTGGGAATGAACTTCCCTAGGAAGTTGACCATGCCAAGGAAGCGTAGGACAGCCTTCTTGTCGGCCGGCTGCGGCATGGCTGTGATGGCGCTCACCTTGTCTGCATCCGGACGGACCCCTGACCGGGAGATATGGTCTTCCAGGAACTTCAACTCGGTCTGGCCAAAGTAGCACTTGGCTCGGTTGAGGCGCAGGCCGTTTTCCCGTATGCGGGCAAAAACGCATTGGAGACGATGTATGTGCTCCTGCGGTGTGGTGGACCAGATGATGACATCGTCCACATATACGCGCACCCCTTCGATGCCTTCCATCATCTGCTCCATGATTCTATGGAAGACCTCGGATGCCGAGATGATGCCAAATGGCATCCGGTTGTAGCAGAATCTGCCGAAAGGGGTGTTGAAGGTACATAGCTTTCGGCTGGACGGGTCCAGTTGGATCTGCCAAAATCCTTTAGAAGCATCCAGTTTCGGGAATATCTTCGCCTGGGCCATTTCACTGGTGATCTCCTCCCGTTTGGGTATAGGATAATGTTCCCTCATAATATTATTATTGAGGTCTTTGGGGTCTATACAGATGCGGAGCTCGCCAGAGGGCTTCTTGACACACACCATGGAGCTGACCCATGGCGTGGGCTCCGTGACCCTGGATAGGACCCCTTGGTCCTGGTAATCCTGCAGCTGCAGCTTGAGGCGGTCTTTAAGTGGCGCAGGAACCCTGCGAGGTGCGTGAACGACCGGGATGGCGTCCGGTTTGAGGCGAATTCGGTAGGTGTATGGCAGTGTGCCCATGCCTTCGAATGCCTCCTGGTTGTGGGCGAGGAGCGATTGGAGCTGTGCGTAGAACTCTGCATCCGGGAAGTCAGACGTGTCGTCTGGAGAGAGAGAGAGAATTTGTTGCACAAGGTGGAGAGCCTTACATGCCTGTGCGCCCAGCAGGGAGTCCTTCGATGAGCCAACTATCTCGAACGAGAGTGTGGCCGTGTGTGTTTTGTGTGTCACCTGGAGCTGGCAGGATCCCATGGCCGGGATAACGTTCCCATTGTAGTCGACCATCTTGCACCGGATGGCTGGATTGGTGGTCTGACCTTCATGGCATAGAAGGCTGACCATGCTATGAGGTTGGCGGAGGCGCCAGTGTCCAGGCGGAAAGTGATCGGCGATTGGTTGACCGTTAGGGTGGCACTCCATTCATCGCCCGGATTGATGGTGTTGACCCGGTTCGCATCAATGACCGCAACCCGGAAGGCGTCTTGGTCATCTGTGTCGTCGGTTTGGATGTTGTGATGTGGAGGCTGAATGGTCCACAAGTTCCTGCAAGGTTGTCGGAGATGTGGAAGATCAACAGGTTGAGCCGCTCGACAGTAGGCAGCGTAGTGGCCCATCTTGCCACAGCGTAGGCATTGTCGGGTTTTTGCAGGACATTGCCCTTTTAAATGTGCAGCTCCACAGTTGCTGCACGTCATGACGTCATGGCGTTCGTTACGCCACTGCGCATGCGCATTTCGGTCTTGCATCGGGTGCGCCTGCGCAGCACGTCCCTCAGTGTTGCCGTAGGTTTTGGCGCGCACAAACGCGGGAGGCCTCAAAAAGCGCGCGAAACGGCCGCCCTCGTCCGGGCCGCGGGCCGGGAGAAACTCGATTGCCTGGATGCGTTCGGCCTCGTGGGTGGCCTGGCTTGCCGATTCGATTGCGTGGGACCCCCTCCGTGCCGATTCGGTCGCCTGAAATTGGGCATAGCGGCTGGTCGCATTTTCATGCAGGACACAGGCTTCAACTGCAGATGCCAAGGTCAGGCCTTTTATTTTTAGAAGCTGCTGGCGTAGGCCACTGGAGGCAACGCCAAAAACGATCTGGTCCCGGATCATGGACTCTGAGGTGGTGTCGTAACCGCAGGACTGCGCGAGTATGCGGAGGTGCGTCAGGAAGGACTGAAAGAGCTCATCCTTACCTTGCAGGCTC
This sequence comes from Scyliorhinus torazame, assembly GCF_047496885.1. Classification (NCBI taxonomy): domain Eukaryota; kingdom Metazoa; phylum Chordata; class Chondrichthyes; order Carcharhiniformes; family Scyliorhinidae; genus Scyliorhinus; species Scyliorhinus torazame. The sequence goes on along the minus strand of NC_092713.1, from coordinate 200,292,444 downwards.
TGCTGAAAGACATACCTCTCAAAGCTTTCATTGACCTCAACGTTGAAGTGCTTGTCGAGCTTGAGGAGGACCGTGTCATACTTAGATTTGTTCTCGCCTTCCGCGAACACCAAGGAGTTGTATACATCGATGGCGTGCTGACCTGCGGTAGTGAAGAGCATGGCAGTCTTTGTTTCGTCCGAGGCGCCCTGTTTTTCATTGGCTTGCATGAACAGTTCGAATCGCTGCTTGAAGAGCTTCCAATTTGTGCCCAGGTTCCCAGCGACTTGCAACGGCTGCGGTTTGTTGCGGGTGTCCATGGCTCAGGATGGCAGATTTGCCATCGATTCACTCACTGGTACCATGAGGTGTTGGGTGCTCTGAGGAACAGACGGACCAACACGGATGCGATTGGTACAACGCAGTTTTATTCCAACTAACTATTTACACATCTGACTTGGTACTCAGCACGTGGTGACTGTGTGAGTGTCTTGCTAATGAGGTTCTGGCCCTGTGCTGTCTCCAGATGGACTGGCCAGGAGGTGTCGTGTTTCTTGTCTTATACTGTGTCTGCTCTTGTCTCTGATTGGCTGTCGTGTTATGTGTGCTAATTGGTCTGTTGGTCTGTCTATCATTATGTATGTGTTATGGTGTATGTTTGAATATCATGACATCGCCTGAAGAAGAAGAATAAATGTGCATTTTAGCCAGGGACTGGGTAGTATGCCAAGTTAGAATCCCATGCTTTCATTTCTGGAACCTGACGGTGAATCCAGTTGAGTTCAGCCTCGAGATCACAGAATTGTTGCAGAGCATAAGGAGGCCATTTGGCCTATCATGTCTGCACCAGCTCTCCAAACAAGCATCATGACTTAGTGCCATTCTCCTGCCTTTTCCCCATACCCCTTCACATTGTTTCTATTCAAATAATCACCTAATACTCTCTTGAGTTCCTAGATTGAACTTGCCTCCACCACATTTCCAAGTTGTGCATTCCAGACCCAAACCATACGTTGTGTGAAAAGTTTTTTTTCCGCATCTTTTGCAAATCACTTTAAATCTGTGCCCTCTTGTTCTTAATCCTTTACGAGAGGGAACAGTTTCTGCTCTATCCAACCCCCTCATGATTTTGAACATCTCTATTAAATCGCCTCTTCGCTTTCTTCTCTTCAAGGAGAACAGTCCCAATCTCATCATTCTATCCTCATAACGAAGATTTCTTATCCCGGAAACCATTCTCGTAAACCTCTTCTGCACTCTCTCCAATGCATTGGCATCCCTCGTAGAGTGTCCTTTCGCAGTGTTTTTCAATTTTTTTTTCCCGGGGTCCACCTTTACCAATTGACCGACCTTCATGACCCACGGTGGCTGGACTTCGTAACCCATGCCAGCCGACCTTCGTGACACACCATTTTCGCTTACCTTTAATGCAACCTCACTTGCTTTCTCGTTCAATGTTACATTTCTGCTAAGGACTTCAAGTGATGATTTAAGTTCATGCTGCATCCTTTGAAAATAAAAAATCAAGTCTCGCCACGCTTAGTTGTCAAATGCCTTTGAAGTTTTGAGGGTTTTAAACTCTGATTTGTCGGTACTTCCCTGCATTTGGCACACTTGGGCTTTGCATTCTGATTTGCATTAGCACAATTAACAAAGCTATACCTCAGGGAAGCATCTTTATATTGCTTTGTTCTCGATTTCAGTTTTTTCTTTGCTTAGAATGATCCATCTTCAGTTCTTCACAGTCCTGTTTGGTCACAGCAAGTGACTTTCTAGTGGCAGAGTTCCCTCATCATGCCACCATGGCATGGGTTGCATCTACCTTCTTGGTAAAGATGAAAATTTTGTCCTTTGTAGCTCCAATTTTTAACGGTTACAAGATGAGGAATATATACTTGGTGCTGAAAAAGTGCTGTGGAGTGGATCACCAACAACCTGTCCTGGTCCCCCCATGCCGACACTGTAGTTAAGAAAGCCCACCAACGACTTTACTTTCTCAGAAGATTAAGGAAATTTGCCATGTCAGCTACGACTCTCACCAACTTTTATAGATGCACCATAGAAAGCATTCTTTCTGGTTGTATCACAGCTTGGTATGGATCCTGCTCTGCCCAAGACCACAGAAAACTGCAAAAAGTCGTGAACCCAATCCTTCACGCAAACCAGCCTCCCATTTATTCACTCTGTCTACAATTCCCTCTGCCTCGGAAAGGCAGCCAGCATAATTAAGGACCCACACACCCTGGAGATACTCTCTTCTACCTTCTTCCGTCAGGAAAAAGATACAAAAGTTTGAGGTCATGTACCAACTGACTCAAGAACAGCGTCTTCCCTACTGCCATCAGAGTTTTGAATGGACATACCTCGTATTAAGTTGATCTTTTCTCTACACCCTAGTTATGATTGTAACATTACATTCTGCAGTCTCTCCTTTTTTCCCTATGTACTGTAGGTGTTGTCTGTATAGCATGCAAGAAACAATACTTTTCACTGTATACTAATACATGTCACAATAATAAATCAAATCAAAGTTGGATTTCTCTACTAAAGAACCTGTGCAGAAATGATGACTTAAATGACCTCCTTTTGTCTTGTATCATTCTATAAATATTCTGAACACCATGTCCAAATTCTTGAGATTGCCTCCCAGAGGCATGTGTTCCTAAATCTACCACAAAGAGTCATCCTACACTTATTGACGTTTTGGGATATGACTGGTGGGGCTGCAATGATCTTTCGGCGCCACAGGTACGGTAATCATTTACTGCCCATTCCCGTTTACCCCTGAAGGAGGTGAGTGGCTGACTGGGTCATTTCAGAGATAACCACATTGTTATGGAACTAGGCCAGACCCGGTAAAGGTGGAAGATTTCCTTCCGGGTAGGATATCGTGAACCAGATGGGTTACTGAGGCGAGATTTTAATTTAAGAGTTAATTGAAAACCCTACCAGTTTGTTCACTCCCTCTTTCTCTCTGCCACCAGTGCCCTTGGGGCTAATCCTCTGTACTGTGACTGTAACCTACGCTGGCTGTCTGAATGGGTGAAGACGGGCTACAAGGAGCCAGGCATTGCTCGCTGCACAGGACCAGAAGATATGAATGAGAAACTACTCCTAACAACACCCACAAACAAGTTCCACTGCAAAGGTATGTAGAATTGAACCACAGAAAAGATGGCACAAACCAGCCCCATTCATCATGGTGTTCAGTAATTAAAGAGGAACATTACTGAAGAGAAAGAACTACTCGCACATGCAAGGGCCAATTTTGTTCAGACTCCAGTCCTGGCACTGATTGGAGAATCAGTCCGAGATCAGCTCATCCAACTTGCATATTTCTAACTTATTAAAATAAATGATCAGCAAGTCAGAAGTGCAGAGAATCAAACATGCTGACTTCTGTGTCTAACTCCGATCTGCAGACCCACTCAACAAGGTTCCTCAGTGTACCCTATAATCTTACCAGAAATATAGCTGTATATGTCTATCAGGAAGCATGAAAGATGATAAATCGCATCTATATAGGATCATAGATCATAGATCATAGAATTTACAGTGCAGAAGGAGGCCATTCGGCCCATCGAGTCTGCACCGGCTCTTGGAAAGAGCACCCTACCCAAGCCCACACCTCCACCCGATCCCCATAACCCAGTAACCCCACCCAACACTAAGGGCAATTTTGGACTCTAAGGGCAATTTAGCATGGCCAATCCACCTAACCTGCACATCTTTAGACTGTGGGAGGAAGCCGGAGCACCCGGAGGAAACCCACGCACACACGGGGACAGTGACCCAAGCCGGAATCGAACCTGGGATCCTGGAGCTGTGAAGCAATTGTGCTATCCACAATGCTACCGTGCTGCATCTATGATGAAAGATGGTGTAACTCAAGCATTTCAAAATTGTTGTTCAGAAAGACATTAAGATTGGCTCATCTGCTACCATGTTGGAGAAGCTTTCTTTTCTTGATCTTTGCCAATTTTCTCTGCTGCTCTAGGATCGTCAGGACTCCCCTGGCCAAGATTTTTGATGGCATTTTTTGCAAATACAACATTTGCACTGCATGAGCAATGTAGACTTGCTGTGCTCTGAGAATCAACAATAGCAGGATAACTAGCATGCTTAGATGACAGTAACATCTTTCCCTTTTACCCTTTCAGATCCACTGAATATTGCTATCATAGCCAAGTGCAACCCATGTCTATCCAGCCCCTGCAAAAACAATGGAACCTGCAACAGTGACCCAGTTGAGTTCTACAGGTGTACCTGTCCCTATGGATTCAAGGTAAGAATGTGATTGGAAGGTATCAAATCCTTCACAAAGGTGATAAGGTTGCTCTTGCTGCTAGCTCTACTTTAAAAAAAAATGCCATGAGTACAAAATGGAGCTTAATTTCAGGGTGGGAGGAATTTCACCCTGAAATTCTCTTCAATATGCTCAAATATTTGCCACATGGAAAGTAATGTCTTCTAATACGTTGCTACTCTTGGGACCAAAATCAACAACAGTACTGGAATGTTTCTGCTGTAATCGGAAGAGGGCATCTCACAACATCTGGTACACATTTCCTAACCTTTTATGATTTGGTTCAGTTTGGTGTAGAATTTCTTGTTTGTAGTAGAGTATAATTGAAAGAAATTGTGTTTTGAGTGGGCATGCTACATGCAATTGAATTATAATGTGCTTTGTCATTTGGTTTACAAACAAAATTTTGTTTGTGTCTTTGCAACCTCAAAAGAGAAGCTTTCTCTGCGTGAGCTGCATGAGTTTTTAAAAAATGTTCCTGTCAGTTTGAACATCCCTCCTGAGGGTACTGTTTGAAGAACCTTTGTTTCCTTCGCGGAGGATAATTTCACGAGGACCAGTCAATGTCTGTTCCTTTAGAGCAGCCATTATTTACTTGGGATTCTTGATTCTGACTGTCAACAGGTTGCTTACGAACAGGGGAAGATGTTCACAAACTTGGTGCTATATTTGACCCCAAGATGAGCTATCCAGGCCATCACCAGGTGCTATTGTCACAACCGTAATGTTGCCTGACTTTGCCCTTACCTCAGCTCATCTCCATGTCTTCCTTTGAAAACAAATCACAAGACTTTCTATGCCAACTGAAGATGAGGCGTTGACTTGGTCCATCGATATTATGCTGTTCAGATTACGAGTTCAAGTCCTGGTATGAGGCTTGAACCCACAAGTGATGACTTCAAGATGAAAGTGCTACCAATGGAGCTGAGGCACTTGGGACATGACCAAAGACTTGGCCAAATAGATAGTTGAAAAGGAGGCTTGCAACGCTAGGGAGAGAAAGAGAGAGCAAAGCTGAAGGATTCAGGGTGAAAGCTCCAGTGTTTCGGGCCAAGATGGTTCAGCCTTTTTCCCAATTGGCACGAGTCACATTTCAAATGGAAGAATTTGCCTGATCCCAAAGCACATCACACCACTGCCTGTGTTAAGTATGAATTATATTCTAACTACCCTCAGGAGCACTTCAAGTGATATGCTAAATACTGCAAAACGTAACTCCCAGCTGCAGGGAATTGGGCTGGGGTGACTTCATCTTGGCTAAAAGGATTCTGAACAACCATCAAAGATTGAAGATCTTCATACTCCATCTGGGGTGGATTCGCCCATGAGGATAAAGGATAATCTTCTCAGACACTCTTCAATCTAATTTACGTTGGTTGCCTTGTGCTAGCACCCCCACACTCAGCATTCTAAAGTCAGAGTAAAACCTTTCTTCCCAGCCGTCTAATGTTTTCCTTCCTTCCTCTGAAGATGCTAACTTGTATCGGTGCACACTTTACTTCCAACGGCATGAGGCAGCCCTTGATACTTCGCCCGAAGGCTGTTCATCTTGAGTGAGCTTCAGTAGGATATTGAACCACAAGAGGCTGAGGCTGATCCGGTTTGTTTCCAACATCCAGGCATACACACCTTGCTGTAGCTTAGCAATCAAGAGTGGGAGCCAATATGTCCCCAACCCTCCAAACCAGTCTCGGAACCTCCACTACCTCCCAGATGGAGGTCAACTAACATAGCACAAAACAAAGCATGGGATCTTTCTCACAGCCATACATTCCCATGATGATGTCCAAATTGCTTGTGATCCCTTTGCTGTGATTACTACAATATAAATTTGCATGGTCATGAACTTTGGTTGAGAACATGATTGGGTTTCCCTCTAATAGAATAACCAACTCCACATCACTCGCTTTCTCGGGTCCTCACTGACTTCAAGGAAACAATTCACCCCCATCTGGGGTGTTCTACAACTCCTGTCAGATTATGCGTACATCAGTTAAAAGAGAACAATTCACTCCCATCGGCAACAATCTGGCTCATGGGTGCCTCAGTTTCAGCTGCTGTACATAAATGATACTTACGGCTGTCCAGTACTGTATAGCTCTTGTATGGCAGCTCCTGTACTGTGCTGTGCACACAGGGCAAAAAGTGTCAGTTCTTGTACTTGTAAATTGGATGGGTTGTGAGTATTACAATGGAAGAACTGATATTTGACAGCAAGCTCTGCCACATTTACAGAGAGGATTAATTAATCCAGGATCTTGGATAAACTGAACAGCCATTTACATTGCCCCAATTACTAGGTGTGATTCTAAACCTCATAAACTAGTGCATCCCAGATTCATGCTTAATCTGTTTTGAAGTTAGCATCAATTTCCATGGACTAGAGAAAGGAAAAATCCGGGTCCTGTTCCTGATGGCTTTCAGTAATTCCTTGTTGGAAAATGCAGGTATGCAGGGCTCCAGTGATTACAGTTTAAAACTTAGCCATGATGGCCCCCATGCATGGGTAGCTTGCCAATACCATCCAGGCTCAGAAATGAAGACTGACAACTTAGACATGATACCAAACTACAGAAGCAGATTTACAACGTAACAAACTGGGCGGGATTTACCGGCTGTTCACGCCGACAGAAAATTCCTGTCCCATGCCGGCACACAGGTTTCCCGGCAACGAGTGGTGCTGTCAACGGGAAATCCCGTTGATAACAGCGGGACAGCCAGATCCCGCTGGCAGGCCGCCTCGACCACTGAAAATCACTCAGCGGGGTGGTCAGTTAATCTCGCCCACCTTGTCCAGACACAGGGCCACGACCAATGGGTGGGGAGGTCCATGCTGGCCGATGTCTGTGAGCACCAGTCAGAGCCTGATAACTCTGCACTTGCTGATAGGTCAACATGAGCCTTTGAGCAGGCAATGCAGAGCAACATCAGACTCTGGCTGGCCGAGTCCCCAGAGAGCTGGAAAACAGACTGGTCTGAAAATTGAGGCACGCGAGGAGCGAGACGCGACTAGGCGAGGAGAGACAGAGGCAGAAGATCCTGTGTTTTACCTTTGCGAACAAAGGAGAAGCCAGCAGGTTTCTCGACCAGGGCTGAGGGCAGGCAAACGAGGCGAAATTCACTAACCAAGGTGAGCCAGCCGGTCAGCAGCTGTCGAGCAGCAAGAGGAGCAAACGAGTGCCGACATCGACCCAGCCAGGGCTGAGGAGGACAGGCCAACCAGGCGAGATGCAAGTTGCCAAGCAAAACCCATGAGGTGAACAAACCGGTCGTGGCCAGCAGCCATCATGGAGGGAGGAGCCTTTGCCAAACTATATTAAACCACTTGTGCAATCAAATCCCAATGTATGTCCTACAGAGCTGGAAGGGAGAAAATTGGAGTGAATGTGAGGGACAATATATTAATTTACTGATGGTGTTTTGTGCTCCTTTTGAGAGGACATCAATAAATCCTCTGGTCCTTTCATCCCCACAGGGCCAGGACTGTGCTGTTCCCATCAATGCCTGCATCAACAACTTGTGCCAAAATGGAGGGACCTGCCGCCTTAGTGAGGGAGAGAAACGTGGATTCAGGTGCTCATTTAAATAATTAAATAATAAAGATGAATTTTTGTTCTTCTGAACCTAAGCTTAGTCAAATCAGATTTCATAGCTGAGAATGTAATTATATTAATAAAACTGTTCCTTGTTGCATAACCTGATGCACAATTCACGAGCAAAGAAGAAGGTTGGAGTTAATAAAAATAATATTTATTGTCACTAGTAGGCTTGCATTAACACTGCAATGAAGTTATTGTGAAAAGTCCCTTGTCACCACATTCCGGTGCCTGTTTGAGTACACAGAGGGAGAGTTCAGAATGTCAAAATTACCTAACAGCACATCTTTCGGGATTTGTGGGAGGAAACCAGAGCACCCGGAGGAAACCCATGCAGACACGGGGAGAGCGTGCAGACTCTGCACACACAGTGACCCAAGCCATTGAAGTCGATGCCACACATTAAATCTAATGGGTGGCCTGTCTAGCCATCCGCCTCATCCCCCATCTCAAATACCTGAGGCAGGGATGGTGTTGAGCGGTCCGCCTAGCAGTGAGATAATTGAGGCTCTTAAGTGGCCAACTAATGCCCACTTAATAACCTCATTCCACCACCGTTGGCATTTGACTAACAATGGGAGATGACCACGCCAAGTGGCCAGCCCGGCAGATTTCCCTGCATGGGCTGGTGATGGGATAGGTGGTGATCCCTCCTTATCTGGCTCCTCAAGGGCCATTGGAGGATCACTCAAGACGTAAGCTCCCACAGGTTGTTTCCCCCCTCCCACCCAATGGCCTCATAAACCCCAATGTCCATCCACCCCTCCCCTGCTGGATCCCTCACCAAACCCCCTGAGAATTACAAAGTTCCGGTTCATAGTAGCTCATCGCACAAGCGCAGTACTGGCAGTGGCCACCGCTCGCGCTGCCAAGAGCTCAAGAGCTGCCAGCCTTTGATTGGTCACCAGCTTTCTGAGATGGCACATCCTGTCCCTGAGGGGCAGAAATTGTGCCTCCAGCCTGTCAATGGGCAATTGTTAAATTGATCCAAGGTGACCATTCTTCCTCTGGGTGTTCTCCCCCCTCACTTTGTAGCAGGGGAGGTGGGAACCACTGAGCCCCGAATAATTCAGCCCGAGTTTTCAAGTGAAGGTATTGCTGGGCTAATTCACTTGTCACAGAGTTGCTGGAGAGATTAGTACTGGAGGTTTTGAGGGTTAAAAGGTTTAAAAAAACTTAGTGTGACATTGTATAGGGAATATAGGGGAGCCAAAGGGCGCAGTGATAAATTAATACCTTTGATTGGGCACTTGAACTATGTGAGGGTAGGAAATGATATAGAAACTGACAATATTTATACAGTGGGAGGAAAGAATGTTAAATTAATTGATCAATTGAACTCTCATAATATCTTTTGAGGCAATTACAAACTCCACAACAAATGGGTACAAGCTGGGTGAGAAAGTGAAGAATCTAAATGTACTTTGAGGGTGATGAATATATGGAACCAAATTCCCAGTTAGGCAGTGAAGGTGTTAGCAAATTAAAGAGGTCGCTGGTGAGGTATGGAGGAGAGAGCACACGATCAATCAGTCCTATTTTGCAGCTCCAAAGAAAATTATGGAATGATTAAGAGCCAAATATATTATTTATAAGGAGGAAAATGTTAATTGGAAGTTGCTCTTGAATAAACACCTGTGATGTTTAAAAAAAATGTGAATATTCAGCAAAAGGGAGAGACTCTTATTTGCAAAGCAAGCAGTTGGGTTGTTAGCTTTGATGCGATGAGAAAACAAAGCTTTCGTGATCATTCATAATAATTCATTTGAGATGATGGTTAAAATCATGTTAACCTAAAAAGGCTAAACAGCGATCAAAATTTCTGCTTCAAAAATGCTCAAAAGTGGAGTCGTGGATAGAAAGATGGTGGCAAATTCAAGTCTCTAGCTGTTGTGTTAGATTTTGCAGATCTGTTATCTTTTTAAAATGCTTTCCTCAGTGCCTGGGGCAAAAATGAAAACCTTGTACTCTGAAAGTTGATAGTATCTGAAAATCTCCCTGGAAATTAATTTGATTTTACTGGGGGTTTATGGTTGAGTGATTGCACCTTTTGAAGTGTTATTTCTGGGTAGAGAATATGACTAAGCTCCCATGAACTTTCCACAGTCTCGTACACAAGTTCAAAAATAAAAATGTCACTCTCAAGTCTGGCCTGCTGCATCAATAACCCAAGCCCGAGACTGCTTTATTTACTCTGGATAAGGTCCAATGATCCAGTGTAATAATAAATGTAATCTTTAAATGCCCAATAAAATTCATATTTTTGACCTTCGTTTGTCTGCAAACGTTTTAGCCTTTCTTCACCAGAAAGTTTTGATTTCATTTGTGTCCAGTAAAGGAGAGTGGGGTATGAAGCCTGGTGTATGAATCAAATTGTAGAATCTAGCACTGGGGTCAAATTTTAAAAATAGTGGCCACTCATTTAAGACTGAAATTAGGGGCATTTTGTTCTTTCAGAAATTTGTGATTCTTTGGAACTCGCTTCCTCAAAAAGCAGAGGAAGCCGAATCTTTGAATATTTTTAAGGCTGAGACCGATAGATTCTTTTATTAATAAGAGGGTGAAAGGTTATCCGGGTTGGGCCAGAATGTAGGGTGGAAGTTACAAGCAGATCAGCCATGATCATATTGAATGGCATAGCAGTCTCAAGGGGTCAAGTGGCCTACTCCTACTCCTAATTCAGATTTTTGTATGTTCATAAGCCGCAATTTGATGTCAGCAGTTCCTGATCATTGTGTTGCTTATAGTCACAAAAATTGATGATATTTGCTCTTCCGTATTAGATGTGGCATTGTTGGATGCTCTTTTCTGCACGCAGAGATGTATCTTAGTGGCACAAGAATAGAAGTTCAGAGTGAATTCCTAGAATATTTGATCAAACAAGCACTGTAGGTCAGATTTCCACAGTTAGGACCCCAGTTACTTTTAGGTAGGCCCTGTAGCCCTCACCCTTCACACCTAGCCACCTCCTCACCAATTTGTCATACCTCCTCCATGCCAACTCAATGGAAACTTACCTGGCATGCACCATGACAGATTTCAGAAACCGTATGGAGATTAAATTTTTTTGTTGTTGAAAAATCTAAGATAGCTCTCATTCTATACACTTGATAGTGAAAACAATCTCCAATTCGTGAAGCCCATTCAAATCTCTTTAAATATCAAGTAGTTAATCTCTTATAAAAACAAATTTCAATTCATAACTCACATTAAAAACAGCTAATCCTTTAATACTCCTTAAGCTAGCACTCAAGTTGTGAACTCAGAACTCCCTGCTGAGATAATTGCACATTTGAAACTCAGCCAAGCTTGCATAGAAATGTCAACAACTACCGCATGTACAGGTTGCCCCTGCACCATCTGGCTCTGGCAGCCCAGGTGACTCCCCATAGTCTGCACCATCGTATCGATGCCCTCAGCGATGCTCCTCAGTGACTAGGCCATGCTCTGCAGCACCTCAGCAATGCCCACCTGCAACTGGGACAAGCTCCGCAACACCTCAGTCATTCCCATCTGAGAGTGGGATATGTCCCGCATAACCTCATCAAGGTCAGCCTGGTACTGGGTGACATCACCCAGCGAGGTGGACATTCTGCCGAGATCCTCAGTCATGGCCGTTGACACCTTCACTAATGCTGCTGATGTCGTGCACCAGGCTCTCCACTGCGCTCGTCACCCTAGCAGCGTTGGCCTCAGTGCCACGCATTTCCGGCGACATTTCCTGCGCCCATAGTCTCAGGGACTCCTCCAATCGGCTATGGGTCTGCTGGAGCGTCGCTGAGATCTCCTTCTGAATGTCGTGACCACACCCTAATGTCTCCATCAGCTCCATGAAAGCCTCTTCCACAGGCTCAGCATCAGACTGGGACCCAGCTGGGTCCTGGGATCCAGCAGATCACCGATTGCTATCTCGCCTGGGGGTTCCTGCCTCCACCTAATGCGCAACAGCAGCTGTGTGGTGCTCACCAGATTGTGCCCGAGAAGCCTGACCACTAATATTTGCCACCAAGGTGCATGATTCTGCACTGGTGGAGGGTGGGGGTGACAGCTGTGACACCTCGATCGTGTTGTTCTCGGAGTTCTCCTCCGAGGTGTTCTCCTGGGAGTATGCCACCCGGGATGGGCCGGCGTTGTCGGCTGGAGGACCTGCGGGAGGATGGACATGTGGTCAGCGGGAGGAATGGATAAGTCAGGAAGACAATAACAACTCATGTTTGATAGGTCTTCTGGTTGGGGCCCGGTGGTTCCTCACCTCTGCGGCATCCAAAGCCTCCGTGTTGGTGACCGCTCCATCCTCAGCCACCCCAGTCACCTCCAGGGCCCGCTCCTTGAAGAGGGTGAGGATTCTCCATTCCAGCAGCCCACCGTCAATCTGGGCCCTCTCCCAGCGATTGTGGAAGAACTTTTCCTGAGGAGAAACAGAGAGGGCATCATTAGCCACATGCATGGTTCACAGTGGTGGGAGGGGAGTTGTGAAGGAAGGGTTGGGGGTTTGAAGAGAGAGGGAGGATTGGGGGTGGCATGGAGAGTTGGGGGGGTGGATGCTCGCGTGGAGGCGGAAAGGTCACGGGAGGGGGGAGGGAGTGGGCGTTGGTGCCTATACTCGTGCTGCCTGGTGTAGATTATTTACCTTTTTCCGGCACTGAAGGACAGTCCTCCTAGTCACACTCCCGGTACTCACAGCAGCCGCCACCTCATCCCAGACAGCATTGGCTGCCCTGTGACTGACCCTCCAGGACCCTCAGGGGAACAGGACATCCCTCCTCGTCTAGGAGCCTGGCCAGATCTCCATCCCTGAATCTTGGGGCCGTTCTCCTGGGCGTCATTTTTGCGAGCTGGCTCGAGTTGGCTGAGCAAGAGCTGTTTAAATGCTGCTCGAATTTGTTAGCAGGGGGCTGGCGAGCGCGGTGCCGGCGAATCGGCTGGCGAGCCTTCATTTGCGGCGAGCAGCCCGTGAGGCCTCATTAAGTGTACCAATTAACGTTGAATAGTGTTGCCGACCACGCTGGGCCGACCACCGGGAAGTTCGCGGCAGTTCCCGCTTGCTACCACGCTTAGAAATTTTTCCGGAGAATCACGCCCCAAATCTCTGGGTTGACCTTTGTGGAAAATGGAAGTGGCACACCCTGAGTAGCCAAAACATATAAACCTTTACTCTGCACCTAACTTATGTTATATCCTGAACGTGTGACTGTTGAAGGAGCTCTACTTTGTGTCTAACTCAAGAGATGCCTATTTATGGCAGGCAGAATTATCTGTTTTCCTTCTGATCAAGTAATGAGGCCTTGTAAAATCTATCCTTGGAACAAACCATGCTTATTAGTCGGAATAACCTGAAATCTTTACTGGTAGATCTTTGTCTTCTGTCTCTGGTCTGAGCTCAAATCCAAATACAAGATGAAGAGATAAGTATCTTATCTGTGACAGTGTTCAGTTCTTTTGGTGGCTAACCAGAGAAAGAATGTAAAGTTTGTAGAGTGGAGAGGAAGGACAATGTGATGGGGATATTTATAATCACATCCTCACAGGTTCTTGTTGCCACCCAGTACTTATTCAGTGGAACCTTAACTTGCTACGTATTTTTAAATTCATTTTGCTCCATTTGTTTTAGATGCCAATGCCCTGCTGGCTTTGAAGGACAGCTGTGTGAGATAAATCCTGATGACTGCGAGGATAATGACTGTGAAAATAACTCCACATGTGTAGATGGAATCAATAACTACGCCTGCCTTTGCCCACCCAATTACACAGGTATTGATTGTACGGAATCTCAGGACAGGGTCTCCAGCACATGGAACCATTTAAAGGTCTATTCTCCTCCGACATCCATCCATGCAATACAAAGCCACACAAACCTGAAACTCCCCAGGCTGATCTCAGCAGCCCTGAGCTTAGAATGTGGAGTATCAACCACGTTCCTAGCTCTGGGTTCCTATCGAGTGTCGCTTGCTTGAAAGTGCAGACGTGTGAGTATCATGTAAGAACAGAATTGGGAACGGCCTTAGTTTTGATGGCACCTGTATTTCAATAGGCTGCAGAAATTCTCCATTGAGACCAACACATGAGGAGCAATCACATAGGAAAGGTACCAGAGTACGGATGATGCTGTGGAACTTTCTATGATCAGGATTTAATCTGGGCATTAGGTTGGAGAACCGGTGGGAGCCCCAATGCTGTTAGGTTCAAGTCAGGCACTTGCCTGGGCAGCACTGGGCCTTCCATCCAACTACAAGTTAGGCACTTGTCTGGGCAGCACTAGGCCTGCCATCCAACTATACCCCCAAAAAGGGCAGAAATCACACCCCAGGAGCTGTCAGTCAATTGGCCAAACATTCTGCTACGTGCTTAAACTGATATCCATACCTTGTAGCAAAGGCCTCAGAGACAATTAAGAAACGGCTGTAATAAAATACACATTCACAAAGAAAACACGGTGTTTCGAGGCACTCTTTAAAATTCTCTCCAGAGTGTTCTGTGATTTTTAAGCTTTCACAATGCAGTCCACATGTGCATATCCTTTTCATCCTTCAGAGATGGCATGTGGTTTCCAGGCAAGGATTAACTCCAATCTAAACCACAAAGGATGGAGTCTATAAAAAGGATTAAAATCAGAGGTCAAATGATTGGAGTTTACCTAATTCTAACCAGATCCGACACAACCCAAATTCCACAGGGAGTCTTATCTTTTCAGCCTATGAACATACAGGTGCAAAATGCCTTCCCCTGGGTAAGCTGACGTAGATTCCATGATAAGGAGCCCAAAGCCTCGAAATATTGTTTCTTTTCATGGAGACATGGATATTATAATAATTGAGTTGTAATCCTGCATGTGTGTGTCTGTCCTTGATTTTCTAGGGATGACTTCAATTCCAGACTGGTATAGTTCGCTTCCAGTTGAAACACAAACTGCCATTAATTTGTCTGGATGAATATTGCCCCCAGTTCTGACCACCAATCCACATGAGAGCGCATGAATGAGGTCATTCTTAAAATGTAATGCTGTGAGTTTATGTAGCAGGGTCTTTTCAGACCTCAGGGGGTGGTTGTCCCTGCCTGTTTGCGAGCTGACCCAGGCCCAGATAAGAGTTACAAGCCATGGCCAATTGTGGAGCAAGGAGCTTTTCAGTGGTGTTGGCGGAAAAGCTGAAATCCTGAGGGACAATGGCTGCTTACATGCGAGAGAGGATCCTTCAAGAAGAGAACACACTGGGAAGGCAACGGGAAATCGCCTCGCATATTTTTCTGTCATCAAATTGCTCATTGTTTGTCGAAATTGAAAATGGGAGTCTCCGATGAGCGACTGGTGATGAAAGTGCAAGACCGTGTGGCCTGGAGAAATGATCAGAGGAGCTGCCCTGAGGCAGATCACCACTACAAGATGCAGGGGGGTGAGCAGCAGATCCTGGGGTGCTTCTTTGGAACATTAATGAAAGCTGAGTCACCTGCCCTTGAACAATTGCGAGATGTCTTGCTCATTTTTGGTAATAGACTCTTGAGGCTGGATTTTCCGTCCCGCCACGTCAGATTTCTGGTTCAGCATGCCAACGGGATACTCTGTTTGGCCGGCTGGTCAATGGGGTTTCCCATTGTGGGGCAGCCCCACCCGTCGGGAAACCCCCGGACTGCCGGCAAAATGGAGCATCCCGACGGCGGAGAATCCAGCCCATCATGCCAATATCTGGGCTGGATTCTCTGGTTGGGAGACTATGGGCTGGATTCTCCGATTCTGGGGCTATGTCCCCATGCCGGCGTGGGAACGGTGGCGTTTTACACCTGGAAAACTGGCGCAAAACGGCCACCGACACCGATTCCCCATTTTGCTCTGATACGCCCAGAGAATTGCCGGGTATGTGGCCGCACATGTGCACGGCGGCGACCGCTCACGGACCCGGCCCGTGAAATAGTCCCCCCCCCCCTTTGGCCAGCTCGTGCGCCCCGGACCACACCCCACAGTGCCCCCAGATTATCCTCAACCCCACCAGAAAATAAACCCTTGTTTGGAAGCTAGAGTGCAATCCAGACAGGGGTAGTGAGAAGAATTACAGCTGTAACACTTGTCTTGAAGCTCCTCTGTTCATTCCAGGAAGGAGAGAACAGTTGTGACCTGCCTCTGGTTCTCACAGATTCATTAGCTGCAAACCTTTCATAACTTTCTAGTAGTGGTCTGTGATTGACAGCTTCTACAAACCATCTACAGCTTTGATTCATTCATCTCCCTTCATGGAGTAAGTGGTGAAACCCCAATGTTTGCAAACATTGACCACATCAAGGAGAGGTAAATGCCATGAAATCACAAGCTTGAGTGCTTGGAATGCACTTACCGCTGATGTTTACAAACATTGGGGTTCCACCACTTAGGCCGTAAAGGGAGATGCATGAATCAAAGCTGCAGATGGTTTGTAGGAGCTGTCAATCATAGACCACTACTAGAAAGCTATGAATGACTTGCAGCTAATGGATCTGTGGGGTCCAAATGCAGGTCACAGCTGCTCTCCTTCCAGGAATGGACATGTGGAGCTGCAAGATAAGTATTCCAGCTGTAATTCTTCTCACTGCCCCTGCCTGGACTGCTCTCTAGTTTCCAGCCAGGGGTCTCATTTCTCAGGGGGTGGTATCATTTCAAGGGGAGGGGCCGTGTCTGTAGGAGGGGAGTGGGCCCTTTAGGCAGGAGGTCCCTGGGGCGGTGGTCCCCCTATTACTGGGATCCATATGTGGGGCCCCCCTATTACAGGGATTCCTGGGGAGGGTCCCCCTATTGCAGGGGTCCCTGGCAGGTCCCCCTATTACAGGTGTCCCAAGGGATGTGGGGGTGGATAGTGGAGGCGTGGGCAGGCAGTGCATTGTTGGGTGGGGCTGGACCTCAGATGGGCTTGGTTGGTCTCCACCAGCGTGGCCCTCGTGTGGAGGACCTCATGATGCCTCCTTGGCCCACTTCGAAGTCCACCAGGCCAGGGCAATGCTGATAGAGACCACAAGTGATTCACACCCATGTGATTCCCAGCCGCAGGGACCAGAGAATCACGTAAAGCCAGAGCATGGGCCTGCTAAATGGATGCAAATCAATCTTAATTTTAAAAAAATACTTAGAGTACCCAATTCAGTTTTTCCAATTAAGGGACAATTTAGCATGGCAATCCACCTACCCTGCACATCTTTGGATTGTGGGAGCAAAACCCATGCAAACACAGGCAGTGACCCAGAGCTGGGATCAAACCTGGGACCTCGGCGCCATGAGGCAGCAGCACTCACCACTGTGCCACCGTGCTGCCCTCAAATCGTCTTCATGGCCCATTTGCATTTATTTATGTCTCCCCACCAGCGCGCATCGTGTGCCTCATTCACGGCACCACCAGGGGGTCGCGGCATCGCGTTTGGATCGGCACCTTGACCCGAAGCCCGATTCTCCATCCCATTGGTGAACGTATTCCAGGTATGGCGGGACGGAGAATCCTGCCCCATATCTTTTAGGACTTCTTAAAGCACTTCAGATGCATAACTTGTCATGTACGGAATCACAGAAGCCGATCTTCTTATACTAAGGTATCACATATAAGTGAGGTGGTATGGTGACACAGTGATTAGCATTGCAGCCTCACAGCACAAGGGACCCTGGTTCAATTTCGGCCTCGGGTTACTGTCGTCTGTGGAGTTTGTACGTTTTCCTTGTGTCTGCGTGGGTTCCCTTCAGGTTCTCCGGTTTCCTTCCACAGTCTAAAAATGTGCAGGTTAGGTGAATTGGCTATGCTAAATTGACCCTTAGTCTCCAAAAAGATGTGTAGGTTAGATTAAGGCAGTGTTTTTAAAACATTTTTGCCCGGGACCCATTTTGGCCCGACCTTCGTGACCCACGCCGGCTGACCTTCGCGACCCACCATTTTCATTCACCTTTAATGTGACAGATGAGCCTTCTCTGTCCTCACGATCTCACTTGCTTTGTTATTCAATGCTACGTTTCTGATAATGACCTCAGCTGATGAGTTAAGGCCTCACTGCATCCGTTGAAAAAAATAAAGAGGTTTATCCTCGAACTCGCCCTGTTTAGTCTTCAAATATCTTTGAAGTTTTGAGGGTTTTACATTTTCATTTGCCAGTGATTTCCTGCATATAACACACATGAACTTTGATTCCTGCTTTGCAGTGGAATTAATAACCCATACCTCAAGAAATCATCTTTATGCTGCTTTCTTCCTGTTTTCAGCTTCTTCATCAGTTGTTCACCAGAGGTCCAGGTGTTCACACCAGCACTGCTGGAAGCTGCAAAATGGAGGAATCTCTCTCCTGCCCAGAACACATGATGTCAGCGACAGAACGCGTGACCTGCTCTCTGCCGCTGCTCTCGGTGGGAATACTCCCTCGTTTTCTGAAAAAACTGGCCCTGGACAGCGTGCTGATGTCAGGAGGAGGCAGTCCACTCCGCTGGACTCCAGGCCTGCGCACTGCTTGATCTGGCACACATACGCGGGATGGTCGGCAAATCTCAGAAGTCCGTTGCAGCAGGCCCTTTTAAAGGCTCTGCGACCATCCCGAAACCTGACGCGACCCACCCACGGGCGGCGACCCTAAGTTTGAAAACCCCTGGATTAAGGGGTTAATGGGATCGGGCTGGGGAATGAGCTTGGGTGAAGTACTCTTTCAGAGGGTCGGTGCAAAATTCGATGGGCCGAATGACTTCCTTCTTCACTGTAGGGATCCTATGATTCTATTCTAAGTTGGATAAATGACCAGTTAGTCAGCTTTTAGAAGGTGTTGATTGAGGGAGGGAAACTATTTTTCTTCATATTGGTTATCAGATCTTTTAAGTTCAGCTTTATAGGCAGATAGGGGCTGTTTAGCACAGGGCTAAATCGCTGGCTTTGAAAGCAGACAAGGCAGGCCAGCAGCACGGTTCAATTCCCGTAACAGCCTCCCCGAACAGGCGCCGGAATGTGGCGACTAGGGGCTTTTCACAGTAACTTCATTTGAAGCCTACTTGTGACAATAGGCGATTTTCATTTCATTTCAGATAGAGCCTTGTAATGTGTCAACGGAAATATGGGCAAATTGAAATTTGTCTTGGACCATCGTGCAGAATGGGCCACGTGGTGTTGATTGGCTGTTAAATGCCTCACCAGATATTTGAAGTAGTGGGGCATTTAACAGGCAGTCGATGCAACACCACCTATTTTGTGCTAAAGCCCAAGAAGAATTTCCAGTGAAACGCCCTGCCAATGCAGCACTCCCTCAGTTAGTGCATCGGAGTGCCAGTACAGAAAATGAGTTCAAGCCCGGGAATGGTGCTTGAATCTGTCTGACTTAAGAGTGCTACCAACTGAGCCAAGCTGATACTTCGCTGAGCTAATCTGTGATCAGTGTCTGAGAAATGCCTTTGCACTCAGCAAATGGATTGGAACTCAATAGCTACAAACCGTGATGTGGTGCTCCAAAATGCACTTATGGAGGCAAGGATAAGTGGGAAGATCGAGTCAATTAAGAAAAGATGGGTGACTGCCCTCTGTGTTATTTTCTGTCAGGCAATCAGTTTTTTTTTTAAGCAGGCTCTCTGGCAATTTCTGTTAATCAAAGACCCAAACTCTTGTTTTCTTTCAAAAAGAACCATTTGCTTTGCTTGTTTAAAACTGTGGAGCCTCAGTATCTAATGGAGTTACTTGACTTCTCAATGAGATCTTGGGCTGGGTTCCCCGGTCCCCCAGCCATGTGTTTCTCGGCAGCACGTCGTTCGCTGGCAGCAGGACTCTGTTGTCCCGCCAATTGTCAATGGGATTTCCCATTGAAGCCACCGCACACTGCCGGGAAACCCATGGGTGGTGGTGGTGGGGGGGGGGGGAGGGGGGGAGGAGGGGGGGGGGGGGGCAGGAAAATTGAATCACAACAGGTGGAGAATTGCAACCTTTGTCAGTTAAAAAAGGAAATATCAAGTCACGATCTTGCCCTGCTGCAATCCTCGTCCTGCTCCCTAATTAATTGAGAAAAATAAATCAAAGCCGAAAGTGACAAGTGGTATGTCAGTGGGAAAGAGGCCAGAGGGCTTCTGCGCTGCTCAACTTTTCAAAATTGGCAAGCTTGAGTAATTTACAGAGACAGTTTAAGTGGCACTGCAGGTACACAAGTTTCATCATTAAAATCATCCCAAGGCTGTTGAGTACCAGCGCTAACTTTCTGTGATGATTAATTACCAATTATTGTGGAAATGCAGCTATTTCTTAAAACGCACGGGGTGTCTGTGGGCTAAATGTCATGTTCACGATGCCAACAGTGGTCCAGCAACTGGTGGTGATTCACACCTTCCAGCAGATCTCTGTCCTCACTGGAAAGTGCTGTGTAATTTACATACTAATACCAGTTTGTGTAATGATCGTGCTGCCATTTCCCAGAATATTCTGACCCATGAAGCTATTCCATCTCAGTGACCCACGGCTTCTGTCTCTCCACAGGTGAGCTATGTGAAGAGGTTGTGGATTACTGTGTCCCAAGTATTAACCCCTGCCAGCACGGCTCCAGATGCATCTCAAAGGATAGGAAATACAAGTGAGTATGGGGGTTTTGATCCTTCTTTGGAATTGTTTGGGTCATTTGAATCACTTCATCAATTTGATGAAGTTTAAAAATCAATCAAATCTCGTCATTACTTTTTTGCCACCTCCTACTTTCTTTTCCAGCCTGAAAAAAAGAACTATTATTGCTATAATGTTTTTCAGCGAGACATGCTAAAGTGATTCACTGCCAGCGAAGAGTCTTTGAAGTGTAGGCAAACACAGCAGCCAATTTGTCAATGGCAAGATCTCACAAACAAGAAAAGGGATGAATTTTTAAAAGGATCTGAGTTATGATGGTGCTGTATGAGGGATAAACGGTGGCTCAGGCATCAGAAAAATTTAGAATGACATGGGATATTGACGTTAGGCATGACGTCAATTCAATACAGAATCGTACAGTACAGTAGAGGCCCGTTGGCTCTTCAAGCCTGCACCAACAACAAAAAATGACTCTAATCTACATGAATCCCATTTCCCAGCACTTGGCCCATAGCCTTGAAATTTCAAGTACTTGTCCAAGTACTTTTTAAAGATTGTGAGCTTTCCTGCCTCAACTATTCCTCCAGGCAGGGCATTCCAGATTCCCACCGCCCTCTGGGTGAAAAATGTTTTCCTCAAACCCCCTCTAAACCTCCTGAGCTGAATTCTCCGCTGGCGGGATATTTTGTTGCGCCGGCAGCACACCCACGCCCGGGGATTTACCGACGGCGTGGGGCTGCCCACAATGGGAAACCTCAGTGGCCGGCTTTGGGACCGAGAATCCCACTACCGGCAGGGGCTGGCCACACCAATCCCGCCCCCTGCCTTTCAACTTAAAAGTATGCCCCCCTTGTTATTTGCCCTTCAACTAAGGGGAACAGCTGCTTTCTATCCACTCTGCCCATGCCCTCATAATCTAATACACCTCAATTAGGTCCACTTTCAGCTTTCTTTGCTCCAAAGAAATCAATTGGTGCAATTTCCACCAAAAATAGATCACTCCAGATGCCTCCATCAGTAGTGCACTGAAATGTCATAGGTATGACAATGTTGCTCTGTTACTAGCCGGGTTCAACTCCGCCTTGGGTGAGTGAGTGGAATTTGCACATTCTCCCCGTGTCTGCGTGCATTTCCTTTGGGTGCTCCGGTTTCCTCCAGCAGTCCAAATATGTGCACATTAGGTGGATTAGCCATGCTAAATTGTCCCTTAGTGTTCAAAGCTTGGGAGGGGTTGCGGGAATAGGGTGGGGCATTAGGCCTAAGTGGGTGGTCTTTCGAAGGGTCGGTGCAGACTCAATGTGCTGAATGGCCTCCTTCTACACTGTAATGACTCTATGAAATTACACCAATGAACAAGAAATAAAATTGGGTGGTATCTGATCTGATCTGATCTCGTGGACTTGCACAGAACTGAATATCGAATGTGTGGTAAATGAGTGGCTCTAGCAATTCTGCCTGTTTGCAACCCAGGCACACTTTCCAATTCCACTGCCAACATTTTAAAACTAATAGTACACACCCCTCCCTCTACTCCCACCCCAATTTCTTGTCCTGTTTTTGTGCTCCTATGCTCCCTCCTGCTTTCTGCAACCCTATGCTGTGTATTATTTCCAACCGATATGTCAAGCCAGAAGTTCTGTAGCCAGGACATTGCCATCTGCCAAGAGATACATAAAAGGTGCCGACTGTCCATCACACCTGTTCCCTAGTCTACCCCAGAAAACACGATCCTTCTGCTTGGGAACTGGCTAGGAATGGGAAGTCAGATTAATGAAGGATCAAGCTAATGTTCCAGCTCTTGGTGGTGCTCCAGTGTATTCTGGCCCTCCAGTGTATGACCTGTCTCCAGTTTCCTCCCTTCCTTTCCTTACTTACAGGTCTCACTCAATTCTACTTTGTTCTGAGTCACTTTGAAGCATTGAAGAGTAGTTTAAGGTGGTTTCCCCTCCCCTAATTCCCTTTCTTGCTTCATGGGGGAACATCTTGATAGGCTGCAGTTCAGTAGGTGCGGCTAGCCTTCAAGCACCTTGGCCAACTGACCATTCTTCATGTATAGACCCAGACAGTGAGCATTGGGAGGTTATTTGCTTTGGAACTGACCTTGATCCTGTTTCTTCTCTGTGTCCGCACAGAGGCTTTCCATTTGTGTACCATTTGTTTAGAATTTGGAGGGCTTTTTAGCTGGGGCAGTGGTAATGTCAATGGATCAGTAATCCAGACACATCGGCTAATGCTATCGGGACATGGGTTCAAATCCTACCATGGGAGCTAGTGGAGTTTACGTTTAACTGATAGATCTGGAATTGAAAGCTCGTCTCAGTAATGGCGGCCATGAAATTGTTATCAATTGTCATAACCCCCCCCCCGACTTCTTGATTATTGTCCTTTAGAGAAGGAAATCCGCTGTCCTTGCCTGGTCTAGCCTACATGTGACACCAGACCCACAGCAATATGGTTAACTCTTAACTGCCCTTTGAAATGGTCTAGCAAGTCACTCAGTTCAAGTACGATTGGGGATGAGCAGCAAATATTGGCCTTGCCAACGATGCCTATCCCCATGAAAGAATAAATTAATTTAGTGTGGTCTTGCAATGATTGCAGCATGCAATGTCATTTCCCTATGTTGCTAGTGAATTTCTCCAATCTTTTCCACTTCCAACAGATGTGAGTGCTTGCCTGGCTACACTGGTGGAAACTGCCAAACTAACTATGACGACTGCCTGGAGAATAAGTGCCAACATGGTGCACAGTGTGTTGATGCCATTAGTGGTTACACATGTGTCTGTCCCGCAGGCTTCAGGTAAGCAAAGAGTTTTTCGTTGGGAAAGGGCAAAACTGGACTTCAAGTTATATTTTCAGCTTTCTGTTATATTTAAATACATATTTTTCTGTTGTCCTCGCCCCTACTGCATTCTTGTCTGAAAAATTATAATGTTCAGGTTTCCGTCCTTGGCAATAACATCAATCCTTCAATAGCCTATATCTGGAGTGTGTGTGTGGGCATGGTTTTGTGTGAATCTCTACAGTGCAGAAGGAGGCCATTCGGCCCCTCTGAAAGAGCAC
The DNA here is from genome assembly GCF_047496885.1 of Scyliorhinus torazame. NCBI lineage: Eukaryota > Metazoa > Chordata > Chondrichthyes > Carcharhiniformes > Scyliorhinidae > Scyliorhinus > Scyliorhinus torazame. The sequence goes on along the minus strand of NC_092713.1, from coordinate 200,268,988 downwards.
CATACCTAACCCCACATCCCCATTCTATCCCCGCAAACCTACTTAACCTGCACATTTTTGGACACTAAGGGGCAATTTAGCATGGCCAATCCACCTAACTTGCACATCTTTGAACTGTGGGAGGCCTGGAGGAAACCCACGTGTCGTGCAGGCAGCGTAGTGGCCCATCCTGCCACAGCGGAGGCATTGTCGCGCTTTGGCCGGACATTGCCGCTTTAAGTTTGCGGATCCACAGTTGCCGCACGTCGTGACGTCATGGCATTCGTTGCGCCACCGCGCATGCGCGGTGCGGTCCTGCGTAGAGCGTGCCTGTGCATCCCGTCCCTCTGCGTCAACGTCCCCTCTTTTGGCGCGTACAAGCGCGGGAGGCCTCGGAAAGTGCGCGAAATGGCCGCGGGCCGGGAGGAACTCGATCGACTGGACCCGCTCGGCCTCGTAGGACCCCTGCCGTGCCGATTCAGCCGCCTAGAATTGGGAGTACCGGATGGTCACGTTTTCGTGGAGGACGCAGGTCTCGATGGCGGTGGCTAGGGTGAGGCGCTTTATTTTGAGGCGCTGCTGGCGCAGGGTGTCCGAGGTGACCCCAAAAACTATCTGATCCTGAATCATGGAGTCGGAGGTGGCCTCATAGCCGCAGGACCGCTCGAGGATACGGAGGTGTGTCAAATAAGATCGAAAAGGCTCATCCTTACCCTGCAGGCACTGCTGGAAGAGGTACCTCTCGAAGCTCTCATTAACTTCCACGCTGAAGTGTTCCTCAAATTTTAGAAGGACCGTCTTGTACTTCGTCTTGTCCTCACCTTCCGCGAATGCCAGGGAGTTGTAGATGTGGATGGCATGTTGCTCCGCCGTGGAGAGGAGGAGGGCGATCTTCCTGGTGTCCGATGCATTTTCCCTGTCTGTGGCTTCTAGGAAGAGTTGGAAGCGCTGTTTAAACAGCTTCCAGTTGATGCCAAGATTTCCAGCGATCCGGAGCGACTGCGGCGGGCTGATGGTTTCCATGGCGCAGGATGGCGGGTTTCTGAAGAGGGGCAGGTAGGTCTCACAGTCGCTGGCGAGTTTCCAGTCCTGGTATCATGTCGTGTTGGGTGTTCCGATACACAAACGAACCAACACGGTTGTAGATGGTACAACTCTGTTTTATTATTCTGTACAATAATAACTATTAACTTCTGGCTGTGGTTCGTACTTCACCAGCTAACCTGTGGACCCAGCCCTCGCACTATATTAGTGAGGCTCTCAGCATATGGTGTATGTCTGAGTGGCACGCTGTGAGCTCTGTGCGCTGAGTTATCTCCTGGTACAATGAGCGGGAACTGTGGTGTTCCCTGTTTTATAGTGCGTGTGCTCTCACTGGTGATTGGCTGCGATGTTGTGTGTGTGTTGGTTGGTCCAACTACCTGTCCATCAGTGTGTATGTGTGATTGCACCATGATATGTTAATGTGGATATCATGACACCACGCAGACACGGGAGTCACCTGAGGTCAGAGTCGAACCCAGGTCCCTGGAGCTGTGATGCAGCAGTGCTAAGCACTGTGCCACTGTGCCGCTTGTATATCCATGTCTGCATGCATGTCGGTATAGGTGTATGTGAGTGTCTTGTTTCCCGAAAGGCACTTTTTCCAGAGCATAAGCAGATATACTTCCCTCAAAAGATCGTGCTTCCTGGGAATGGGGACCTTGAAATTAACCATTGACAAGAACATGAATCGGGAGAGTATCAAAAGCAGCCCTGAAGAATGACGAGGACAACTGGATGGGTCCATCTCACTAGATCGATACAGATTTGGGACGTCCTAGGTCTTTTTCCTCAGTGCCACTCAGTGGTACTAATGCTTTTTCCAGTGGTGTTCTTTTCTAGGCTAAGGTTTACTTTTTTTCTGTAAATGGATTTGCTGTGACGCTCTGGTCTGATTTGTGAACAAGGTGGCACAAGTCATAATCCCAAATAGCTACTATACCATCCCTGGCTTTCTTTTTCTCCACCCCACCAAACTCAGCACAATCCCACTTCCAGTTAGCAGGAGCCAGTGGGAATCAGTCAGTCATTTGTCTTCTGTCTTTATCTTATATCGACAAATGTTGTAGGTTCTGCTCAGCTCAACATGCTTAGATGGAGCAGGAGTTGAATCACTGTCCACCAGCACTCCATTACCACTAAATAGTACAGGCCCTCATTCATTCACTGATCATTAATGTAACTCACTGTGATCCAGAGTGTAAAGGGACTGACACCTCTGATAAAATCTTAGAATCCACAGCAGTTATTCCAGTGTGTGATCTGGAATGGCAGAAGTAATACCAAACTGCAAGTATACTATTATCTCTTGTTCTGAAAGGCAATAGGGTGGCATCGTGGTAGTGTCACTGGACTAGCAATGCAGAGGCCCTGACTAACGCTCTGGGGACACAGGTTCAACTCCGACCACGGTAGCAGGTGAAATTTAAATTCAATTTAAAAATCTAGAATTTAAAGCTGGCCTCAGTAATGGTAACCATGAACACCATCATTGATTGTTGTTGTAAAAACCTTATGGTTCCCTAATGTCCTTTAGGGAAGGAAATCTGCCATCCATAACCAGTCGGGCCTACATGTGACTCCAGACCCACAGCAACGTGGTTGACTATTAGCCATCCCTGAGACAGCCTAGAAAACCTCTCAGTTGTAGCAATTAGGGATGGGCAATAGATGCTGACCTTGCCAGCTACCCCTATATACCAGAAAAAAACAGACAAGAAAAATAAATCTTCAACCAGTACGTGTGAAAAGCTTTGAGGTTGGCTACACTGGACATTCATGAGCATTGGTTGCTCTGATTTCATTTTAAATTAATGGTTTTGTTGGCATAATGTCCGACTCTCCTTGTGTTGTGAAGTAAGAGATCAAAACGTCAGTGAAGTATACATGGTCACAGCCTAAGGCCATAGATGACATTACTAGATTATTGTATGTAACATCTGAGCCATCACGGCTCAGTGCCTTTCATGATGATCTAAAACTGTGAAGAACCGATTGGTTACTCAGGCACATGTGTGTGAAGCACTTCTTTAAAAAAAGCAGCATTTTACAACTTCTTTTGTCTGAAGTCAAGCATGTAATTCGTGACATCAATACCCTCATTATGTGCAAAAGCAGTATTCAACTCTATACATACAAGGACACCATTTGTAAGAACCAAATCTCCAACAGTTAGATCTACCTCCTGTCTAAACAGTGACCATCCTCGCACCGATGCCTGTGGAACCCCACTAGTTATCTCTTTCCACATTTATACCACTCATAGTACAGCTACCGTCTCTGTCAAAACAATAAGCATCTTATTCATTGGTACTGGGTGTAAATGGTTTCATTGTATAGAATGTGTTGAAGAAAATTTAATTATTGATCTCAAAATACGGAAATGATGCTGCTGTCTCCAATCAGCTCCTTTTGATTATCGTCATGTTTATTCTTCAACTCACACTGGGTTGTTTATGCTCTTCTCGTTTCTCCAGCGGACTGTTCTGTGAGATTCACCCTCCCATGGTCCTGCCCCGCACCAGTCCCTGTGACAATTACGACTGCCAAAATGGTGCTCAGTGCATCGAGGTGCATAGTGAACCTGTCTGCCAGTGCTTGGCTGGCTTCGCGGGACAGAGGTGCGAGAAACTTGTCACCGTCAACTTTATTGGGAAGGACTCTTATGTGATGCTGTCCGCCTCCCAGGTCCGACCGCAAGCTAATATCTCGCTTCAGGTAAGGATTTCAATAGAGTGACTTTTGAGTCCCAGAGGGGTGTAGGTGCTGATTAAATGTGGATTACCAAGCGCTGCACCTGGATTTTGCTGACCATGCGTATGTTCTTATGAGCAGATCATGTTCCATTGTACAGACTCAGTTCATTTCCATAATTTTGACTATTTTGCTGGTAAATCATGCAGCACATCAGTGGCAAAAACATTGAGCACCGGAAGCCTAAGATAAAGGGCTGGTTTTCCATAAAGTGCTGTCTGTTTTGTCAGTTGATGAGGCTCCAAGTGTCCAGACCTTGACCATGTTGGAGGCCTACAGGAAAACGCAACACAAACTAATGGTGTTTTATTTTGTTAGGGGGAGTATCATCCAGGCTCAGTGATCTATCCTATTCCTGCTCACAAGCTTCTCCTGAAAAATCTATTCCAAAATGGGTGCTTAGTAGCTGATGGATAGCATTCTAACCTTTGTAACTTAGGAACATAGTAGTAGGAGTAGGCCATTTGGCCCTTGGTGCCTGCTCGACAGGATCATGGCAGATCTGGCTCTGGTCTCAACTCCACTTTCCTGTCTGCCTCCTATGACACTTGACTCCCTCGCCGAATAACAATCTGTCCAACTGCCTTAAATAAATTCAAAGACCCAGTCTCCATTATCTTCTGGTACCACACACCAACGACCCTCGCTGTTTTAAAAAGGAGACCTCTTATTTTAAAATTTTGTCCTCTTGATTTAGTCCCCCCACGAGAGAAAGCAGCCCCCCCCCCCGATATCCACCCGATTAAATCCCCTCAAATCTTAAATGTTTCAATAAGACTGCCACTCACTCTTCTAAACCTCAACGGGTATAGGCCTAACCTGTTCAACCTTTCTTCATGAGACAACCACTTCATCTCAGAAATTAGTCAAGTGAACCTTCTCTGAGACCCCTCTGGAGCAATTATATCTTTTTTTTGAATAAGGAGACCAGAACTACACACAGTACTCCAGATGTGGTCATACCAAAGCCATGTACAGCTACTGTAAAATTTCCCTACTTTTATATTCCATTCCTCTCTCAATAAGCTCCAACATTCCATTTGTCTTCTTAATCACTTGTCGCGCATCCATACGAACTAACATTTTGTGATTCATGTAAGATCCATCTATACCACTGAGTTCAGCAACCTTTCTCCATTTAAATAATACACTGCTTTTCTATTCTTCCTGCCGAAGTGAACAAGTTCAGCTACCCACATTATACTCCATCTACCAGATTTTTACCCACTCGCTATTACCCTCTGCAGACTCTCTACCTCCTCTTAACTTACTTTCCTCCCTACCTTGATGTAATCAGCAAATTTAGCTACCATACATTCGCTTCCTTCATCCAAGTAATTGATATAGATTGTAAATAGTTGAGGGCTCAGCACTAATCCCTGTGGCACTTATTTCAACCCGGACCAGGCCCCAATAGTGGCTAAGGTACTGGTCAGAAATCCCAAAATTTTTATTTTATTTTGTAAGACTCTGAGGAAAGGATGCCTCACTCCAGGAGTGATTTCACCCAAAATAGGGATATGGTATATTGAAACAAACTTTATTACAAATGTAATATTAAAATATCTTTATCATTACACAAGAAATAAGCTTACAATTACCCCTTACACCATGCTAATCAATATAGTGGCACAACAACCCTTAACTACTATCTTCATTCCCACTTACACAACAAAACCATCTCAGGTCAACATCCACTTTTAAATACAGTTAGCAGACGAAGGCATATTTGCTTAAAAAATTATCTTTGAAGCTGTTTTAAGAGATAGACATGAATCCGGTCAGATCAATGCAAGAACTATGGCTGTATTTCTTCCAAAGCTGCTTCTCAACTTGTTTCCACTTGCCTTCCAGCCACACAACTAAGTCTGAACTGTTTGGAAAGGAATTGCTCGTCTGTCTACAGACAGATCTTTAACAACTGTATCGAGAGTAGATGCTGGATGTCTGTTCATATCCCAATTGAAAACTAAACTGCTTTTCTGCAAAATGCCTGGTAATCTAGCTCCTCCCATTAGTTGCATCATCTTGCCAACCTGAAACACAATGGGTGCAATCTACTGGCTGCACTGTAATGGGGGAGTGACATGGCTGGTGGGTGCCAGGAGATACCTCTTCTGGGATCTATCCGGCTCGCCACGCCTCATGATATCTAATGGGATCTCACGAGACGTTGCGATCTAAATCCCACCTATTGTCAGCAGGATCAATATTTTGCAAATTAGAGTGAGTGTTTGGCATACTAGAGTGAGGCCGCTAGTCTCACTCTAATATGCACCCGCCTGTTCTACCAACGCCCTGGGATCTCTCCACATGGCCTCGGAGATCTAAGCCGAGCGTGCTTCATACTGGTTCCCACAAACAGGGACCAGACAGAACGACCCTTGGGGGGGTCTCCAAGGGGATTGGAGGCCCACATGTGGTTGCCCTACGGGCAGGGTGGCACCATGGCCCTGCCGGTGCCACCTAGGAACCCTGATACTGCCAGCACCTGGATGCCAGCCTGGCACTTCCAAGGTGCCCAAGTGGCACTTCCAGCCAGGGTGCCAGGCTGGCAGTGCCAAGGTGCAAGACTGGCATTTTTCCATTGCCAGGTATCGGGTCTGGGGGTGCCCTGCCCAGGTAAGGAGGGGCTCGAGGATCCCCTCGTAGGTATAATTTAACGGAAACTGAAACATTTCTTAGTGTCATTTCAGATGGGTTTGGCTGGCAGTTTCTCCCTGGCTCTGTCGGTGACTTTCCCACCGCTATCTAACCACACTGAGTCATTGTTTTGGGCCCTGGGGAATTTCTCTCCAGACTAGCCCACACTTCAAATTTTTTTCATCACTGCAGAGCTGAACTTGCTGGCCAGACCGGCTCCTCAGAGATTGGGAAACATCCCAGGTGCCGTTCCGCCTGGTCAATGTTTGTCTGGACCCAGTACTAATCAACGCCCGGCTGGAGTCTCCTTGGGAATACCAATAGATGCCGGTAGCCGATTGGATCCGAGTTCATAAACCCATTTAACTGTGTGAAACTGGGTCCTGTCCATTGTGGTCAGGGCCCAGAACACGACGCCTCATGAGATCTGGTTAGATCTTGTGAGATGTAGCAGCTGTCGTGAATCCCAGGGGAGACCTCTCTCGGTATTTCCTGGCCGAGACCCCATTCCAATTTGGTAGATCATGCCCATAGTGTGGTATATGCCTCAAGCCCCTGTCCGTGTACTACAGGAATCACATCCCTTCAGTGCAAGAGATATTAAATACTGATTCATTGTCTCATCATCTTTAGGCATCGTGTTCATCTGAATAGCCGCAATGACATTAGGCTGCAAGCTACTTAGATGCTAATCAGGCTGATAAGGGGGATGTTTACACAACAAGATAAGGGGCAGGATTCTCCGACCCCCGCCGGGTCGGAGAATCGCCGGGGGCTGGCGTGAATCCCGCCCCCGCCGGTTGCCGAATTCTCCGGCACCGGATATTCGGTGGGGGCGGGAATCGCGTCGCGCCGAATGGCGCCCCCCCCCCCCCCCCGCCCCCCCCCCCCCCCCCCCCCCGGTGATTCACCGGCCTGGATGAGCCGAAGTCCCGCTGCTGGAATGCCTGTCCCGCCGGCGTGGATTAAACCACCTATCTTACCGGTGGGAAAAGGCGGTGCGGGCGGACTCTGGGGTCCTGGGGGGGGGGGTGTGGGGCGATCTGGCCCCGGGGGGGGGGGGGGGTTGCCCCCACGGTGGCCTGGCCTGCGATCGGGGCCCACCGATCCGTGGGCGGGCCTGTGCCGTGGGGGCACTCTTTTCCTTTCTCCTTCGCCATGGTCTCCACCATGGCGGAGGCGGAAGAGACCTCCTCCACTGCGCATGCGTGGGGATGCCGTGACCGGCCGCTGACGTGCCCGCGCATGCGCTGCCCGGCAAAGTCAATTTTGCACCAGCTGGCGGGGCACCAAAGGCCTTTCCCGCCAGCTGGCGAGGCGGAAATCAGTCCGGCGCGGGCCTAGCCCCTCAAGGTTAGGGCTCGGCCGCTCAAGAGGATTCCGCACCTTTGGGGCAGCGCGATGCCAGACTGATTCGTGCCATTTTTGGAGCCGGTCGGCGGACATCACGCCGATTGCGGAGAATTCCGCCCATTGTATCCAATAGTAGACAGTTTAGAATCCAGTGCTGCACTTTTATGCGTGTGAGTTTTGCTCATCACGGAATGGGAACAAAAAACGTTTTCACTAAAGAGTCTAGGCATTCAGTGTTTGCAACAGGAATTGCCTGCTTGATAAAGCATAGTCCAAATGTAAACCAGAACCTCCTCTGCATTGACCCACATCATGGGACAGTCCCTACATTTTCCCAGCAGTTACTCTGAGGTCAGTTACAATATAAGTTAGGTATTGAATTAAGCACTCTCGACAAAGACACGCCATGGGCTTCTAGTTCAGGTAGGCTATGGGTTATATGCTGGAGACCACCACCAACAACCATGGTTGTTGCCTATCCATTGATCCAGAAATTGTGTGAATTTGGGAAGGAGATAAGCAGAGCACATAAAATGAGAAGCAACAAACAGGCTCAAAAATAGGACAGACATAAAGTGTACATTTCAGGAGACATAATAAAATCTGGTCTAACGTACCTTCTCCCTGTGTGGTTAGGTTGCGACTGACAAGGACAATGGTTTATTGCTGTACAAAGGTGACAATGACCCTCTGGCTCTAGAACTCTATCAGGGACATGTTCGGCTGATATACGATGCATCGAGCTATCCCCCCACGACTGTGTACAGGTAAGTTTTGCATCTGCCAAATTTGTGTCAGTTGACTTCAGATTGCCAATCACAGTTTAGTTGGGGTGGGCAAATTACTCTCAAGAAGCTTCTAATCCATGCTCACCACTGGACAAGTCAAGGGAAAAATTGGAGGAGGACCTAGGGTTTGAAATAGGGTGGGGACTCTGGAGCGAACCACTGCACAGGGTCAACTCCATCTTCACATGCTCAAGGCTAAGCCTAATGCAGCTGGAAGTGGTACACAGAGCCCACTTAACCAGGACCCGAATGAGCAGGTTCTTCCCGGAGGTAGAGTGCAAATGTGAACAGTGCCAAGGATGCACGGCCAACCACATCCAGGTGTACTGGTCGTGTTCCAGACTTGTCGGGTCTGGACAGTCTTCTTTGAGGCGCTGTCCAACCAAGATTGTGGGGATGAGGATGGGGCCATGCCTGTGAGTGGCAGTCTTCAGGGTATTAGAGCAGCCAGAAGGAGGGAGGGAGGGAACAAAGAAGTACAGAACCCAACCATACCCAACACTTAATAGTGCACGTAGCACCATGCCACCCCAAAAGACCAGGTTGGAAGACCCAACAAGCAAAGAAGGCACGCCTGAAAATGGGAAGGGGAGGGGGATTGGGAGAAGTCAGGAGCAGGGTGCCTAGCCAAAACTAGGCACTTACTGAGAAATACAAATTGTAACTGATGTATATAGTGAGTGGTAACCGATGTATATCGTTTCGGTGCATGTTCACGTTCATCTTTTGCTTTGTATAAAAAGAAAAACCCTAACAAAAGCATTTTTAAAAAAAAGAAGCTTCTAATCACAGAACCACAGAATCCCTGCAGTGCAGAAGGAGCACATTCGGCCCATCAGTTCTGCACCGACCCTCCGAAAGAGCACCCTACTTAGGCCTATTCACCCCTTGTTATAACCTGCCCAGATCCTATTGGCTGGGGACAATTGGTCACCACATGTTACTTGGGAAATATGAACTCCCCCAATGAGAGGGGCTGGGGAAATCATTAGCAGTGCAATAGTATAAACAGAGCTGGCCAGTGTGGTATCAGCTAGAGAGGGAACTAGTAGTGAACTAATGGCCCGGTGTACAAATACTTGTAAAAAAGTTACTTTCTGTTTCACCCTACAAACTCGTGCTGGATTCTTTCTAGCCCTCACAGAACCCTTCCATTCCCGTAACCCCGCATATTGATCATGTGCTAATCCACCTAACCTGCACATTTTGGAAACTAAGGGGCAATTGAACATGGCAAATCCACCTAACCTGCACATCTTTGGACTGTGGGAGGAAACCGGAGCACCCAGAGGAAACCCACGCAGAGAAAGTGCAAACTCCACACAGTCACCCAAGGCTGGAATCGAACCTGGGTTCCTGGCGCTGTGAAGCAGCAGTGCTAATCATTGTGTCACCGTGCTGCCTAGCTGGCAGAATTAAGTTAGAGAGTACTTTAGAGGGTTAAACTGCCTTTTACATTACAGGGGTGAAGCTGTTTTTTTTTTCCTTCCATTGCCTGAGTATCTGAGCACAAATGGCAGGACATTCTGAGGACTGAAGGCAAAGTAGAGCCACTGGATCGTGGATCTTGGGTGCAGGATATCTGCCTCATTTCAGGAAATCCAGGACGTTGGCCCTGTTGTACTCTGGCCTCTCCTTGTTAGGCAGTGGAGCTGAGAATGCAACTGAAATCAAGCCATGATGTTGAATGTATTATTGGGTTCTCACATGGCAGACGAAAAAGGCTTGTTGAGGTTCAAACACCAGCAGTTAAGTGTGTGGATGTAATGTTTTGGGATTAAGCATCAATTTCATAGGACATTTACCATTAAAATATCTAAATTGTAGCTGTTAAGCTGAAAGAATTGATCAATCTATAGTATATGAAGTGTTTCATGAGAAAAAGCAGCACTTTGTATCATACTGTACAAGTATGTCATTAATACTAATTACCATACACTTCAGCTCATTATACAGGAGCTGCGTCTATGGTGACAGTTTGGGTGGACTCCTGCCCTCATCTGTCGATTCATAAATGTCACGATGACAGCCATCTGCTCCCCGATCAGATGGCTTTTATAGATTGTCCACATCCATAAAAGCTCAGAGCTGGACAAAAACAGCGTGAACTCTAATTACGTTATATTGATAAAGAATGAGGTCGTCACTCAAAGTGACATCTCATTAACATAAGATTAATGCCTTCATACCTGCGTCGAGCCCTCACCGCTGAAAATAATTCCATTGGTTAACGCGTTACCCTTTTATTAAATGTCACACTGTTATCTTGTTAGCTCAGCAAGAGAGAGATGGAGCAAGATTTAAATATCTGAGTCAAATTAAATCAGAACTGGTAAGGAAAGCAATCAGACATTAGATTCGCTCCAGCTAGGGAATAAGTCTTAAAAACGTAGCTCCCAAAAGGCTGATCCAAGAAAGCTTTTCATTAAATTAAGGCACCTACTTTCCCGATGAAAGGTTGTTTTGAATTCAGTAAAGGTTTGCAAATATTCTTGGAAAACTGCACATGACAGGTTGCATTGAATAATTGCTTGCAGATGTCCTGCTCGTTTCCTCAGCACTACCTTAGCTTTTTCATAGCCTCTGATAGTATTAACGTTCCATCCTCTCCCAATGTTCCACCATGTTGCATTCCCAAAACTCTTTTTTTCCTCCCTCGGGTGGTGATTTAGGGGGACCGCACCCTCCTTCTGTCAAAATACTGTCAACTTCAAATCAGTTCTTATCATTTCAAGATCTCGTGGCTGTTAAATCTTAGGTGCTGTCAGCTGAAGGAAAGAACAGTAAAGCGGGGAAATAAGAATACTGGTCTGAACATTGTTTCTTCTGGGAGAGTTCTCCGACTGTTCCACCATTACTTTAAACAGCAAGCTCTTTTACTTGAAGTAAAGAACGATAGAACAACATAATTCCTACAGTGCAGAAGGAGGCCATTCAGCCCATCGAGCCTGCACCAATCCTCTGAAAGAGCACCTTACCTAGGCCCACTCCCTTGCCCTATCCCCGTAATCCCATCACCTCACCTAACCTGCACATCTTTGGACACTAAGGGACAATTTCGCACGGCAATCGTCCTAACCTGCAGTCTTTGGATTGCGGGAGGAAACCGGGGCATCCGGAGTAAACCCACGCAGACATGGGGAGAAAGCGTAACCTTCACACAGACAGTCACCCAAGGCTGGAATTGAACCCGGCTCCCTGGCGCTGCAGGCAGCAGTACTAACCACTGTGCGACCGCCCCATGCCCAAGGATACAGTAATTCCACAGAAACATTCATGAGGACTGAAAGAGTCTTGAAGTCTATATTAATCATTAGGACTCAGGATTGAGAGGTGATCTAGCCTCTGGGCTGGATTTCTGCTACCGATTCAGGTAGCTCAAATCAGGGAATTTCCCAACTCGGCAGGCTTGCCTAGGTCTTAAGGACCCCTTGACTACCCATTTGTTAGTTCTGAGGACGCCAGTCAGGGTAGAGTTGGCCCACTGACCCTGGAAGCAGATCTTGGGTGGCCATGGGACCAGGCGAATGCTGAGGTGGGCTGGTGAGAAAGCCCACCTCGGTTCTCTGGGGAATTCTCAGTTGCTGTAGAAGATGTTAAGCCATCTAGCCTTCATACCTTCTCACCACTCCCTACAAGCATGCATACTCCATGTCAACTCATGCCCCCGCCCACCCCTTTTCTGTGGCCCTTCATACCTCACGCTCATGCCACCTCAAGAGCCACTCACCCAGTATCCACCATGAACAGACCTCAGGAACCATGTGGAGAAGAAAAACGAAGCTTCTAATAATCAAATACAGCTCTCACTCACTTGATAGTGAAAAAAACTTCCATTCATGAAACCCGTTCAAAGCTGTTACGTGTTCTCAAGTGGTTAATCTGTTATGTAAACAAATTTCTATTCAGACCACATATCAAAGGCAGCTCATCCTTTAAAAGCCTCCTTAAACTATCAATCAAACTCTGAACTGAGAACCCCCTGCTGAGATCATTGTAGCTTTTGAAACTCAGCAATGCTTTTATAATGAATAATAATAGCCCTTTGGGAAATGTCAGCAAAGTGCTCTATTGAAAGTGGGCAGCACGATAGCACAGTGGGTAGTACTGTTGCTTCACAGTGCCAGGGTCGCAGGTTCGATTCCCGGCTTGGGTCACTGTCTGTGTGGAGTCTGCATGTTCTTCCTGTGTCTGCGTGGGCTTCCTCCGGCTGCTCCTCTCACAAGTCCTGAAAGATGTGCTTGTTAGGTAATTTGGACATTCTGAATTCTCCCACAGTGTACCCAAACAGGCGACGGAATGTGGCGATGAAGGGCTTTTCACAGTAACTTCATTGCAGTGTAATGTAACCCTACTTGTGACAATAAAGATATTTGATTATTATTATTAAATTCAACAACCAGATGCTAGCTTATTTCTTTTTTTTTAAATATATTTTATTCAAAATTTTTGGCCAACCATAACAGTACATTGTGTATCTTTTACACTGTAATATAACAATATAAATAACAATGGCCAGTTTTTTAAACAAGAAATAAATAATATATAAACAACATCAAAATTAAAAAACAAAACTAAATGGCAACTGCCTTGTCCCAAATAAATACTCTCCAAAAATACAATTCAGCAGTCCAGTATACAATTACCTATAACAACAACCTATACATATTATACTTATACACTAACATCCCTGAGAGTCCTTCTGGTTCCTCCCCCCCCCCCCCCCCCCACTCCCCCCCCCCCCCCCCCCCCCCCGGGTTGCTGCTGCTGTCTTCTTCTTTTCCATTCCCTCTATCTTTCTGTGAGGTATTCGACGAACGGTTGCCACCGCCTGGTGAACCCTTGAGCCGATCCCCTTAGGACGAACTTAATCCGTTCCAGCTTTATAAACCCTGCCATGTCATTTATCCAGGTCTCCACTCCCGGGGGCTTGGCTTCCTTCCACATCAACAGTATCCTGCGCCGGGCTACTAGGGACGCAAAGGCCAAAACATCAGCCTCTTTCGCCTCCTGCACTCCCGGCTCTTCTGCAACCCCGAATATAGCCAACCCCCAGCTTGGTTCGACCTGGACCCCCACCACCTTCGAAAGCACCTTTGTCACCCCCACCCAAAACCACTGTAGTACCGGACATGACCAGAACATGTGGGTGTGATTCGCTGGGCTTCTCGAGCATCTCGCACACCTATCCTCTACTCCAACAAATTTACTGAGCCGTGCTCCAGTCATATGCGCCCTGTGTAACACCTTAAATTGTATCAGGCTTAGCCTGGCACACGAGGACGATGAGTTTACCCTACGTAGGGCGTCGGCCCACAGCCCATCCTCAATCTCCTCCCCCAGCTCTTCTTCCCATTTCCCTTTCAGCTCATCTACCATAATCTCCCCCTCGTCCCTCATTTCCCTATATATGTCTGATACCTTGCCGTCCCCCACCCATGTCTTTGACATCACTCTGTCCTGCACCTCCTGCGTCGGGAGCTGCGGGAATTCCCTCACCTGTTGCCTCGCAAAAGCCCTCAGTTGCATATACCGGAATGCATTCCCTTGGGGCAACCCATATTTTTCGGTCAGCGCTCCCAGACTTGCAAACGCCCCATCTACAAACAGATCTCTCAATTGTGTTACTCCTGCTCTTTGCCATGTTCCAAATCCCCCATCCATTCTCCCCGGAGCAAACCTATGGTTATTTCTTATCGGGGACCACACCGAGGCTCCCGTCTTTCCCCTATGCCGTGTCCACTGCCCCCAAATTTTCAGAGTAGCCACCACCACCGAGCTTCTGGTGTATTTCTTCGGTGAGAACGGCAACGGCGCCATCACCATAGCTTGTAGGCTAGTCCCCCTGCAGGACGCCCTCTTCAATCTCTTCCACGCCGCTCCCTCCTCTTCTCCCATCCACTTACTCACCATTGAGATATTGGCGGCCCAGTAGTACTCACTTAGGTTCGGTAGTGCCAGCCCCCCCCTATCTCTACTACGCTGCAAAAATCCCTTCCTCACTCTCGGGGTCTTCCCGGCCCACACAAAACGCATGATACTCTTCTCAATCCTTTTGAAAAAAGCCTTCATGATCACCACCGGGAGGCACTGAAACACAAAGAGGAATCTCGGGAGGACCACCATTTTAACCGCCTGCACCCTCCCTGCCAGTGACAGGGATGCCATGTCCCATCTCTTGAAGTCCTCCTCCATCTGTTGCACCAACCGCGTTAAATTTAACCTATGCAATGTACCCCAGTTCTTGGCTATCTGGATCCCCAAGTAGCGAAAGTCCCTTGTTACCTTCCTCAGCGGTAAGTCCTCTATTTCTCTGCTCTGCTCCCCTGGATGCACCACAAACTTTTCCCCATGTTCAGTTTATATCCTGAAAATTCTCCAAACTCCCCAAGTATCCGCATTATCTCTGGCATCCCCTCAGCCGGGTCCGCCACATACAACAACAAATCGTCCGCATACAGAGATACCCGGTGTTCTTCTCCTCCCCTGAGTACTCCCCTCCACTTCCTGGAACCCCTCAATGCTATTGCCAGGGGCTCAATCGCCAGTGCAAACAATAATGGGGACAGAGGACATCCCTGCCTCGTCCCTCTATGGAGCCGAAAATACGCAGACCCCCGTCCATTCGTGACCACGCTTGCCATCGGGGCCCTATACAGCAGCTGTACCCATCTAATATACTCATCTCCAAAGCCAAATCTCCTCAACACCTCCCACAAATAATCCCACGCCACTCTATCAAATGCTTTCTCGGCATCCATCGCCACCACTATCTCCGCTTCCCCCTCTGGTGGGGGCATCATCATTACCCCTAGCAGCCTCCATATATTCGTATTCAGCTGTCTCCCCTTCACAAACCCAGTTTGGTCCTCATGGACCACCCCCGGGACACAATCCTCTATCCTCATTGCCATTACCTTGGCCAGAATCTCCGGTGCCGGAGACTTCGGCGACCGGCGGGGGCGGGAGAGAAATAGGCCTATAGGACCCGCATTGCAGCGGGTCTTTTTCCTTCTTTAGGAGAAGCGATATCGTTGCCTCTGACATAGTCGGGGGCAGCTATCCCCTTTCCCTCGCCTCATTAAAGGTTCTCATCAGTAGCGGGGCGAGCAAGTCCACATATTTCCTGTAAAATTCAACTGGGAATCCATCCGGTCCCGGGGCCTTCCCCGCCTGCATGCTCCTAATTCCTTTCACTACTTCCTCCATTTTGATCTGTGCTCCCAGTCCCACCCTCTCCTGCTTCTCCACCTTAGGAAATTCCAGCTGGTCCAGAAAACACATCATTCTCTCCTTCCCATCCGGGGGCTGAGCTTCATATAATCTTTCATAGAATGCCTTGAACACTCCATTCACTCTCTCCGCTACCTGCTCCAGCTCTCCCTCCTCATCCCTCAATCCCCCTATTTCCCTCGCTGCTCCCCTTTTCCTCAATTGGTGGGCCAGCAACCTGCTTGCCTTCTCCCCATATTCGTACTGTACACCCTGTGCCTTCCTCCACTGTGCCTCTGCAGTACCCGTTGTCAGCAAATCAAATCCTACGTGTAGCCTTTGCCTTTCCCTGTACAGTCCCTCCTCTGGTGCCTCCGCATATTGCCTGTCCACCCTCAGAAGTTCTTGCAGCAACCACTCCCGTTCCCTACTCTCCTGCTTTCCTTTATGTGCCCTGATTGATATCAGCTCTCCTCTAACCACTGCCTTCAGCGCCTCCCAGACCACTCCCACCTGGACCTCCCCATTATCATTGCGTTCCAAGTACTTTTCAATACACCCTCTCAACCTTAGACACACCCCCTCATCCGCCATTAGTCCCATGCCCAGTCTCCAGGGTGGACGCCGTTCTTTTTCCTCCCCTATCTCCAAGTCCACCCAGTGTGGAGCGTGATCCGAAATAGCTATAGCCGTATACTCCGTCCCCCTCACATTCGGGATCAACGCCCTTCCCAAAACAAAAAAGTCTATTCGCGAATAAACTTTGTGGACATAGGAGAAAAACAAAAACTCCTTACTCCTAGGTCTGCTAAATCTCCATGGGTCTACTCCTCCCATCTGCTCCATAAAGTCTTTAAGCACCTTGGCTGCTGCCGGCCTCCTTCCAGTCCTGGGCCTCGATCTGTCCAGCCCTGGTTCCAGCACCGTGTTAAAATCTCCACCCATTAACAACCTCCCCACCTCTAGGTCCGGGATACAACCTAACATGCGCCTCATAAAGTTGGCATCATCCCAGTTCGGGGCATATACGTTCACTAAGACCACCGCCTCCCCCTGTAATTTGCCACTCACCATCACGTATCTGCCCCCACTATCTGCCACTATAGTCTTTGCCTCAAACATTACCCGCTTCCCCACTAGTATAGCCACCCCCCTGTTTTTCGCATCTAGCCCCGAATGAAACACCTGCCCCACCCATCCTTTGCGTAGTCTAACCTGGTCTATCAGTTTCAAATGCGTCTCCTGTAACATAACCACATCTGCCTTAAGTTTCTTAAGGTGTGCGAGTACCCGTGCCCTCTTTATCGGCCCGTTTAGCCCTCTCACATTCCACGTGATCAGCCGGGTTGGGGGGCTCTTTACCCCCCCATCCCTTGTCGATTAGCCATCCCCTTTTATCCAGCTCCTCACCCGGTTCCCACGCAGCTGTGTCCCCCCCAGGCGGTGCCCTCCCGCCCCGCCCACCCCACCCCATACCAGCTCCCCCTTCTCCCCAGCAGCAGCAACCCAGTAAATCCCCCCTCCCACCCCCCCCGCTAGATCCCCCACTAGCGTAGTTACACCCCCCATGTTGCTCCCAGAAGTCAGCAAACTCTGGCCGACCTCGGCTTCCCCCCGTGACCTCGGCTCGCACCGTGCGACGCCCCCTCCTTCCTGCTTCCCTATTCCCGCCATAATTATCATAGCGCGGGAACAAAGCCCGCGCTTCCCTTTTGGCCCCGCCCCCACTGGCCAACGCCCCCAGCTCCTCCACCTCCCTTCCTCCCTCCCCCACAACCTGTGGAAGAGAGAAAAGTTACCGGGTCGCAGGATTAACAACATAAAAATCATCTCTTCCCCCCTTTTTCCCTCCTCTTCACCCCCCCATATTCGCCCCACCACTTTGTCTCAAACGTTCTTTTTTAATAACCCGCTTATTCCAATTTCTCTTCAACAATAAATGTCCACGCCTCATCCGCCGTTTCAAAGTAATGATGCTTCCCTTGATATGTGACCCACAGTCTTGCCGGCTGCAGCATTTCAAATCTAATCTTTTTATGAAGCACCGCCTTGGCCCGATTAAAGCTCGCCCTCCTTCTTATTTCTAACCTACCCCAATGGCCTGTCAATCAAAGCAGTCCAACCAAGGGCAGCACGGTGGTGCAGTGATTAGCACTGCTGCCTCACGGCACTGAGGTCCCAGGTTCGGTCCCAGCTCTGGGTCATTGTCCAGGTGGAGTGTGCACCTCCGCACTCCAGTCTTGATATATGCGGATCACCGCGTTCTCCCACCTACTGCTCCGAGTTTTCTTTGCCCATCTGAGGACCATCTCTCTGTCCTTAAAACGGAGGAATCTCACCACTACGGCTCTGGGAATTTCTCCTGCTCTCGGTCCTCGCGCCATCACTCGGTATGCTCCCTCCACCTCCAACGGACCCGTCGGGGCCTCCGCTCCCATTAACGAGTGCAGCATCGTGCTCACATATGCCCCGACATCCACCCCTTCTGCACCTTCAGGAAGACCAAGAATCCTTAAATTTTTCCTCCTCGCATTATTCTCCAGCACCTCCAGCCTTTCCACACATCGTTTATGGTGTGCCTCGTGCATCTCCGTCTTCACCACCAGGCCCTGTATATCGTCCTCGTTCTCGGCAGCCTTTGCCTTCACGACCCGAAGCTCCCGCTCCTGGGTCTTTTGCTCATCCTTTAGCCCTTCAATCGCCTGTAATATCGGGGCCAACAGCTCCTTCTTCATCTCCTTTTTAAGCTCTTCCACGCAGCGTTTCAAAAACTCGTGTTGTTCAGGGCCCCATATTAAACTGCTACCTTCCGACGCCATCTTGGTTTTTGCTTGCCTTCCTTGCCGCTGCTCTAAAGGATCCACCGCAATCCGGCCACTTTCCTCTCCTTTTTCCATCCGAATCCAGGGGGGATTCCCTTCTGGTTTACCGCACAGTGCTTTTAGCCGTTAAAATTGCCGTTGGGGCTCTTATTAAGAGCCCAAAAGTCCGTTCCACCGGGAGCTGCCGAAACGTGCGACTTCGCTGGTCATCGCCGCACCCGGAAGTCTGCTAGCTTATTTCTAACCTACCCCAATGGCCTGTCAATCAAAGCAGTCCAACCAACGGCAGCACGGTGGTGCAGTGATTAGCACTGCTGCCTCACGGCACTGAGGTCCCAGGTTCGGTCCCAGCTCTGGGTCATTGTCCAGGTGGAGTGTGCACTTCCTCCCTGTGTTTGCATGGGTTTCACCCCCAGAACCCAAAGATGGATTGGCCATGCTAAATTGTCCCTTAATTGGAAAAAATGAATTTGGCACTCTAAATTTTTTTTTTTTTTAATTAAAGCAGTCCAGTAGAAGGTGTTCTTTTAAATTCTTACTGACACTTAAGCATGGTTTAGTTTTCATGTTTAAAGAGCAGGAGATTTTTAAAAACTTCGGACCATGATACTTAAACATAACTTATCCCTTTTTTAAGAGCATTTACATTTACTCCATCAATTCATGACTTCTATGCTGCAAGTTGAGACCCTTGTAGCAGTCAAAATGAGGCCAGTTTTAACATAGTGCCACTTTCAAATGGCCCTGCTGTCTTTTGAATTCTTTCTATGAATCGAGCCTCGCCCCTTCCAGATGCCAATAAAAATTTAATGTGTTCAAAATGATGGTGGAACCGCTGCATCAGCATCCCACCCACCATTTTTAAAGGTCTGCGGAGTCAGGAATACTCCATGGAAATCCAGCCCTCACTCTTTAACAAAGGGATCTTGATGGGAAGACTCTTTAAAATGAGCATTCTTGGTTAGACTCCCAAGTTTTAAAATGGTGCTGAAGGCTACAGTAATTCTTTCGAAGAATTTGATGACCAAAGTAAGTGCCTACTGTGTTCTATGTTACACTGATATACTTTTGCTCTGTTATTACCTGACAAGTTCCAGATTAGACTGGTATATCTTTACTCTGTAAATGATCTGCGATATTCCAGGTTAGACCGATATATCTTTACTCTGTAAATGATCTGAGATGTTCCAGGTTAGACTGGTATATCCTTACTCTACAATCTGAGATGTTGCAGGTTAGACTGGTGTGTCCTTACTCTGTAATAAAATCTCTACATTTATGGTGGAGACGTGATTCTAGCAGTTTTAAATTGTTCCACATCTGATTAACTAAGAAATCCTAACTTGCAAGATTTGCACTGGGTTCGATTCGAATGTGGTGGTTTCTCAACAGAGCAGAAAGCCACATTGTTTTGCTAGCAGTGGCTGGAAGTGACTCTAGTAGTGACTAGTGGTGTACATTTGCCCATTGTGGTGGGTTAGTTGCTATGTGTTTGTTTTACTTGTGGTTCCAGTGAATGCGTGATCATTTTCCCCTGTGCATATGTGAGTAAGTGCTTGGCACAGTTTGTAACAGGAGAAAGGGAGGGACAGGAAGGGAAGGAAATGCATCTGATTCTTGAGGCTATTGTGGGATCCAGCATGTATCAATGTCTTTGAATACAATAATTGAAGCCCTTTTGTCCTTGATGTGACTTAGCTTGTCTGATGTTTGGTGGTCTTCTGGTGGATATACAACTGGTTGCTGACAGCTGAACAGATGGGAGGGATGTTATGCTTCATATGGAAATGAGGGGCGGGATTCTCCGACCCCCCGCCGGGTTGGAGAATTGCCGGGGGCTGGCGTGAATCCCGCCCCCACCGGTTGCCGAATTCTCCGGCATCGGATATTCGGCAGGGGTGGGAATCGCGCCGCGCCGGTTGGCGCCCCCCCCCCCCCCCCGGCGATTCTCCGGCCCGTATGGGCCGAAGTCCCGCTGCTGGAATGCCAGTCCCGCCGGCGAGAATCAAACCACCTATCTTACCAGCGGGACAAGGCGGCGCGGGCGGGCTCCGGGGTCCTGGGGGGGGCACGGGGCGATCTGGCCCCAGGGGGCACCCCCACGGTGGCCTGGCCCGCGATCGGGGCCCACCAATCCGCGGGCGGGCCTGTGCCGTGGGGGCACTCTTTTCCTTCCGCCTTCGCCATGGTCTCCACTATGGCGTAGGCGGAAGAGACCCCCTCCACTGCGCATGCGCGGGGATGCCGTGAGCGCCCGCTGATGCTCCCGCGCATGCGCCGCACGGCAAAGTCATTTCCGCGCCAGCTGGCAGGGCACCAAAGACCTTTCCCGCCAGCTGGCGGGGCGGAAATCAATCCGGCGCGTGCCTACCCCCTCAAGGTAAGGGCTCGGCCCCTCAAGGTGCGGAGAATTCCGCACCTTTGGGGCGGCGCGATGCCGGACTGATTCGCGCAGTTTTTGGCACCAATCGGCGGACATCGTGCCGATTGCGGAGAATCCCGCCCCATGCCACTAAAGTTCCATCACTTACAGGAAATTAATTGTATGTAAAGCCTGTCGATGTATTTTCAAGGGCTACGATAAGTTTCTGTATTAATGCAAGTCTTGGGGTTGGATACAAATTCTAAGTCATGGAATGTGCAGGGGGGCAGTGGGTTGTGTTATGACCAGTCGTTGGATGAGGTCCCTGAATTTGTTACGATTCCGGATGGGATACCCCCAAATTGTTATACCCCTAGGTGATGAGGGATGAGCTATTTATTCAACCCGCTCGGTTGGTCGCAACAGGCTTAGTTTAAAAAGGATATATTTTCCCAGTCCAAATATATTTCTGTTTTAATAGGAGCCAATTTAGCTAGGCTTTCTTGCGCTAAAGAAAGAATGTGCATATCAATTACTAAAATGTGAGAAGAAAGTAATAAAATGCAATATCCATACAGAGATTAGAAATGAGAAGTGAGTCCAAAAATAAAAGCCAGAAAGATATACGAATCAGTCTTTGGCTTGTCTGGAGAAGTAGATGGTGAAACGTTGTGGTCCTTTAGTTGGGTGATTCCGGTAGTGCTGATCTTGGCAGTTGACCAGTTGGCTTGGAGATTCTTGGTTCTGCAAGTTATCTGAAAGGAGTTATCGTGTTTCCTTTTTGATGGTGGCTTTAGAGTAATAGAGGTTTACAACACAAAAAAGGCCCTTTTGCACCAAAATCAACCACCTAAGTATTCTAATCACATTTTCCAGCACTTGGCCCGAAGCTTTGTATGCCTTATCATCGCAACTGCACAAGTAAATACTTCTTAAATGTTATGAGGGCCTCTGCCTCTACCACCCTTTCAGACCCTCTGGGTGAAAATAAGTCTTTCCTCACATCCCCTCTAAACCTCCTGCCACTTACCTTAAATTTATGCCGCTGGTCATTGATCCCTTCACCAAGGGGAAAAGTTTCTTCCTGTCTACTCTTATCTATACACCTCATAATTTTATACATCTCAATCACGTCTCCCCTCAATCTCCTCTGCTCCAAGGAAAACAACCCCAGTCTATCCAATCTCTCTTCATAGCTAAAACTCTCCAGCCCAGGCAATATCCTGGTACATCTCCTCTGCACCCTTGGCAGTGCTATCACATCCCTCCTATAATATGGATTCTAGAACTGCACACAATACTCTGGCTGTGTCCTAATTAACGTTTTATACAGTTCCAGCATAACCTCCGTGCTCTTAAACTCTTTGCATTGGCTAATAAAGGCATGTATACCATATGCCTTCTTAACCACCAAATTCACCTGCCCCGCTACCTTAAGGTACTGATGCACGTGCAAAGTTTCTCTGGTCCTCAGTGATTCCCAGGGTCCTACAGTTCATCATATATGCCCATGCTTGTCTGTCCTGCCAAGTTCATCACCTCACATATATCGGGATTGAATTCCATTTGCTACTGATCAGCCCATCTGACTAGCCTATCCAAATCTTCCTGTAATCTAAGGCTATCCTCCTCAATATTTACACCCCACCAATTTTTGCTGAACTATGAATTGCTTCAATCAGAGCAAGAGAAAACTTTTTACCTGCCAGCAGCGGTGATGCCGAGTCAATGTTCTTCAACCGCAACCTCACAGCACACAGAAGCACGATAGAGCTAGAACACCAAAATAGCATACAAAGACCAAGGAGTTATTTTTATAGGCCTTTTCTTATGTATTCCTGGAAGGGAAAAAAACACAAACCTGTCTGGGATATAACTCACAGGTGATGGTAATCAGCTTCCATTATCTCCACAGGAGATTGCAGTTCTATATGCATTGCATCTCTCCTTCAAAATTACTCTGTCAGAAAAATGGTGCAATGTCTCGCGACTGAGTATAATCCACAGAGGAACTCCAGCAAGTAGTTACTTTGAAGACTCAACCAGTTTTTGCTGGTATATTCTTTTAAAGAAAATACTTGTCTTATTTAAAATTTCAAAATGTCTATTCAGAATTCGGGGCAAAGATCCCTTGTCATGCCAGTCACGTTGGTGTGGGTGTGGCAGGGCTGATTTGAGGTCGGGAAATCCAGAAACTGGGTGCCTCCCAGATGCTGATTGCTATTCTTAATCTTTGTTTTCTGCCTGATACCAACCAAATTGCCGGGGAAGGGAAGATCAGAGGCACATCTCTGGCAAGGAAATGGGAGGCCAGTGTTAGGGACAGACTAGAAGGTATGGGGGCAGGTATCTAATCACAGGTGGTTGGTGATGTATAAATACCGGATCCAGTAGGTGCGTGGAAAGACCCTTATCTGTTTGATACAGTCGCCCTTGCTTCCTTTTGCACTCCAACTTCCCTATGGTCTGGAAAACTTGACAGGCCCAGGGAAACTTAAAAATGGTGGTTAAAGGTGAGGGAAGCATTATCATTTGAATATTTAAATTGACAAACCTCCCACTGGAAGCAGATTATTTTCCCACACTCTGACCCATTTCTGTTTAAATTGGAAGTGGACAATTTTGAGGTCGGTTATGATTTTTAATATTTTGACATTCCACCTGGCCCAAACCATGCTATTTTAAGCAATTAGTTTGAAATCTGTCTAAATTATCATCAATTTGATCAGTCTATCCATTTTAAAGTAGAGATCTCTGATAGAACTTAATCAAAAGCAGAATTCTAACAAACAAGTCCACAGTAAACTGACTATAATCTAAATTAGTGCGGTCACAGTGTTTGACTGAAGCCTGTTGTTGTGGCAGCGATAGGAACAGTTAATCCTCTGCTGACATAACCTGGACATGCTACATTAATGGTAAGTGACAGTATTATGGGGCCACATAATAATACTGCAGCATTGAAAAGTGCCATTGAGGTGTAAAGTAGGTCAAGAGCCATATTGACTTCAACATGAAAATAGCACGCAGATCTAACTGATGGAGGAACATAATTTTGTTAAAGGACAGTGCCTTTGCGAGAAAGTGGCAAATTCTCTTTTTGTCTGCTGAGAGAAACGAGTCATTCATTACATTCACAGTGATGGTGTCATGCAAAGGCGACTCAGTGATTACACTTAAAAATGACTCAACAATGCCTCCGAGTGACATCTTGGGGTCCCTGAAAATTACTCAATGATGCTGTATGAAAAGTGATGGCCCTTAATAGTGACTCATCTTTGATCAACACATTGTACACAGGTAAACCAATGGGGGGGGGGGGGGGGGGGAAGGAGAAAGACATTTACTAAATACCTTTTCATGAATATGTTGCCTCTTGGCTGCATGGTGGCATAGTGGTTAGCACTGCTGCTTCACAGCGCCTAGGACCCGCATTCAATCCTGGCTCTGGGCCACTAACCATGAGAAATTTTCACATTCTCCCCGTGTCTGCGTGGGTCTCACGCCCACAACTCAAAGATGTGCAGGGCAGTTGGCTAGGCCATGCTAAATTGCCCCTTAATTGGATTTTTTTTTAAAAAATGAATATGTTCTCTCTTTAGTTCCCCTTCCCCTGGCAGCCATCGCAAAGGTGCTGACTCCAAGAATAGTCCCTAAAAGGGCAGCACAGTGGCACAGTGGTTAGCATTGCTGCCTACGGCGCTGAGGACCTGGGTTCGAAACCCGGCCCTGGGTCACTGTCCGTGTGGAGTTTGCACATTCTCCCCGTGTCTGCGTGGGTTTCACCCCCGCAACCCAAAGGTGTGCAGGATGGGCGGATTGGCCACACTAAATTGCCCCTTAATTGGAAAAAATAATTGGGTACTCTAAATTTTTTTTTTTTAAAAGAATAGTCCCTAAATATTGCCTGCTGAGATTAATCAACTCAGTGCAAAATGGAGATTGAACCTGCACTACAGCAATTTATATAGTGTCCGGAACAAAATTTTCAAGGTGCTTCATAGGTGTATTATAAAATAACATATGGCACTGAGACATACAAGGAGGAGTCTGCGTGACCATAAGCTTGGATAAAGAGGAGTGTGTCATGCCCAGTAAAAGCATTTCATATTTATAAATTTAAACATGAACTGTCTTCGGTATAGAATTTTCTGGCTTTTATTTTCAAAATGAATATTAAATCATAGAATTTTACAGTGGAGAAGGGGGCCATTCAGCCCATCGAATCCATACCCGACCCTTTGAACAACCACACTGGGCCCAATCCCCCATCCTATTCCTGCAACCCCACCCTAAGGGGCAATTAGCATGGCCAATCCACCTAACCTGCACATCTTTGAACGGTGGGAGGAAACCGGAGAAAGTGCAAACTCCCCGCAGGCAGTCACCCTGAGGTCGGAATCGAATCTGGGTCCCTGGCGCTTTGAGGCAGCAGTGCTAACCACTGTGCCACCGTGTCACCCAAATGGCTGCTGAGAGTCAAGTGACTTTAGCAATTTCACATAGAGTCAGAACCACATCAAATCTCTGGAAATCTGATGGCCACGGGTGAAGTGCCTCCCTTGAACGGACATACCATGTGTGGAATTCACATCCTCTATTGATTGTGGGCCTATCCAAAACTCAAATTCTATGGAGTCCTAGACTGGTGGTCTCCAAGGGTAATATTTAACAAGAGATAAAGCAGCTAATCATGGGAAGGTGTGAATGGACTCCACCCATTTCCCATTGTTTGTCAATGGCTTTGAACTTCAGATCTTTCTGGGTGGACAATAAAGCTATTGATCATGTGGTCACCTAATCAAAACTGTTCTCAGATAATAAAGCCTATTACTCCAAGGACCAGGGAGAAACCCATCTGCAAACCATATGGCAAGAAACTGCAGCAACAAAGAAAATAACAGCAATGCCATAAAACTGGAGACTGCAACATCATAAGGCCTCATATCCTGTTCCTTTTCAAGTCACCAGTACAGAAACTTGACCTCTTTATAAGAAGGCTACAAGTGACTAACCCCGGAACCTGCTGAAAATAAATCTCTCCAAGGGAATCCTGCAGCAATCTAAAGTACGACTCTGGCTATTGAATTCACTGACAGCACCCTTCAGGAGTGAAAATGCCTTTTTCACCAGACCCGCAATATATGCTTTTTTCTAATATGAGACAAACATATGAATTACAAACTTTTCTTTCAGCAAAATGAATGGCGGTGCAGGTGCAAAAGGCCAACTAGCCTACTACTGCTACTATTTTCTATGCTTCTATGTTTAGGACTTGTAAGAGTACACTATTCTCTTCAACTGTATTTCTATTGAGTTTGTGTGTGAGTGCCAAGTGAGTGACATAGTGACCTTTGGGAGGAATGCGTGAATAAATAATCTTTATTTAAACCCATGAAAGCTTGCTGCTGCTTATTCAAATTGACCATACACTCCGGGATTAAGAAACACACATCTTTCGCTTCAAAAAACACATTGATTATGGACAGTAAGGGAAGGGCATTAGGGTTTCAGTTCTTTCTCAGCCCTGTCTGAAGCAGATTGTCCTGAAGATGACAAGGAAGGCAGAGAGGTGTTGAAAGGATTAAAATTGCAATGCTCAAGAGGCCAGACTTAAAGGAGCACAGATATCTCACAAGATTTTGTTGCAGGAGGAGATTACAGTCAAAGGGAAGTGATTAAGCCACGGAAAGATTTGGAAACCAGGATGAGACTTTTGAAGTGACGATGTTGCTTGACCAAAAGCCAATATAGGTCAGCGTGCACAGGGATGTACGATGGGTGCAATGTGGGAGACAAGCCAGGAATGCATTGAAAAGTGCAAGTCTAGAAGCAATAGGGACATGAATGAAGATTCCAGCAGCAGATGAACAGAGGGGCATAGTCGGACAATGTTACAGAGGTGGAAATAGATGGGCTCCGTGCAATAGCAAATAAGAGGACAGAAGCTCATCTTTAAAACAACTATGTGCATTATGACAGCAAGTTACTTGGAGCCACTAACTGTGTCCTTTACTATTTGAAAAACTCACCTCCATGCTAGTATCTGAAGAGCAGAAAGATGCAAACACAAACCACAGCTTGAAAGCAAACAATTATTTTAATTTAATCCAAAACCAATGATTGTTTGGTGGGTGCTTGATCTAATTCAGCTGTATGTTCTGTGAAAAACCAGTCACTTGAAAGGCTTAAGCAGCAGGTTTTACTGCTTTGCTGAGCAGGATACACTGTTTGGCGTCTGTGGCTGTCATTATATCAGGGTGAATGCCATGAAATAAAGACAGAAAATATTGGTTGACTCCCCTTCATCCAGTGCCAAGCCACTGTCTCCGTCTGACTGAGAACAGGGAGATTTATCACCAAATCCTACAACGGACTCCGTCTAAACAAGACAGTGGAACCTTTAAGCTATCCGTGGGAATTGAATGTCCATTAAAAAGTGCGGGGGGAGCTTCTGAAAGAATTCACACGTTTAAAAACAAGGAGGCCATTTAAAACAATGCTCATGTTTCTCCATGGGCCTTTTTGTACGCCCATTTTTTTCTGGATGGTTTTGACAGGAAAATGTTGACTTATCTGAGGCTTCTTGTTTTCTGATATTGGTTAACTTGGCTGTCTATCCTGTTGTTCTACCTTCCACATCTGCGTAAGATCACTGCACATAAATAGCACTGCAGTCAAACAGCAAAGCCATGAGACTTTATTCTGCAGCTAAGTTAGAAAACCCCAGCTCCCTGGGGGTGCTGCTTCTTACTGGCTATTCCAAGTTTTGGGTCTGCTTTTGATAGTCTCTCATGCCTAACACTACTACTCACTGCCATAAAGAGATCTTGCAATGAGGAGTGCATCAGCCCTGCACAACAACTGACAGTACGAAAGCAGAACCTATTATACAGCAATAGGATTCCCTGTGATACAAACTCAATATGAGACAATATTCTCTGGCCTTCTCACGGCATGCTTCTCAGTGGGGGGAGGCAACCTGCTGTTGGCCAATGACAGGAGCTTCTGGTCCTGTGAATGGAATTTCCCATTAAATCCACCCCATGCCACTGGGCTACTCAGGGTAAGGGTGTACCATTGGCGGGACCACTAGATCCCGTTGGCATGAATATTCGGAGGATCTCACACCTGGTGTCCTTCTCTCAAATACCCTTTTTTTAAAAATAAATTTAGAGTACCCAATTATTTTTTTTCCAATTAAGGGACAATTTAGCATGGCCAATCCACCTAGCCGGCACATCTTTGGGTCGTGGGGGTGAGACCCAGGCAAACACAGGGAGAATGTGCAAACTCCACATTGACAGTGACCCG
The DNA here is from genome assembly GCF_047496885.1 of Scyliorhinus torazame. Classification (NCBI taxonomy): domain Eukaryota; kingdom Metazoa; phylum Chordata; class Chondrichthyes; order Carcharhiniformes; family Scyliorhinidae; genus Scyliorhinus; species Scyliorhinus torazame. The sequence goes on along the minus strand of NC_092713.1, from coordinate 200,240,720 downwards.
GGGCCAGGATCGAACCCGGGTCCTCAGTGCTGTGAGGCAGAAGTGCTAACCACTGCGCCACCGTGCCGTCCCTTCTCTCAAACACCTTACCTGCATTCTTCGATATCTCAAACGTGGGTTGAAACATTTGGTGAGCTGAGGCCAATGATGAATTGCTAAGCTGCTCCATTCCACACTCTGTTTCACTGCAGTCACTCGAGACTTAATAAGACTGGAATTTTCCGCACCCGTCTGAAGTGCGTGCCATGGTGGGCAGGGGGAGAGAGAGTAGAAAATATTGTGGTAGCATGAAAATCTGTTCCACTTTAGCGGGAAAACAGGGTCCTATTATCTGCTCTGACATATAATAGCAATAATGGGAAGGACATTTGAATATGATGAATACCCATCACCCTCATGCTGGATCAAGAGGTCACTTTGACGTGTAATTAGCCCAACATGTTTCACAATCAGATATAAGCAACGTACATCTGGCCACCTGCATTTCGCTCATGACTTTGAGGTTTGTTTGCCTACCTTTAATTGTGCAGCTCATCGGATGCAATGACTCAGCACCAGACCTTGCAGGCAACACCACATTGCTCTCAGGGGGAAATCACAGGCAAGGATCTACCTACCAGACCAGCATTAATCCATTGTTGCTATGGACGGGACCGTGGAGCAAGGCCTCCATAAAAACAGGGATAATAACAGCAAAGAATGCACTCCGACACATGACTAGGCGATTACAGGTTGGAAGAACCCTCAGGGTCAAAATGGGAAAGGCTATCTCAGAGAGGGTCGTGAGAGAGCTGGAGCCAGAATTGGAAGATGGCAGAGTGATGGGACATTTAACTTTACAGGATTACAGGACTTCTCCACGCCATGTTTGCGCTGACTGCCGAAGCCATCACCTGCCAAGCCGGAGTGGTGGCTTTCGTGGGCCTCCTCCTGCCACCACAGTCATCCAGCAGGTGACCCAGCGAAAATCCGCCATTGCGCTTATGATTTTCCCGCCATTAGAAATGCAGGTTCCTTTAAGACTAAACCAGGACTAGCTTCACAGTGGATTGAGAGCAGGTGATACCCCCCCCCCACCGCCCATGAGAGGCTTCTGGACAGAGAGGATCCGGAAGGGAGAGTAGAGTTTGCGCTGAACCATTGTATCACAATAAAATTGTTGTGAATCATCAGAAATTCCCGTTGCCAAATATGATGAATAGATATTCACCTGTTTAGCACCCTAACCCCTAGTTAGGGGCATGAAATTAATCATGATATCTGCTGTTGTTATCAAGGAGCCTTCCTGTTTATTGGATCAGGATGGGGGAGTTTGGAGGGAGATGTTGCGATAATTGCCCTTCATTTTATCAGTTGTGCTTTAAATAAAGGGACTTGTCAGTTTTAAAGCAGAAATTTTATGTCAGTAGCCTTTTTAAACCTGTATGAAGTAATTTTATTTTAATATGCAGCCTTAATTCCTGAATTTGTTGTTGTAAAATGTTTATCGAAAATTGTGAAACATAAGACTGGCGCCCAGTAACAACATCTGGGTATGCACCTTTGTCAGTTGATCCTTCTCTGGTTGTGGTCTAGAAACATAGAATATAGCAGTAGGCCGGTTGGCCCTTCGAGCTGTTCTGTCATTTATTATGATCATGGCTAATCTTCTGTCTCAACACCATACTGCCGCCCACCCTCAAACCCCTTGACTATCAAGATGGTTGATCTCAGGAGTAGAGTTTACAATTTAACGCTTGCTTTGTGTGATTGGGCATTTGGGCATATATTGATTTGGAGGCTAACATAGCTCCAAATGCTCGGTGATACCTTAAGTGAAACTCTGCTCTGGCTGTGCTGATTTTATGAAATTTATCCTGGCTCTCTCCAGTGCCTGTGTTCCATAGTCTAATTAAATTCTGGGCCTGTGTTTAGCATAGAACAGGGCCCGTCTGTTTACATTTTGGGGGACTCAGACCACCTGCAGGGACTGGTTCCCAGTCTGAACAAAATGACATCCATGACATTGCCTGGTGCAAGCAAAAGATGATGAGTGCTATCATTGAATGGAATGATAGACAACGCAACGGCTGTGCTCAATTCCAAATTTCTGTCTTCCTGCGTTGATATTTTAAAAATTCATTCATGGGATGTGGGCATCGCTGGCTGCGCCAGTATTTATTGTCCATCCCTGAGGTGTGGAGTCACATGTAAGCCAGTCCAGGTAACAATGGCAGATTTGGTTCCCTAAATGACATTAGTGAACCAGATGGATTTTTACAACAATCAACATGTTTCGTGGTCACCTTTAGACTTTTAATTTCAGATTTCAGATTTTTTATTGAATTCAAATTTCACCATCTGCTGTGTGGGATTCAAACCTGGGTCCCCAGCGAATAACGTGGGTCTCTGGATTACTAGTCTTGCTGACAGATAATCTTTGACTGATCTTCACATGCAAGACCTCCATGAAATGCTGTGCTGCCATTTGCACTTTTGTGTTGCCAATTCATCTGTGGCCAAATCACCTGCCAGCACCTGCTCATGGAAAAGATCCATCCAGAATCAAAAGCCTCAACATGAGCTGTTTTAGCAGTTTTCTGAGCTCCTTACAACTGATTGTATATCATCTGCGTTCAATCAGTTTACATGAATAGCTTTGCATTGAGACAACAAGTAAATAAAGTCACTGCAGTGCAATAATATCTTCAGCTACTGCAGAGAGGGTGTGTTAGTTTGGGCTCTAATTCCTCACAGTCGTTGTCTTTAATATTTGTACTTGAACTGATGATATGTACTTTGATGTCCTGGTTTTCTGTTAAAATTGTTAATGGAAAGGCAAATACGAGTTCTGCGACCTCTGGCGAGTTTGTGTGTATATCTGATATTTAGCTCAATTTAACTTCAAAGAGAGAAACTTCTGCCATTTGCAGTAATGTGCAACTAGTGAACTAGTCATCTGGTGCCCTGTTTACAATATAGTCCTGCTCCCAGCTCCGGGGTTTAATTCTTTTAAGCCTGTCTTTACCCAGCGTTTTCCCAGGAGGCAGGATTCAATCTTTGTGAGGTCTCTCCTTGAAAGGTTGTCATTGACAGCAAGCAATGTCACTCGGTGAAATGAAGCAATATAGCTGCCATACTAATGAAGGAGGGGATGGGGTCGGGGGAGCAGTTGCTTGCAGCACACTGCTTTCATGTATCTCCCATTCCCTCATCTATCCTGACCAACAGAAAGAAAGAGCTCACATTTCTAGAAAACCTTTTCCACTTCGGGACATCCCAAAGTGTTTTACAGTCGGTGAAATGTGAAATATTTATTGAAGTGTAGCCACTGTGGGAATGTGGGAAACTCAGGAGCCTGCTTGGACACAGCAAGTTGTCACAAACATCAATGTGATAATGGGCAGATAATCTGTACATGTGAGTTGCTTGATCAATCTGCCTCGATCTTCCTCTGCATCAGTTAATCCTCTGCAGCTGTTTTTTCTAGATGTTTTATTTTTATGCTTTTCTCCCCCCACCTTCCTGTATTCAGTGTGGAGACAATCAATGATGGGCAGTTCCACACCATTGAGCTGATGATGATGAACCAATCGCTGAGTCTGGTGGTGGATAAAGGAATCCCCCGGAGTCTGGGGAAGCTGCAAAAGCAACCAACTCTAAGCCTGAACTCCCCGCTGTATATTGGAGGTGGGTTTGTTTGCCATTTTCTCTATCTCCTTATCTCCTGCAGCCACAAGGGACAGGAGATGAGCAAAGTGCTGCTGTTTGTCACTCAGTTTGGTTTCAAACTGTAATCCATTTTGATGCCCTTCCAAATGTTAATAAAACAGCACAGCTTGCAATTTGAAGTCTGCTCTTTTTCAAGCCATTTGCCTAGGCTCTCTAATCAAAGAAAGCTAACTCTCATTTCATTCCCCCTTGCCAGAGATGAGCAAACAGAGTGAGCACAAGTACTTGCAGAATTACACACATTGCTGGAATAGCTAGCAGTGTGTGCAAGCTGTGAGGGTGAGGTTGCCTGGTGTATTGGTGTGTTTAAAGATATGAATGTGAGGTATGAATCTAAAATTACAGAAAATCTTTGTTAGTTGGGGTGCAATGAAATAAACAGTGGCTAAGGCTAATGGTGCAGTTAGTAGGATACGGCCTTTGACTATGTACTCATTGACATTGATCATTTGTGTGAGGTCATTGATCTTCTTGACACTTGGTTCAGGCTTTTGGGGCTGCGCTTCTGTCATTGACTTCTGGCTTTCTACTCACACTGCCTTGGGTATACCTGAGGACATTTCACAAAGTTGGCGAGCCGTCTGCACTACATTAAACACAATTGTGATTCAATCATTTTCAACACTGCAGCAGTAAACATTAGGGCTGGGATTCTCTGGTAACCGGCGGGGGTGGGGGGGGTGGGGGGGGGGGGTGCCATACTGCGCCAAGGAGTGGCGTGAACCACTCTGGCGTCGGGCTGTCTGGAAGGTGCGGAATCCTCTGCACCTTTGGGGGCTAGGCCGGCACTGGAGGGGCTGGCGCCGCGCCAAATGGCGCCGAAGGCCCTTCACCGGCCGGCGCAAGTTGGCGCATACGCAGGAGCGTCAGCGTGTTCTGGCGTATGCGCAGAACCGCTGCCGTATTTCCTGCACATGCGCAGGGGGTTCTTCTCCGCACTGGCCATGGTGGAGCTTTACAGTGGCCGGCGCAGAGGGAAAGAGTGCCCCCCCGGCACAGGCCCGCCTGCAAATCGGTGGGCCCCGATCGCGGGCCAGGCCACCGTGGGCCCCCCACCCCCCGGCCGGGATCCCCTGCGCCCCCCCCCGAGGATTCCGCATGCCACCTGCAGAACCAGGTTCCACCGGTACGGACCTGGTGTAATCTATGCCGGTGGGACTGGCTGAAAACGGGCGGCCACTCAGCCCATCAGGGAGCGGAGAATCACCAGGGGGGCCGCTGGCAACGGTCCCCGACTGGCGCGGCGCGATTCCCGCCCTCGCCAAAAACCGCCGCCGGAGAATTCGGCAGCTACGTCGTGGCGGTGGGGTGGGATTCACGCCGCCCCCCGGCGATTCTCCGAGTGGATCTGCAATGGCAAATATTCAAGGAGCACATGGGTGAACTGCAACAGATGTTTGTTCCTGTCTGGTACAAAAGTTAAATGAGAAAGGTGGGAAAAACCATGGTTCACAAGGGAAATTAGAGGTTGTATTAGATCCAAAGAGGTAGCATACAAATTCACCAAGAAAAACAACAGACCTGAGGATTGGGAACAGTTTAAATTCGGCAAAGACGGATCAAGGGATTGATTAAGAAGAGGAAAATAGAGTACGGGGGTAAGCTTGTGGGGAACATAAAAACTGCAAACGTTTCTGTAGGTATGTAAAAAGAAAAAGATTGGTGAGGACAAATGTAGGCCCCTTGCAGTCAGAATATAATGTGGAATGAAGAAATGGCTGACCGACTAAATACATACTTTGGTTATGTCTTCAAAAAGGAGGACACAAATAACATACCAGAGATGTTGGGGAACATGGGGTTTAGTGAGCTGGAGGAACTGAAGGAAATCAGTATTAGTAGAAAAATGGCCTTGCGGAAATTGATGGATTGAAGACCAAGGGCCTGATAATTTGCATCCCAGAACGCATAAGGAAGTAGCCCAAAAAACAGTAGATGCATCAGTGGTCATCTTCCAAGATTCTATAGACTCTGGAACAGTTCCTACAGATTGGAGGGTAGTTTATGCAACTCCACAATTTTAAAAGGGAGGTGGATAGAAAAACCAGGAATTTTGGACCAGTCAGCTTGACATTGGTTATGGGGAAAATTCTAGAATCCAGTATCAGAGTTTCTATCACAGAGCATTTGGAAAACAGTGGCATTAATCAGACAGTCAGCATGAATTTATGAAAGGGAAATAATGCTTGACAAATCTACTGGATGTACCTGGAAGAGCTGATGAAGGAGAGCCAGTGGATGTGGTTTATTTGGACTTTCAGAAGGCTTTTGACAAAGTCCCACAAAAGATATTAGCATGTAAAATTAATGCTCATGGGATTCAGGATAGTTTAGTGAGATTGTTGGCCAAGAAAACCCTTCTCGATTGGCTTGGGCACATACAAGAAAAAACTCACTGTCTGCTGTAACTCTCTTTTCTTTGAGTATTACAATCTTCAAAATCAATCACACAGAATATGACTCAGACTTACAGCTAAGCTCTAGGCATTAGCCGCCATAGTGAAGGAGGCTAGCCAGACTATGATCACCCAGTGTGATATGTTCTTCTCTGAGCTCTGAGCTCTGAGCTCTGTTCTGTGATGGTTGCCCCTGGAGTTACTCACGTTGTTGCTGACTATGTATTCCGATATTTCTTCTTTTATTCAGTTCCGCTCGCATTGAGTCATGTTACCCATACACACCAGGCCTTACTTATTATTATAATAATAATAATCTTTATTAGTGTCACAAGTAAGTTTACATTAACTCTGCAATGAAGTTACTATGAAATTCTCCTAGTTGCCATACTCCGGCGCCTGTTCGGGTACACTGAGGGAGAATTCAGAATGTCCAATTCACCTAACAAGCACGTCTTTCGGGACTTTGTGGGAGGAAACCGGAGCACCCGGAGGAAACCCACGCAGGCACGGGGAAAATGTGCAGACTCTGCACAGACAGTGACCCAAGCCAGGAATCAAACTCAGGTCCCTGGCACTGTGAAGCAACAGTGTTAACCACTGTGCTATCGTGCCACCCATTCTATTGTCCCATCAAGACTTAAACTTATAAATAGAAATAAACAGGATACTCCTGTTCAACCAGCGCGATTCAGCCAGGGCGATTCAATCAAGATCCATTGTCCTCTTAAACACTCTTGTCTGACCAGCTATTAGTGCATTCTGGAGCCTGATGGCCTCTTTGATAATCGTTCATTCTGCTGAAAGGTTGACCACTACTCTCTCCATATTACATATTCGTAGCATGGTCTTTTGTCCTTATGTGTAAACGTGATAACAACTTTAACTGGTGTATCACAAAGTCCCATGTAGCGATAATGAATTTCAGTGTTGACGTGAGTGTTTTGGCAGGTGACCAATATCGATTCTAGCCAGGGCTTTATTTTGTAGTTCCTTTTTTCGGTCTATGCGTCTTTTCCCCTCTGTCAGCCTGTCTCCAGTTCAGCATTCCTCCCTTTGATCCCATAAGTGTAAATGCATGAGATCACTAATTTGGATAACCCTATTTCCCAGAGTGCGTCTGAGATACATACTTTCTTTACAATATTCAAAGCTTATCCAATGACATAGTTGGTTACAGTTATTAACAGTTTGTTTAATTCTATATTTACATATTAGAAATCAATTTCTGTGTTTCATTACCAATTCCACATGTAATTTTTTAAAAAAAAATTTAGAGTACCCAATTCTTCTTTTTTCCAATTAAGGGGAAATTTAGCATGGCCAATCCACCTATCCTACGCATCTTTGGGTTGTGGGAGTGAGACTCACACAGACATGGGGAGAATGTGAAAATTCCACACTGACAGTGACCTGGGGCTGGGATCGAACCCGGTCCTCAGCATCGTGAGGCAGCAGTGTTAACCACTGCGCCACTGTGCTGCCTCTGATTCCACATCTTTTTAATTAAAAAGAAAAATTTAGAGTACCCAATTATTTATTTTTCCCAATTCAGGGGCAATTTAGTGTGGCCAATCCACCTAACCTGCACATCCTTGGGTTGAGGAGGTGAAACCCACGCAGACATGGGGAGAATGTGCGAACTGCACACGGACAATGATCCAGGGCCGGGATTTGGGTCCTCAGCGCCGCAGTCCCAGTGCTAACCACTGCACCACATGCCACTCTTCTGATTCCACATTTAACCATCACCCATTTGCCTTTTTTCCATCTCTTAAGCATCATCATCATAGAAACTTGATATATCGTAACAAGAATAACAGAATTAACAACAAAATGCAATATGATTTGATTTCCACATTAGAGCCCAATCCCAAATATCAGCTGAAATTCTCAGGCCATTATGATTCATTGTTCCCGCTTGCAGCACCCCGTGGGTTCCCAAGCCGCATGGCATGGTTCAGTGGGAAATCCCATTGGCAAACAGCGGGAGTCATGAATCCCTCTGCAAGGGAAAGGAGTTGTTTCCTTTATCTGCTTGATGTTATAGTTAATCTCCTTAGTTTTTTGTTCTACCTGTGTACCCTTATTAACTTCTTCTTCAATTTCATCAGTTGTTCAGACAACAACTTTATTTCTGTAAGATAGCTTTTTATAGTCTTGCATAAATAAGGCAATAAACAGGAAGAACCCACACACTTTTCAGTAATGTTCACCTTGACTTTTGATCTTTTACGTATGCCTATTTCCCTTATGTCCTGATTTTTAACATGTTTGTTTATTTAATCTTTTTGTTACAGCAATCATTGAAAACCTGAATTCTCAGTGGCCATAGCTCAAACCTTCTGTTTCCACGAGCATACACATGCTATGTCCCCTTAAGATTTAAATAATTTAGCATTGCTGCCTCACGACGCCGAGGTCCCAGGTTCGATCCCAGGTTCGATCCCGGTTCTGGGTCACTGTCCGTGTGGAGTTTGCATATTCTCTCCGTGTTCACGTGGGTTTCGCCCCCACAATCCAAAGATGTGCAGGGTAGGTGGATTTGCCACGCTAAATTGCCCCTTAATTGGAAAAAATGAATTGGGTACTCTAAATTTAGAATTTAAAAAAAAATAATTCAGTACAAGTGAAAAGTAACTTAAACAAATGTTATGCCAGGCAGCACGGTTGCGCAATGGTTAGCACTGCTGTCTCACGGCGCCGAGGTTCCAGGTTTGATCCCGGTTCTGGGTCACTGTCCGTCTGGAGTTTGCACATTCTCCCCGTGCTTGCGTGAATTTCGCCCCCACAACCCAAAGATGTGCACTATAGGTAGATTGCCTCTTAATTGAGAAAAATGAATTGGGTACTCTAAATTTATTTATTTTTTAAATTTTATGCCAGGTTTCAGGTTTCCCGACGGCGTGGGGCTGCTCCCCATTGACCGGCCGGCGTAACGGAGAATCCCGCCGGCCAGTCGGGGCGGAGAATCCTGCCCACGATATTTTAATCTTCTAAGATTTTGACTTCCATTCCATAACCACCAGATAATTAAGCGATAGAAGAATCCCACCATCTGATGCAGCTTTATTGACACTCACCAGATTTAACATCATCTCCCCACTTACAGATCACCTCACTCATGAACACATGACAGCACTTATCCTTTTACAGAAAGTCACTAATTTCTAACCTATTAGCATTTAAGTACATGGAATTAAAACAACAGATTTTACATGTTCACGTATCGGGCAGCATGGTAGCACAGTGGATAGCACTGTTGCTGCATAGCGAAAGGGTGCCAGGTTCGATTCCCGTCTTGGGTCACTGTCTGTGTGGAGTCTGCATGTTCTCCCTGTGTCTGTATGGGTTTCCTCCGGGTGCTCCATTTCCTCTTGAAGTCCTGAAAGTTAGGTAATTTGGACATTCTGAATTCTCCCTCAGTGTACCCGAACGCTGGAATGTGGCGACGAGGGGCTTTTCACAGTTACTTAATTTGCAGTGTTAATGTAAGCCTACTTGTGACAATAAATATTTTTATTATCATTCATCACTTGAGTTAGCATTTACTCAGGATGGATAACAGAAACAAATATTACTTTTATAAAAATATCCCAGATTCAAATAATGACAGCGTAAACTGAGAATATGTTTATTCGATCTTTTTTCAAACAACAAAATAGGTTTTCAACCTCAAAAACCAATACACACTGGGCGCGATTCTCCGGTCCCGTGCCGGTTTGGAGAATCGCCTGCCGCGCCATTTTTCCCCGCGACGCCCTCCCATGATGCACCCAAGCAGCGAGAATAGCCCCATCGAGTTCTGCGTGGCGCATCCACACCTGGTCACTGGACAACGATCGGTGCCCACTGATCGGCGGGCCGGCCTCTCTGAAGGAGGACCTCCTTTCCTCCGCGCCCCGCAAGATCCATCCGACATCTTCTTGCGGGGCGGCCTCGGGGAGGGTGGCAACCGCACATGCGCGGGTGACGCCAGTTAGGCGGCGGATGACGCGGCACCGCTTTTATGCGCCGTCAATGCCCGGCGTGTGCGCTGACGACGCTGCTTTAGCGACACGCCCCCCGAGTTTCTCGCGGCCCCGATCCTAGCCCATTTCCGGGCCCTGAATCGGTCGAGATCGGGGCCGTTTCACGCCGTCGTGAACCTCGACGGCGTTCACGACAGCGTGGGCACTTAGTCGCGGGCGCGGAGAATCGCACCCACAGCCTTTAGGTCCCCAATTGTCACCGCGTTGGGATAAAACAGTCTTGAAGCTGCTAGACTAGTGGTCTGTGACTCTTGACTCAGCTATTTTGAAACAAAAACATAAACGTACATGCGGCTTGTAGCCAAATTAGTTAATATGCTCTGGATGTATCTGGTTGATTTAAAAGAAAACTAAAGTTCAAACCGTCTGCTGTATAAATTTCTCAATCAGCAAATTAGATGTGTGCGGAATTTAAAGAGAAAATAGTTAAATCTCTGCCAGTTGGAACAAAACAGAATAACACTAACCTTAACAAAGTAGGAAGCACACATTCTCCTGAAATAAAGAACACTCTTCAAATTCCAATTTAGATCCCATTTCTTCCTATTTGAGCTAAGAGCACCCAGGGTTATGCCAAGCTCAAACTAATCATTTCCAAATTCCAGTTCATGTACTTTGATTTCTATTTTCCATTTACTTTCTGAGAATTGTGTTCCAAGTAACTTCCACAATGTTGATCATTATTACTCTGTATGAATCCATATCTTTTTAAAAATAAATTTAGAGTATCCAATTTATTTTTTCCAATTAAGGGGCAATTTAGTGTGGCCAATCCACCTAGTTTGCACATTTCTTTTGGTTTGTGGGGGTGGGCGAAACCCACGCAAACACTGGGAGATGTGCAAACTCCACACGGCCAGTGACCCAGAGCCGGGATCGAACCTGGGACCTCGGCGCCATGAGGCCACAGTGCTAACCCACTGCGCCATCATGCTGCCCATAAATCCATATCTTTCAGGAATTTCAAACATTTGCCTTGCTTCAATTACACTTTTAATCCAATTTATGACTCCCATATGATTTCAAATTTATTGAAAATACTCTTGCAAAATCACAATTTAGGGAAAACAACGTTAAAACATTAAAGCTAGCAACACAACAAAGAAAATCCACTGCATTTTACTTTATTCAACAATTAAAACTAAATTCAAAAATAGAATATTCAAAGAAAACAAAGGAAGTGGATTAAGTCAGAAGTCTTCATTCTTCTTTCTTCGAAAATTGTAATTAAAACTCAACGGAAAAGGTATATTCCCCAGCAAATATTTATAAAAGTAAGTTTAACACTTTTCTGTAGCCACACAGAGCTTTTCCATTTCCATGGCCCGAGAATCACCATTCTCCTGCTAGAACAATTGCTTGCAAAACGCCTCCATCATTTTATCAGAGCTTATCCTTCTCCTCACTTAACCTAAATCAAAACAAAACTAAATACATGCATTTATCAAGCAACTTTAAAATAGCCAACAGAACCAGACCACAGAGGGTTAACGGAATGACACAGGCAGTAGAAACAGATTCACAGACAAGGAAAATCACAGACATTAACAGACAAACAGCGACTTAACAAACACAAAGATTTCCTTTTCAACTCAGCTGTCAGCAGCTCTGAATGAGTTAATCAAAGTCTGCAAAATACCATTTAAACTCATATTCAATGGGGTGAATTCACCACCGGCGGGATTAACTGGAAATATACGAACCATGGATTTCCTGGAGGCATATGGTGCCACAATGGGAAACCCCATTGGCCGGTGGCGGAAACGGAGAATCCTGCCGTCACCAAGGAACACATGCCTGAGGAGACGAAGAATTCATGCTGATAAAACATTTCACCCAAATCAGACATTTTGTGCGATTTGTCAGCCACGTTGCGCACCCGAACGGGAGTGCGATGCAGCTGGTAGATCCTGGGAGAAGCCTCCCGCGAGCTTCCCAATAGCTAGTACGTAGGTATTCAATTCACTTAGGCATGATTACCCTGGATCTATCAGCCTCCCGGCATCTAATGGCCTCCCCGAGGAGTCGCCAGTGAGTATTGGTCCACACAAACATGGACCAGGTGGAATGGAACCCATGGGTCTCCCGGGCCATTGGAGGCACATGGGTGGCCAGGAATAGGGCTGGGTGGCCTCCTGGCCCTCCCCCCTTGGACACCGGGACCTTGACACTGCCAGACTGGCACCTTATTAAGATACCCGGTTGGCAGTGTAAAGCTGGCAAGAGCACTGCCATGGTGTCAGGGTAGCAGTGCCAGGGTACCCAGGTGCCAAGGGTCAGGGCCTGGGGGAGCCATACCCATGAAAGGAGAGTTGAGGGGGTACGAATGTGACTGGGTGCAGGGCAGGTATGAATGGACCTTTAAAATGTTGGGGGGGGGGCTGGGTGAAGGATGAGGGTCATGGAAGGAGGGGCCCAAAAGGGGGCATGGAAAGGCCTGAAAAGTGGGGGCCATCAGCGACCCCATAGCGGGGTGTCATCACTTGGGGGGGTGGGGGGGTAATGCCCAAGTGTGTGTGTGAGGGGTGACATTGCCCATGCTTGGGGGACAGGTCCTCGTAGAGATCGGGGCACCGTTTCAAAATGGCAACCCAATTTCTGAGGGGCCAGCGAGTTCAGCTCCCCAGTGATGAAAATAATTCTAAGTTGAGACTTGACTGGGAAGAAATTCCCCAGGGCCCAAAAGAGTGACTAAGTGTGGTTAGATAGCAGTGGTGAACCCACCGACAGAGCCGGAGGGAAACTCCCAACAAAATCCGCCACAAATGACACTTAGAAGCTTTTCCATAGATTGCATCCTTTTTTTCAAATATGCATTCAGAATGAAGTAATTCAAACTCTTTTCTAAATTGTCAATTTTGTTTTTCCAAACTCAAAAGTCGTATATCTCTGTCGTCTTTATCTGTCTCTTGGTCCACAAAAGCGCACATCATACCCTTTAGTCTGAGACTGGAGAGTCTAACCTCTCTCACTTTTTATAACCATGATGTGGAGATGCCGGCGTTGGACTGGGGTGGGCATAACATATGCTTTTATTCATTAAGATTACAAATTATCACACTGACTTCTTGAAAAACTCATGGGCCGAGACTCGTGCCTTCGTTTTACACAGGATAATCCCTGACTATCTGCTCTGACCACTTCCAGAAGGTGGTTCAAATATCCTTTCATGATTCCTGGACTTCTTTGGGTCCCAGATTCTTTTTTTTAACTTCTTTTAACTGTTTCTCTGCAATCCTACCACCGACTACATATCAGGGCAGGTACAGAAAACATGCTGGAATTATGTCAGTGCCAATGAACCTATCGACTGCAGGGCGGTTAAAAGCTACCAAACAGTACAGGAGGGCATGGGTAAACCAGTCACCACCCTGTGAGAGGAGCGCTGATGCAACCATGCGGTGCTTATTAATCCTGAGGGTCCATATCCTACTTATTTACCATTTGTCAATAAGGGGTTCAAGCTCGACCATGGCTTTAAGGCAACCATTCAACCAGGCCCACCCAGAAGGACATCAAATAATGACCAAGAAAAAACCTTTATCGATCGGTTTGGACAGATACAAGAAAATACACACTGTCTACTTTAACTCTTTTATTTGAGTATTACAATCTTCAAAATCAATGTAATGGAATATGATTCAGACTCACAGCTGAGCTCTAGGTATTACTCACCATAGTGAAGGAGACTGGCCATGCTACAATCACTCAGTGTGGATATCTTCTTCTCTGAGCTCCGAGCTCAGGGCCCTGTTCTGCGATAAGTGCTCCTCAGGGGTTCCTTGGTTGTTGCTGATGATGTGTTCCGATGTTTCTTCTTTTATCCAAGTTCTGTTCGTGCTGAACCATGGTGCACATACACACCTGGCCTGAGTCCTATTGTCCCATCAAGACTTAAACTCATTGACAGAAATAAACAGGATATTCCTGTTCAGCCACAGTGAATCAATCAAGATCCATTGTTCTATGAAACCCCATTTTGGAGTCTGATTGGCTCTTTGTTCATCGTTCGACCTGCTGTAATGTTGATCATTGTTGTCACGAAGTTACATATTCATAGCATGGTCTATTGTCCATTTGTATAAACGTGATAACTACTAGAACTGGGTAAACCCAAAGTTCTATCAAGCAATAATGAGTTTCTGCATTGACTTGAGTGCTTTGGCAGATGGCCAATATCGATTCCAGCCAGGGCTTTCATTGGTAGTTCCTGTTTTCGGCCAATGTGTTTTTCCCGTCTGTCAGCCTGTCCCCAGTATCACAGGATAATTAGAAAACTGGTTGCCAGGAAATAAAGAGTAGGAACAAATGGGTCTTTTTCCAAATGGTAGGCAGCGACGAGTGTGGTACCGCAGGAATCTGTGCTGGGACCCTAGCTACCTACTAGATATATTAATGATTTAGATGAGGGTACTGAATGTGATATCTACACATTTTCAGATGACACAAAACTGGTTGGGAGGATCATGTGTAAGGAGGATGCAAACATCCTTCACTGTGATTTGAATAAAATGAATGAGTGGGCAAATGAATGACAGATGCAGTATAATTTTTGATAAATGGGAGGTTATCCAACATTGATGTTGTCCATTTTGGGAGCAGAAACGGGAAGGCAGATTATTATCTGAATGGCCGTAAGTTAGGATAGGGGAATGTGCAATGACATCTGGGTGTCCTCATACACTAGTTGTTGAAAGTAAGCATGCAGATGCAGGAAGCAGTAAAGAAGGCCAATGGTATGTTCACTTTCATAGTGAGAGGATTCGAGTGCAGGAGGAGGGAGATCTTGCTCCAATTATGCAGGGCCTTGGTGAGGCCATAACTGACATATTGCAGTTTTTGTCTCCTTTTCTGAGGAAGGATCTTCAGTCTCTAGAGGGAGTACAGAGAAGGCTTACCAGACTGATTCCTGGGATGGCAGAACTGAGGAGATATTGAGTTGGTTAGGATTGTATTCGCCGGAGTTCAGAAGAAGTGGGATGGATCTCATCAAAACCTATAAAATTCTAACAGAACAAGACAGGGTTGATGCAAGAAGGATGTTCCCGATGGTGGGAGTGTATAGAACAAGGGGTCACAGTCTGAGTATATGGGATTGACCGGTTAAGACTGAGATGAGGAGAACTCTCTTCGTCCAGAGAGATGTCAACTGGTGGATTTTGCTGCCACAGAAAGTAATTGAGGACAAAACATTGTGTGTTTTCAAGAAGCACTTAGCTACAGCACGTGGGGCGAAGAGGATCAAAGAACATGGGGGAAGGCAGAATTAGGCAATTGAGTTGGATAAACAGCCATGATTATAATGAATGGTGGAGCAGGCTCAAATATCTAAACAACCTCCTCCTGCTCCTATTTTCTATGTTTCTATGTGTGTTCCCATTTATTGTTCAGTGTGTTCTCATTCAATGCTCAAAACGTGTTCCCGTTCATTGCTCAGTGTGTCCCCAGTCATTGCTCAGTGAGTTTCCATTCATTCCTCAGATTGTTCTCATCCATTACTCAGTGTATTCCCGTTCATTGCTCAATCTGTTGCCATTCAATGCTCAATGAGTTCTCATTCATTACTCAGTAAGTTCCCATTCATTGCTCAGTGTGTTCCCATTCTTTGCTTATTGTGTTGTCATTCATTGTCCAGTGCATTTCCGTTAATTGCTCAGTGTCCCCATTCATTGCTCAGTGAGTTCCCATTTATTGCCCAATGAGTTCCCATTCATTGTTCAGTGAGTTCCTATTCATTGCTCAGTGACTTCACAATCATTGCTCAGTGTGGTTTCCAATCATTGTTCGTGTGTTTTCTAAATCATTGCTCAGTGTGAATCTATTCATTGTTCAGTGCATTCTCATTCATTGCTCAGTGTGTCCCTATTCATTACTCGGTGGGTTTCCATTCATTGCTCAACGAGTTCCCTTCATGGCTCAGTGTGCTCCCATTCATTGCTCAGTGAGTTCTGATTCATTGCAGTGTTTTCCCATTGAATGTTTTGTGTGTTTGTGTTCATTCCTCAGTGTGTTCCCATTCATACCTCAGTGTGTTCCTGTTCATTACTCAGTGAGTTTCCATTGATTGCTCAGTGTGTTGCCATTCATTGTTCTTACTCATTGCAGTGTTTCGCTTCATTCCTCATATCTCATTCATTGCACGTTGTGTTCTCATTCATTCCTCTCTATCACCCAGTTGATTTCTCAGTGTGTTCCATCCATTGCACAATATATTCCCATTCATTACTCAATGTATTCCCATTCTTGCTAGGTGTATTCTCCGTCCTTGCTCAATGTTTTGTCATTCATTGCCACGAGTGTTTCCATTTATTGATCAGTGTGT
Organism: Scyliorhinus torazame; assembly: GCF_047496885.1. Lineage (NCBI taxonomy): Eukaryota > Metazoa > Chordata > Chondrichthyes > Carcharhiniformes > Scyliorhinidae > Scyliorhinus > Scyliorhinus torazame. Next base: position 200,224,260 of record NC_092713.1, on the reverse strand, counting down.
TCCCGTTCATTGCTCAGTGTGTTCCCGTTCATTGCTCAGTACGCTCCCATTAATTGCTCAGTGAGTTCACATTCATTGCTCAATGAGTTCCCATTCAATGCTCAGTGTGTTCCCATTCATCGCTCAGTGTGTTTCTGTTCTTTTGTCAGTGTGTTCCCATTGATTTCTCACTGAGTTTCCATTCATTGCCCAGTGTGTTCCCATTGTTTTCTCAGTGTGGCCCATTGATTTCTCAGTCTGTTCCCATTCATTGTTCAGTGCGCTCATGCTCATTGCTCATGGGTTACCATTCCTTGTTCAGTGTGTTCCCATTCAATGTTCAGTGTTTTTGCATTCAGTGCTCAGGTGTGTTACCATTCATTGATCAGCGAGCTCTCTTTCATGGCTCAGTCTGTTCCCATTCATTGTTCAGTGAGTGCCAATTCACTGCTCAGTATGTTCCCATTCATTTCTCCTTGTGTATTTTCATTTATTGCTCAGTGTGTCCCAGTTCAATTCTCAGTGTGTCCCTGTTTGTTGCTCAATGTGTTCTCATTCATTCGTCAGTGTGTCCCAGATTATTTCTCAGTGTGTCCCTGTTCGTTGCTCAATGTGTTCTCATTCATTTCTCCATGTGTCCCTGTTCATTGCTCAATACATTCTCATTCATTGCACAGTGTGTTCCCATTCATTGCTCAGTAAGTTCCCACTCGTTGCTCAAAGTATTCCCATTCTTTGCTCAGTGAATTCACATTCATTGCTCCGTGCGGTTTCCATTCATTATTCATGTGTTTTCTAAATCATTGCTCAGTGAATTCCCATTCATTGCTCAGCGAGTTCCCATTCATTGCTCAGTGTGTTCCCATTCATTGCTCAGTGTGTTCCCATTCATTGCTCAGTAGGTTCCCATTCATTGCTCAGTGAGTTCACAATCATTGCTCAGTGTAGTTTCCAATCATTGTTCATGTGTTTTCTAAATCATTGCTCAGTTTGAATCCATTCATTGTTCAGTGTATTCTCATTCATTGCTCAGTGTGTCCCCATTCATTCCTCGGCGTGTTTCCATTCATTGCTCAACGAGTTCCCTTCATGGCTCAGTGTGCTCCCATTGTTTGCTCAGTGAGTTCTGATTCATTGCAGTGTTTTCCCATTCAATGTTTTATGTGTTTGTGTTCAGTCCTCAGTGCGTTCCCATTCATACCTCAGTGTGTTCCTGTTCATTGCTCAGTGAGTTTCCATTGATTGCTCAGTGTGTTGCCATTGTTTTCTCAGTGTGTTCCCAATGAATTCTCAGCGAATTCCCATTCATTGCCCAGTGTGTTCCCATTTTTTTCTCAGTGTGTTCCCATTGATTTCTCAGTCTGTTTCCATTGATTTCTCGGTCTGTTCCCATTCATTATTCAGTGCGCTCGTGCTCATTACTCATGGGTTACCATTCCTTATTCAGTGTGTTCCCATTCAATATTCAGTGTTTTTGCATTCAGTGCTCAGGTGTGTTACCATTCATTGATCAGTGAGCTCTCTTTCATGGCTCAGTCTGTTCCCATCATTGTTCAGTGAGTGCCAATTCACTGCTCAGTGTGTTCCCATTCAGTTCTCCTTGTGTATTTTCATTTATTGCTCCGTGTGTCCCAGTTCAATTCTCAGTGTGTCGCTGTTTGTTGCTCAGTGTGTTCTCATTCATTCCTCAGTGTGTCCCAGATTATTTCTCAGTGTGTCCCTGTTCATTGCTCAATGTGTTCTCATTCATTTCTCAGTGTGTCCCTGTTCAGTGCTCAATGCATTCTCATTCATTGCTCAGTGTGTTTCCATTCACTGCCCAGTGTATTTTCATTTATTGAACAGTGTGTCTCTGTTTGTTAGTCAATATGTTCTCGTTCATTCCTCAGTGTGTCCCAGTTCATTTCTCAATGTGTCCCTGTTTGTTGCTCAATGTGTTCTCATTCATTGCCCAGTGTGTTCCCAGTCATTGCCTTGTGTATTTTCATTGATTGGTCAGTGTGTCTCTGTTTGTTGCTCAATATGTTCTCATTCATTCCTCATTGTGTCCCAGTTCTTTTCTCAGTGTGTCCCTGTTCGTTGCTCAATGTGTTCTCGTTCATTCCTCAGTGTGTCCCAGTTCATTTCTCAATGTGTCCCTGTTCGTTGTTCAATGTGTTCTCATTCATTGCTCAGTGTGTTCCCAGTCATTGCCCTGTGTATTTTCATTGATTGGTCAGTGTGTCTCTGTTGCTCAATATGTTCTCATTCATTCCTCATTGTGTCCCAGTTCTTTTCTCAGTGTGTCCCTGTTCATTGCCCAATATGTTCTCATTCATTGTTCAGTGTGTTCCCATTCATTGTTCAATGTATTCCAGTTCTTGCTGAGTGTGTTCTCATTCCATGCTCAGTGTTTGGTCATTCATTGCCCAGTGTGTTCCCATTCATTGCTCTATGTTCCCATTCATTGCTCTGTGTTCCCATTCATTGCTCAGTGCATTCAAATTCATTGCTCAGTGTGTTCCCATCCATTGCTCAGTGTGTTCCCATTCATTGCTCTATGTTCCCATTCATTGCTCTGTGTTCCCATTCATTGCTCCGTGAGTTCCCATTCATTGATCAGTGGTTCCCATTCAATGCTCAGTGTGTTCTCATTCATTGTTCAGTTTGTCTCATTCATTTCTCAGTGTGTTCCCATTCATTGTTCAGTGTCTTCCCATTCAGTGGTCAGTGCGTTCCCATTCATTACTCGGTGTGTTTCCATTCATTGTTCAACGAGTACCCTGCATGGTTCAGTGGGCTCCCATTCATTGCTCAGTGAGTACTGATTCATTGCAGTGTTTTCCCATTCAATGTTTTGTGTGTTTGTGTTCATTCCTCAGTGTGTTCCCATTCATACCTCAGTGTGTTCCTGTTCATTACTCAGTGAGTTTCCATTTATTGCTCAGTGTGTTGCCATTCATTGCTTTCTTTGTTCTTATTCATTGCAGTGTTTCGCTTCATTCCTCATATCTCATTCATTGCACGTTGTGTTCTCATTCATTCCTCTCTGTCACCCAGTTGATTTCTCAGTGTGTTCCATCCACTGCACAGTATATTCCCATTCATTACTCAATGTATTCCCATTCTTGCTAGGTGTATTCTCCTTCCTTGCTCAATGTTTTGTCATTCATTGCCACGTGTGTTTCCATTTATTGCTCAGTGCGTTCCCATTCATTGCCCAGTGTGTTCCCGTTCATTGCTCAGTACGCTCCCATTAATTGCTCAGTGAGTTCATATTCATTGCTCAATGAGTTCCCATTCATTGCTCAGTGTGTTCCCATTCATTGCTCAGTGTGTTTCCGTTCTTTTGTCAGTGTGTTCCCATTGATTTCCCACTGAGTTTCCATTCATTGCCCAGTGTGTTCCCATTGTTTTCTCAGTATGTTCCCATTGATTTCTCAGTCTGTTTCCATTGATTTCTCAGTCTGTTCCCATTCATTATTCAGTGCGCTCGTGCTCATTGCTCATGGGTTACCATTCCTTATTCAGTGTGTTCCCATTCAATGTTCAGTGTTTTTGCATTCAGTGCTCAGGTGTGTTACCATTCATTGATCAGTGAGCTCTCTTTCATGGCTCAGTCTGTTCCCATTCATTGTTCAGTGAGTGCCAATTCACTGCTCAGTGTGTTCCCATTCATTGCTCCTTGTGTTCCATTCATTGCCCAATGTATTTTCATTTATTGCTCAGTCTGTCCCAGTTCAATTCTCAGTGTGTCCCTGTTTGTTGCTCAATGTGTTCTCATTCATTTCTCAGCGTGTCCCAGGTCATTTCTCAGTGTGTCCCTGTTCAGTGCTCAATGCGTTTTCCTTCATTGCTCAGTGCGTTCCCATTCACTGCCCAGTCTATTTTCATTTATTGATCAGTGTGTCTCTGTTTGTTACTCAATATGTTCTCATTCATTCCTCATTGTGCCTCAGTTCTTTTCTCAGTGTGTCCCTGTTCGTTGCTCAATGTGTTCTCATTCATTGCTCAGTGTGTTCCCAGTCATTGCCCTGTGTATTTTCATTTATTGATCAGTGTGTCTCTGTTTGTTGCTCAACATGTTCTCATTCATTCCTCATTGTGTCCCAGTTCTTTTCTCAGTGTGTCCCTGTTCGTTGCTCAATGTGTTCTCGTTCATTCCTCAGTGTGTCCCAGTTCATTTCTCAATGTGTCCCTGTTCATTACTCAATGTGTTCTCATTCATTGCTCAGTGTGTTCCCAGTCATTGCCCTGTGTATTTTCATTGATTGGTCAGTGTGTCTCTGTTTGTTGCTCAATATGTTCTCATTCATTCCTCATTGTGTCCCAGTTCTTTTCTCAGTGTGTCCCTGTTCATTGCCCAATGTGTTCTCATTCATTGTTCAGTGTGTTCCCATTCATTGTTCAATGTATTCCAGTTCTTGCTGAGTGTGTTCTCATTCCATGCTCAGTGTTTGGTCATTCATTGCCCAGTGTGTTCCCATTCATTGCTCTATGTTCCCATTCATTGCTCTGTGTTCCCATTCATTGCTCTGTGTTCCCATTCAATGCTCAGTGCATTCAAATTCATTGCTCAGTGTGTTCCCATCCATTGCTCAGTGTGTTCTCATTCATTGCTCTATGTTCCCATTCATTGCTCTGTGTTCCCATTCATTGCTCCGTGAGTTCCCATTCATTGATCAGTGGTTCCCATTCAATGCTCAGTGTGTTCTCATTCATTGTTCAGTTTGTCTCATTCATTTCTCAGTGTGTTCCCATTCATTGTTCAGTGTGTTCCCATTCATTGGTCAGTGCGTTCCCATTCATTACTCGGTGTGTTTCCATTCATTGTTCAACGAGTACCCTTCATGGTTCAGTGGGCTCCCATTCATTGCTCAGTGAGTACTGATTCATTGCAGTGTTTTCCCATTCAATGTTTTGTGTGTTTGTGTTCATTATTCAATGTATTCCAGTTCTTGCTGAGTGTGTTCTCATTCCATGCTCAGTGTTTGGTCATTCATTGCCCAGTGTGTTCCCATTCATTGCTCTATATTCCCATTCATTGCTCTGTGTTCCCATTCATTGCTCAGTGCATTCAAATTCAATGCTCAGTGTGTTCCCATCCATTGCTCAGTGTGTTCCCATCCATTGCTCAGTGTGTCCCCATTCATTGCTCTGTGTTCCCATTCATTGCTCAGTGAGTTCCCATTTATTGATCAGTGCCTTCCCATTCGTTGGTCAGTGCATTCTCATTCATTGGTCAGTGCGTTCCCATTCATTGCTCATCCACTCCCATTCACTGCTCAGTGTACTCCCATTCATTGTTCTGTGTGTTCCCATTCATTCTCAGTGTATCCCATTCATTGCAAGTATGTTCCCATTTATTGCTCAGACGGTTCCCATTCATTGCTCAGCGTGATCTCATTCAATGCTCAGTGTTTTCCCATTCATTGCTCAGTGTGGTTCCATTGTTTGTTTTGTATGTTCTCATTCATTACTCATTGTTTTCTCATTCATTGCTCAGTGTGTTCTCATTCGATGTTCAGTGTGTTCCCATTCGTTTCCAGTGTGTTCCCATTCATTGCTCAGTTTGTTCTCATTCATTTCTCGGTGTGTTCCCATCATTTCTCTGTGTGTTCTCATTCATTTCTCGGTGTGTTCTCATTCATTGTTCAGTGCGTTCCCATTCATTGCTCGGTGCATTCCCATTCATTGATCAGTGTGTTCCCATTCATTGTTAAGTGTTCCAATTCACTACTCTGTCCTTTCCCATTGAGTGTTCAGTGCATCCCCATTCATTACTTTGTCCTTTTTCATTGATTGTTCAGTGCGTCCCCATTCATTGCTCAGTGTGTTTCCATTCATTACTCAGTTCGTTCCCATTCATTGAAACATGTGTTGACATTCATTGCTCAGTGTTCCCATTCGTTGTTCAGTCCTTTCCCATTGATTGTTCAGTGCGTTTCCATTCATTGCTCAGTGTGTTCCCATTGATTGTTCAGTGCGTGCCCATTCATTGCTGAGTGTGTTCGCGTTCATTGCTCAGTCCAGGGCCATTCATTGATTAGTGCGCTCCCATTCATTAGTCAGTGCATTCCCATTCATTGTTCGCTGTGTTCCTATTCATTGTTCTGTGCCTTCCCATTCATTGCTCAGTCCAGTCTCATTCATTGCCCATTGTGCTCCCATTCATTGCTCAGTGTGTTTCCTTTCATTGCTCTGTAAGTTCCAATTCATTTCTCAGTGTGTTCCCACTCATTATTTAGTGCTTTCTCATTTATTGTTCAGTGCACTCCTATTCATTGCTCGGAGTGCTCCCTTTCATCCTTTCATTGCTCAATGTTCCCATTCATTTCTCAATGCGTTCTTATTCTTGCTCAGTGTGTTCCCATTCATTGCTCAGTGTGTTCCCATTCATATTAAATGTGTTCTTATTCATTACTCACTGCATTCTCCTAAATTGCTCATTCAGTGCTCAGTCAATGTGTTCCCATTCATTGAATTGTGTGTTCCCATTCGTTGCTCAGTCCTATCCCATTGATTATTTCGTGCATTCCCATTCATTGCTGAGTGTGTTCCCATTCATTGCTCAGTCCATTCCCATTCATTGATTAGTGCGCTCCCATTCATTAGTCAGTGCGTTCTCATTCATTGTTCGCTGTGTTCCTATTCATTGTTCAGCACCTTCCCATTCATTGGTCAGTGCATTCCCATTCATGCTCATTCCATTCCCATGTATTGCTTAGAGTGGTTCCATTCATTGCTCATTGTCTTCTCAGTCATTGCCCAGTGAGTTCCCATTCATTGCCCAGTGAGTTCCCTTTCATTGCTCCTTGTGTTCACATTCATTGCTTTGTGTTCTCATTCATTGCTCAGCGCTATCACATTCAATGCTCAGTGTGTTCTCAGTCATTGCTCAGTGTGTTCCCATTCATATCAAATGTGTTCTTATTCGTTACTCGTTGCATCCTCCTAAATTGCTCAGTGTGTTCTCATTCAGTGCCCAGTCCATTCCCATTCTTTGCGAAGTGAGTTCCCATTAATTTCTCAGTGTATCCCCATTCATTTCTCTGTGTGTTCCCATTCATTTCTCTTTGTGTTCCCATCATACCTCAGTGTGTTTCCATTCATGTCATAGTGTGCTCCCATTCATCCCTCATTGTGCTCTCATGCATTGCTCAATGAGTTCCCATTCATTGCTCAATGTGTTCCCATTCGTTGGTCAACGTCGCCCCGTTCATTGCAAACATGTTCTTTTTCATTGCTCAAGCCTTCCCATTCATTGCTCAGTGCATTCACATTCATTGCTCAGTCCATTCCCATTTATTGATTAGTGCGCTCCCATTTATTAGTCAGTGCGTTCTCATTCATTGTTCGCCGTGTTCCTATTCATTGTTCAGCACCTTCCCATTCATTGGTCAGTGCATTCCCATTCATGCTCATTCCATTCCCATGTATTGCTTAGAGTGGTCCCATTCATTGCTCAATGTCTTCTCAGTCATTGCCCTGTGAGTTCCCATTCACTGCCCAGTGAGTTCCCTTTCATTGCTGCTTGTGTTCACATTCATTGCTCAGCGCTATCTCATTCATATCAAATGTGTTCTTATTCATTACTCGTTGCATTCTCCTAAATTGCTCAGTGTGTTCTCATTCAGTGCTCAGTCCATTCCCATTCTTTGCGAAGTGAGTTCCCATTAATTTCTCAGTGTATCCCCATTCATTTCTCTGTGTGTTTCCATTCATTTCTCTTTGTGTTCCCATCATACCTCAGTGTGTTTCCATTCATTTCATAGTGTGCTCCCATTCATCCCTCACTGTGCTCTCATGCATTGCTCAATGAGTTCCCATTCATTGCATAATGTGTTCCCATTCTTGCAGTTTTACCCCATTCAATTTTCAATGTATTCCCATTCATTGCTTAATGTGTTCCCATTCGTTGGTCAACGTCTCCCCGTCCATTGCAAACATGTTCTTTTTCATTGCTCAAGCGTTCCCATTCACTGCTCAGTGCATTCACATTCATTGCTCAGTCCATTCCCATTCATTGATTAGTGCGCTCCCATTCATTAGTCAGTACGTTCTCATTCATTGTTCGCTGTGTTCCTATTCATTGTTCAGCACCTTCCCATTCGTTGGTCAGTGCATTCCCATTCATGCTCAATCCATTCCCATGTATTGCTTAGAGTGGTCCCATTCATTGCTGATTGTCTTCTCAGTCATTGCCCAGTGAGTTCCCATTCATTGCCCAGTGAGTTCCCTTTCATTGTTCCTTGTGTTCACATTCATTGCTTTGTGTGTTCTCATTCATTGCTCAGCGCTATCTCATTCAATGCTCAATGTGTTCTCAGTCATTGCTCAGTGTGTTCCCATTCATATCAAATGTGTTCTTATTCATTCCTCGTTGCATTCTCCTAAATTGCTCAGTGTGTTCTCATTCAGTGCTCAGTCCATTCCCATTCTTTGCGAAGTGAGTTCCCATTAATTTCTCAGTGTATCCCCATTCATTTCTCTGTGTGTTCCCATTGATTTCTCTTTGTGTTCCCATCATACCTCAGTGTGTTTCCATTCATTTCATAGTGTGCTCCCATTCATCCCTCATTGAGCTCTCATGCATTGCTCAATGAGTTCCCATTCATTGCATAATGTGTTCCCATTCTTGCAGTTTTACCCCATTCAATTTTCAATGTATTCCCATTCATTGCTCAATGTGTTCCCATTCGTTGGTCAACGTCTCGCCGTTCATTGCAAACATGTTTTTTTTCATTGCTCAAGCGTTCCCATTCATTGTTCAGTGCATTCACATTCATTGCTCAGTCCATTCCCATTCATTGATTAGTGCGCTCCCATTCATTAGTCATTGTGTTCCCATTCATTGCTAAGATGATTCCCATTTATTATTCACTGTGATTCCATTCATTCCTCAGAGTGTTTCCATTGAGTTCTCAGTGCGCTCCCATTCATTGCAAAGTGTGTTCCCATTCATTGCTCATGACTTCCCATTCATTTTTCTGTATATTCCCATTCAGTATGCTGCGTGTTCCCGTTCATTGCTTTGTTTGTTTCCTTTCATTGCTCTGTATGTTCCAACTCATTTCTCAGTGTGTTCCGATTTATTGTTTAGTGCTTTTCCATTTATTGTCCAGTGTGTTCCATTTATTGCCCAGAGTGTTCCCTTTCATCCTTTCATTGCTCAATGTTCCCATTCATTTCTCAATGCATTCTTATTCTTGCTCAGTGCATTCCCATTCAAGGCTCAGTACATTTTCATCCATTTCTCAGTGTGTTCCCATTCATTGCTGAGTGACTTCCCATTCATTTCTCTGTGTATTCCATTCATTGCTCAATGTGTTCTCATTGATTGCTCAGTGTGTTCCCATTTATTGCTCAGTGTGTTTCCATGTATTGCTCAGTGTGTTTCCATGTATTGCTCAGTGTGTTCCCATTCATCGCTCAGTGTGTGCCTATTCATCGCTCAGTGTTCCCATTCATTTCTCAGTGAGTTTCCATTCATTGCTCAGTGCGTTCTAATTCATTGCTCAATGCTCAGTGTTTTGCTATTCATTGATCGGTGTGTTGCTATTCATTGCTGAGTGTGTTCCCATTCATTGCTGAGTGTGTTCCCATTCATTGCTGAGTGTGTTCCCATTGATTGCTGAGTGTCTTCTTATTCATTGTTGAGTGTGTTCCCATTGATTGCTGTGTGTGTTTCCATTCATTGCTCAATGTGTTCCCATTCATTGATCAATGTGTTTGTATTCATTGCTCAGTGCAGTCCCAATCATTGCTTAGTGTCTTCCCGTTCATTGCACAGTGTATTCCCGTTTATTTCTCAGAGCGTTCTCATTCATTACTGATTGTGTTCTCATTCATTTCTCAGTGTCTTCCCATTCATTACTCGGTGTGTTCTTATTAATTGCTCAGTGTGTTCTCATTCATACCTCGGTGCAAACCCATTTTTTGCTAATGAACTTAGAGTACCCAATTCTTTATTTCGAATTATGGGACAATGTAGCTTGGCCAATTCACCTACCCTGCACATCGTTTCAGGTTGTGGGGGTGAGAACACGCAGACATGGGGAGAATGTGCAAACTCCACAGAGACAGTGACCCAGAGCTGGGATCGGACCCGGGTCCTCGGTGCCTAGCTGTAACAGCGCTAACCACTGCACCACCATGCTGCCCCCAGTGCAATGTCATTCATTGCTCAATGAGTTATTATTCATGACTCAATTTGTTCTCTTTCATTGCTCTGTGTGCTCCCTCTCATTGCTCAGTGTAGGCCCATTAGTTGATATGTGCGAACCCATTCATTACTCAGTGTGTTCCCATTCATGGCTCAGTGCATTCCTATTCATTGCTCAGTCCATTCTAATTCATTGCTCAGTGCATTCCTATTCATTCCTCAGTGCGTTCCAATTCATTGCTCAGTGTATTCCTATTCATTACTCAGTAAATACCTATTCATTGCTCAGTGGGTTCCCATTAATTGATCAATGGGTTCCCATTTTCTTTTTCAGTGCGTTCCTAACTATTGCTCAGTGCATGCCCATTCATTAGAACATAGAACATTTCAGCGCAGTACAGGCCCTTCGGCCTTCGATGTTGCGCCGACCTGTGAAACCACTCTAAAGCCCATCTACACTATTCCCTTATCGTCCATATGTCTATCCAATGACCATTTGAATGGCCTTAGTATTGGCGAGTCCACTACTGTTGCAGGCAGGGCATTCCACGCCCTTACTACTCTCTGAGTAAAGAACCTGCCTCTGACATCTGTGCTATATCTATCTCCCCTCAGTTTAAAGCTATGTCCCCTCGTGCTGGACATCACCATCCGAGGAAAAAGGCTCTCACTGTCCACCCTATCCAATCCTCTGATCATCTTGTATGAATGAATGAAATGAAAATCGCTTATTGTCACAAGTAGGCTTCAATGAAGTTACTGTGAAAAGCCCCTAGGCGCCACATTCCGGCTCCTGTTCGGGAAGGCTGGTACGGGAATTGAACCGTGTTGCTGGCCTGCCTTGGTCGTCTTTAAAAGCCAGCGATTTAGCCCAATGTGCTAAACCAATCCCAGATAATGCCTCAATGAAGGCACATCTTAACCTTCTTCTCGCTAACGAAAACAGCCTCAAGTCCCTCAGCCTTTCCTCATAAGATCTTCCCTCCATACCAGGCAACATTCTGGTAAATCTCTTCCGCACCCTTTCCAATGCTTCCACATCCTTCCTATAATACGGCGACCAGAATTGCACGCAATACTCCAAATGCGGCCGCACCAGAGTTTTGTACAGCTGCAACATGATCTCATGGCTCCGAAACTCAATCCGTCTACCAATAAAAGCTAACACACCGTACACCTTCTTAACAACCCTCTCAACCTGGGTGGCAACTTTCAGGGATCTATGTATATGGACACCGAGATCTCTCTGCTCATCCACACTGCCAAGGACCTTACCATTAGCCCAGTACTCTGTCTTCCTGTTATTCCTTCCAAAATGAATCACCTCACACTTTTCTGCATTAAACTCCATTTGCCCCCTCGCAGTCCAGCGCTGCAGCTTATTTATGTCCCTCTGTAACTTGTAACATCCTTCCGCACTGTCCACAACTCCACCGACTTTAGTGTCATCTGCAAATTTACTCACCCATCCTTCTACGCCCTCCTCCAGGTTATTTATAAAAATGACAAACAGCAGTTGCCCCAAAACAGATCCTTGTGGTACATCACTAGTAACTGGACTCCAGTCTGAACATTTCCCATCAACCACCACCCTTTGTCTTCTTCCAGCTAGCCAATTTCTGATCCAAACTGCTAAATCACCCTGAATCCCATGCCTCCGTATTTTCTGCAGTAGCCTACCGTGGGGAACCTTATCAAACGCTTTACTGAAATCCATATACACCACATCAACTGCTTTACCCTCATCCACCTGTTTGGTCACCTTCTCAAAGAACTCAATAAGGTTTGTGAGGCACGACCTACCCTTCACAAAACTGTGTTGACTATCTCTAATCAAATTATTCCTTTCCAGTTGATTATACATCCTATCTCTTATAAACCTGTCCAAGATTTTGCCCACAACAGAAGAAAGACTCACTGGTCTATAGTTACTGGGATTGTCTCTACTCCCCTTCTTGAACAAGTGGACAACATTTGCTATCCTCCAGTCTTCTGGCACTATTCCTGTAGACAAAGATGACTTAAAGATCAAAGCCAAAGGCTCAGCACTCTTCTCCCTAGCTTCCCAGAGAATCCTAGGGTAAATCCCATCCGGCCCTGGGGACTTATAGAACATAGAACATAGAACAATACAGCGCAGTACAGGCCCTTCGGCCCACGATGTTGCACCGAAACAAAAGCCATCTAACCTACACTATACCATTATCATCCATATGTTTATCCAATAAACTTTTAAATGCCCTCAATGTTGGCGAGTTCACTACTGTAGCAGGTAGGGCATTCCACGGCCTCACTACTCTTTGCGTAAAGAACCTACTTCTGACCTCCGTCCTATATCTATTACCCCTCAGTTTAAGGCTATGTCCCCTCGTGCTAGCCATTTCCATCCGCGGGAGAAGGCTCTCACTGTCCACCCTATCTAACCCTCTGATCATTTTGTATGCCTCTATTAAGTCTCCTCTTAACCTTCTTCTCTCCAATGAAAACAACCTCAAGTCCATCAGCCTTTCCTCATAAGATTTTCCCTCCATACCAGGCAACATCCTGGTAAATCTCCTCTGCACCCTCTCCAAAGCCTCCACGTCCTTCCTATAATGCGGTGACCAGAACCGTACGCAATACTCCAAATGCGGCCGTACCAGAGTTCTGTACAGCTGCAACATGACCTCCTGACTCCGGAACTCAATCCCTCTACCAATAAAGGCCAACACTCCATAGGCATTCTTCACCACCCTATCAACCTGGGTGGCAACTTTCAGGGATCTATGTACATGGACACCTAGATCCCTCTGCTCATCCACACTTTCAAGAACTTTTCCATTAGCCAAATATTCCACATTCCTGTTATTCCTTCCAAAGTGAATCACCTCACACTTCTTTTAAACTCCATTTGCCACCTCTCAGCCCAGCACTGCTGCTTATCTATATCCCTCTGTAACCTGCTACTTCCTTCCACACTATCGACAACACCACCGACTTTAGTATCGTCTGCAAATTTACTCACCCACCCTTCTGCGCCTTCCTCTAGGTCATTGATAAAAATGACAAACAGCAACGGCCCCAGAACAGATCCTTGTGGTACTCCACTTGTGACAGAACTCCATTCTGAACATTTCCCATCAACCACCACCCTCTGTCTTCTTTAAGCTAGCCAATTTCTGATCCACATCTCTAAATCACCCTCAATCCCCAGCCTCCGTATTTTCTGCAATAGCCTACCGTGGGGAACCTTATCAAACGCTTTGCTGAAATCCATATACACCATATCAACTGCTCTACCCTTGTCTAACTGTTCAGTCACCTTCTCAAAGAACTCGATAAGGTTTGTGAGGCATGCCCTACCCTTCACAAAGCCATGCTGACTATCCCTGATCATATTATTCCTATCTAGATGATTATAAATCTTGTCTCTTATAATCCCCTCCAAGACTTTACCCACTACAGACGTGAGGCTCACCGGTCTATAGTTGCCGGGGTTGTCTCTGCTCCCCTTTTTGAACAAAGGGACCACATTTGCTATCCTCCAGTCCTCTGGCACTATTCCTGTAGCCAATGATGACATAAAAATCAAAGCCAATGGTCCAGCAATCTCTTCCCTGGCCTCCCAGAGAATCCTAGGATAAATCCCATCAGGTCCCGGGGACTTATCTATTTTCAGCCTGTCCAGAATTGCCAACACCTCTTCCCTACGTACCTCAATGCCATCTAATCTATTTACCTGGAGCTCAGCATTCTCCTCCACAACATTATCTTTTTCCTGAGTGAATACTGACGAAAAATATTCATTTAGTATCTCGCCTATCTCTTCAGACTCTACACACAACTTCCCATCCCTGTCCTTGACTGGTCCTACTCTTTCCCTAGTCATTCGCTTATTCCTGACATACCTATAGAAAGCTTTTGGGTTTTCCTTGATCCTTCCTGCCAAATACTTCTCATGTCCCCTCCTTGCTCGTCTTAGCTCTCTCTTTAGATCCTTCCTCGCTACCTTGTAACTATCCATCGCCCCAACTGAAACTTCACACCTCATCTTCACATAGGCCTCCTTCTTCCTCTTAACAAGAGATTCCACTTCTTTGGTAAACCACGGTTCCCTCGCTCGGCACCTGCCTCCCTGCCTGACCGGTACATACTTATCAAGAACACGCAGTAGCTGATCCTTGAACAAGCTCCACTTATCCAGTGTGTCCAACACTTGCAGCCTACTTCTCCACCTTATCCCCCCCAAGTCACGTCTAATGGCATCATAATTTCCCTTCCCCCAGCTATAACTCTTGCCCTGCGGTGTATACTTATCCCTTTCCATCCTTAACGTAAACGTCATCGAATTGTGGTCACTGTCCCCAAAGTGCTCACCTACCTCCAAATCCAACACCTGGCCTGGTTCATTACCCAAAACCAAATCCAATGTGGCCTCGCCTCTTGTTGGCCTGTCAACATATTGTGTCAGGAAACCCTCCTGCACACACTGTACAAAAAACGACCCATCTAATGTACTCGAACTATATCTTTTCCAGTCAATATTTGGAAAGTTAAAGTCTCCCATAATAACTACCCTGTTACTTTCGCTCTTATCCAGGATCATCCTCGCCATCCTTTCCTCTTCATCCCTAGAACTATTTGGAGGACTATAGAAGACTCCCAACAGTGTGACCTCTCCTTTCATGTTTCTAACCTCAGCCCATACTACCTCGGAAGATGAGTCCCCATCTAGCATCCTCTCCGCCACCGTAATACTGCTCTTGACTAGCAGCGCCACACCTCCCCCTCTTTTGCCTCCTTCTCTGAGCTTACTAAAACACCTAAACCCTGGAACCTGCAACATCCATTCCTGTCCCTGCTCTATCCATGTCTCCGAAATGGCCACAACATCGCAGTCCCAGGTACCAACCCATGCTGCCAGTTCCCCTACCTTATTTCGTATACTCCTGGCATTGAAGTAGACACACTTCAAACCACCTACCTGAACACTGGCCCCCTCCTGCGACGTCAAATCTGAGCTCCTGACCTCTATACTCTCATTCTCCCTTACCCTTAAACTACAATCCAGGTTCCCATGCCCCTGCTGCATTAGTTTAAACCCCCCCAAAGAGCACTAACAAATCTCCCCCCCAGGATATTTGTGCCCCGCAGGTTCAGATGTAGACCATCCTGTGTAGAGGTCCCACCTTCCCCAGAAAGAGCCCCAGTTATCCAGAAATCTGAATCCCTCCCGCCTGCACCATCCCTGTATCTATTTTCACACTTTCCAGAATTGCTAACACCTCCTCCTTATGAACCTCAAGCCTTCTAGTCTAGTAGCCTGAATCTCAGTATTCTCCTCGACAACATTGTCTTTTTCCTGTGTGAATACTGACGAAAAATATTCATTTAGCACCTCTCCTATCTCCTCGGACTCCAAGCACAACTTCACACTACTGTCCTTGAC
The DNA here is from genome assembly GCF_047496885.1 of Scyliorhinus torazame. Taxonomy (NCBI): domain Eukaryota; kingdom Metazoa; phylum Chordata; class Chondrichthyes; order Carcharhiniformes; family Scyliorhinidae; genus Scyliorhinus; species Scyliorhinus torazame. The sequence goes on along the minus strand of NC_092713.1, from coordinate 200,208,709 downwards.
TGGCCCTACACTTACCCTAGTCATTCTTTTATTCCTGACATATCTATAGAAAGCTTTAGGGTTATCCTTGATCCTACCTGCCAAGGACTTCTCATGTCCTCTCCTGGCTCTTCTTAGCTCTCTCTTTAGGTTATTCCTAGCTAACTTGTAACTCTCGAGCGTCCTAACTGAACCTTCATGTCTCATCTTTACATAAGCTCCTTCTTCTTCTTGACAAATGTTTCGACTGCTTTAGTAAACCACGGTTCCCTTGCTCGACCATATCCTCCCTGCCTGACAGGTATATACTTATCAAGGACACGCAGTAGCTGTTCCTTGAACAAGCTCCACATTTCCATTGTGCCCATCCCCTGCAGTTTTCCTCTCCATTCGATGCATCCTAAGTCTTGCCTCATCGCATCATAATTGCCTTTCCCCCAGATATAACTCTTGCCCTGTGGTATATACCTATCCCTTTCCATCACTAAAGTAAACGTAATCGAATTGTGGTCACTATCACCAAAGTGCTCACCTACCTCCAAATCTAACACCTGTCCTGGTTCATTACCCAGTACCAAATCCAATATGGCCTCGCCTCTCGTTGGCCTATCTACATACTGTGTCAGGAAACCCTCCTGCACACATTGGACAAAAACGGACCCATCTAAAGTACTCGAACTATAGCGTTTCCAGTCAATATTTGGGAAGTTAAAGTCCCCCATAACAACTACCCTGTTGTTTTCGCTCCTATCCAGAATAATCTTTGCAATCCTTTCCTCTACATCTCTGGAACCTTTCGGAGACCTATAGAAAACCCCTAACAGGGTGCCTCTCCTTTCCTGTTTCTAACCTCAGCCCATACTACCTCAGTAGACGAGTCCTCATCAAACGTCCTTTCTGCCACCATAATACTGTCCTTGACTAGCAATGCCACCCCTCCCCCTCTTTTACCACCTTCCCTGAGCTTACTGAAATATCTAAACCCCGGCACCTGCAACAACCATTCCTGTCCCTGCTCTATCCATGTCTCCGAAATGGCCACAACATCGAAGTCCCAGGTACCAACCCATGCCACAAATTCACCCACCTTATTCCGGATGCTCCTGGCATTGAAGAAGACACACTTTATACCACCTTCCTGCCTGCCAGTACACTCCTGCAACTTTGAAACCTTACTCATGACCTCACTACTCTCAACCTCCTGTATACTGGAGCTACAGTTCAGGTTCCCAAGCCCCTGCTGAACTAGTTTAAACCCTCCCGAAGAGCATTAGCAAATTGTCCCCCCAGGATATTGGTACCCCTCTGGTCCAGGTGTAGACCATCCCGTTTGTAGAGGTCCCACCGACCCCAGAATGAGCCCCAATTATCCAGAAATCTGAAACCCTCCTTCCTGCACCATCCCTGTAGCCATGTGTTCAACTCCTCTCTCTCCCTATTCCTCATCTCGCTAGCACGTGGCACGGGTAACAACCCAGAGATAATAATTCTGTTTGTCCTAGATCTAAGTTTCCACCCTAGCTCCCTGAATTCCTGCCTTACATCCCTATCCCTTTTCCTACCTATGTCGTTGGTACCTATGTGGACCACGACTTGGGGCTGCTCCCCCTCCCTCTTAAGGATCCCGAAAACACGATCCGAGACATCACGCACCCTGGCACCTGGGAGGCAACACACCAACCGCGAGTCTTTCTCGTTCCCACAGAATCTCCTATCTATCCCCCTAACTATGGAGTCTCCAATGACTAATGCTCTACTCCTCTCCCCCCTTCCCTTCTGAGCAACAGGGACAGGCTATCATTGTATCGTGCGTTCCCATTCATTGCTCAGTGCGTTCCTATTCATTGATCAGTGTGTTCCCATTCATTGGTCACCACATGCCTATTCATTGTTCAGCATGATCCCATTCAGTTTTCAGTGTGATCCCATTGATTTCATGTGTTGCCATTCATTGCTCATTGTGTTCGCATTCATTGTTCAGTCTGTTCCCATTCATTGTTCAGTCTGTTCCCATTCATTGTTCAGTCTGTTCCCATTCGTTGCTCAGTGTGTTCCCATTCATCGCTCAGTGTGTTCCCATTCATTTCTCAGTGAGTTTCCATTCATTGCTCAGTGCGTTCTAATTCATTGCTCAATGCGTTCCCATTCATTATTTAGTGCGTTCCCGTTCATTGCTCGATTTGTTCTCCATCAATGCTCAGTGTTTTGCTTTTCATTGGTCGGTGTGTTGCTATTCATTGCTCAGTGTTTCGCCATTCATTGCTGAGTGTGTTCTCATTGATTGCAGAGTGTGTTCCCATTCATTGCTGAGTGTGTTCCCATTCATTGCTGAGTGTTTTCCTATTCAATGCTGAGTGTGTTCCCATTGATTGCTGTGTGTGTTCCCATTCATTGCTCAATGTGTTCCCATTCATTGATCAATGTGTTTGTATTCATTGCTCAGTGCATTCCCAATTATTGCTCAGTGTCTTCCCATTCATTGCTCAGTGTATTCCCATTTATTGCTCAGAGCGTTCGCATTCATTTCTCAGTGCATTCTCATTCATTGCGCAGTGCGTTCTCAGTCATTGCTCACTGCATTCTCATTTGTTGCTCAGCGCATTCTCATTCATTGGTCAGTGCGTTCTCATTCAGTGATATGTGTGTTCCCATTTATTGCTCAGTGTGTTTCCATGTATTGCTCAGTGTGTTTCCATGTATTGCTCAGTGTGTTCCCATTCATCACTCAATGTGTTCCCATTCATCGCTCAATGTGTTCCTATTCATTGCTCAGTGTGTTCCCATTCATTGCTCAGTATGTTCCCATTCATTGCTCCATATGTTCCCATTCATTGCTTAGTGTGCTCCCATCCATTGCTCATTGTGTTCTCATTTATTTCAAATTGCATTCCCATTCATTGCTGTGTGTCTTCTCATTCATTGCTCATTGCATTCTCATTCATCGCTCTGTGTGTTCTGATTCATTTCTCAGTGTGTTCTCATTCATTACTCAGTGTGTTCTCATTCATTACTCAGTGTGTTCTCATTCATTGCTCAGTGTGTTCTCACTCATTCCTCAGTGCAAACCCATTTTTTTTAAATGAACTTAGAGTACCCAATTCTTTTTTTCGAATTATGGGACAATGTAGCTTGGCCAATTCACCTACCCTGCGCATCATTTTGGGTTGTGGGGGTGAGAACACGCAGACATGGGGAGAATGTGCAAACTCCACAGAGACAGTGACCCAGGGCTGGGATCGGACCCGGGTCCTCGGTGCCTAGATGTAACCGTGCTAACCACTGCACCACCATGCTGCCCCCAGTGCAATGTCATTCATTGCTCAACGGGTTATCATTCATGACTCAATTTGTTCTCTTTCATTGCTCCTTGTGTTCCCTCCACATTGCTCAATGTAGGCCCATTAGTTGATATGTGCGAACCCATTCATTACTCAGAGTGTTCACATTCATTACTCAGTGTGTTCCCATTCATGGCTCAGTGCATTCCTATTCATTGTCAGTCCGTTGAAATTCATTGCTCAATGCATTCCTATTCATTGCTCAGTGCGTTCTAATTCATTGCTCAGTGTATTCCTATTCATTACTCTGTAAATTCCTATTCATTACTCAATGGGTTCCCATTAATTGATCAATGCCTTCAAATTTTTTTTTTCAGTGCGTTCCGAACTATTGCTCAGTGCATGCCCATTCATTGTATCATGCGTTCCCATTCATTGCTCAGTGCGTTCCTATCCATTGATCAGTGTGTTCCCATTCATTTCTTATATCATGCCAAGCATTGTTCAGCATGATCCCTGTGATCCCATGATTTCATGTGTTGCCATTCATTGCTCATTGTGTTCCCATTCATTGTTCACTGTGTTCCCATTCATTGTTCAGTCTGTTCCAATTCATTGTTCAGTCTGTCCCCATTCGTTGCTCAGTGTGTTCTTATTCATTGCTTAGTGTGGTACCATTCATTGCTAAGTGTGCTTGCTTTCACAGTGCGTTCCCAAACATTGCTCAGTGCATTCCCATTCATTGTTTTGTGCGCACCCATTCTTTGCTCAGTTTGTTCCCATTCATTGATCAGTGTGTTTGCATTCATTGATCAGTGTGTTTGCATTCATTGATCAGTGTGTTGGCATTCATTGCTCAGTATGTTCCCATTCATTGCTCAGTTTTCCCATTTATTGCTCAATGCTTTCCCATTCATTGTTCAGTGCGTTCTCATTCATTTCTCAGTGTGTTCCCATTCATTGCTCAATACGTTCCCATTCACTGTTCAGTGTGTTCCCACTTATTACTCCGTAGGTTCATATTCACTGATCAGTGCTATCCCATTCTTTGCTTAGTATGTTTTCATTCGATACTCTTTGTGTTCTGATTCATTGTTAATTATATTCCCATTGATTGCTCAGTGTCTTCTCATTCATTGCACAATGTGTTCTCATTAATTGCTCAGTATGTTCCCAATCTTTGCACAATGCATTCACATTAATTGTTGAGTGAGCTCCTATTAATTGCTCAGTGTGTTCCCATTCATTGTTCAGGCTGTTGCCATTTATTGTTGAGTGTGCTCCCATTCATTGCTTGCAGAGTTCCAATTAATTTCTCAAGGTGCCCCCATTAATTACTCACCGTGTTCCCATTAAATTCTCAATGTGTTTCCATGCATTGCCCAGTGTGTTTCCATTCATTTGTAATTGTGTTTCCGATCATTGCTCTGTGTGTTCTCAGTCAATACTCATTGTGTTCTCATTCATTGCTCATTGTGTTCTAATTAACTGCTCAGTGCATTCTCATTCATCGCTCAGAGCATTCTGATTCATTGCTTTTGAGTTCTCCTTCATTGCTAATTGAATTCCCATTCATTGCTCAGTGTGTTCGCATTCATTGCTCAGTTTTCCCATTTATTGCTCAATGCATTCCCATTCATTGTTCAGTGCCTTCCCATTCATTGCTCAGTGTGTTCCCATTCATTGCGCAATCCATTCCCATTCAACGTTCAGTATGTTTTCATTCAATACTCTTTGTGTTCTTATTCATTGTTAATTATATTCCCATACATTGAGTGAGCTCCTATTAATTGTTCAGTGTGTTCCCATTCATTGTTCAGGCTGTTGCCATTTATTGTTGAGTGTGCTCCCATCATTGCTTACAGAGAGCCAATTAATTTCTCAGGGTGCCCCCATTAATTTCTCAGGGTGTTCCCATTAAATTCTCATTGTGTTTCCTTGCATTGCCTAGTGTGTTTCCATTCATTGCTGAGTCTGTTCCTGTTCATTGCTCTGTGTGTTCTCAGTCATTGCTCAATGCCTTCTCATTCATTGCTCAATTTGTTGCTATTCATTGATCAGTGTGTTCCCATTCATTGACAGTATAGTCACAGTCTTTGCTCAGTGTGTTACCCATTCATTGTCAGTATAGTCCCATTCTTTGCTCAGTGTGTTCCCATTCCTTTCTCAGTGCATTCAGATTCTATGTTCAGTGTGTTCCCATTTATTGCTCCGCACATTCCAATTTTTTGCTCAGTGTGTTCCCATCCATTGCTCAGACTGTTCCCATTTATTGCTCAGCATGTGCCCGATCATCATGTTCCCATTCATTGCTCAATGGGTTCCATTAATTGATCAATGCGTTCCCACGTTTTTTTGAGTGCATTCCCAACTATTGCTAAGTGCATGTCCATTCGTTGTATTGTGCGTTCCCATTCATTGCTCAATGTGTTTCCATTCATTGATCAGTGTGTTCCCATTCATTGCTCACCACATGCCCTTTCATTGTTCAGCATGATGCCATTCATTTTTCAGTGCGATCCCATTGATTTCATGTGTTCCCATTCATTGCTCACTGTGTTCCCATTCATTGCTCAGTCTATTCACTTTCATTGCTCAGTCTGTTCCCATTCATTGCTCAGCGTGTTATTATTCATTGTTTTGTGTGGTACCATTCATTGCTCAGTATGGTTCCATTCACTGCTCAGTGTGGTCCCATTGATTGCTCAGTGAATTATAGTTCAGTGTGAACCCATTCATTGCTCAATGTGTTCCCCTTGCTTTCTCAGTGCATTCCTAATCATTGCTCAGTGCATTCCCATTCATTGTTTTGTGCGTACCCATTCTTTGGTCAGTTTGCTCCCATTCATTGATCAGTGTATTTGCATTCATTGCTCAGTGTGTTCTCATTCAATGTCCAGTATGTTATCATTCATTGCTCAGTGCATTTCATTGATTTCCAGTGTGTTCGCATTCATCGCTGAGTCCGTTCTCATTCACTGTTCAGTGCATTTCATTCATTTCCAGTGTATTCTCATTCATTGCTCAGTGCATTCTCATAAATTGCTACATGTGTTCCAATTCATTGCTCAGGGTGTTCCCATTCATATCTCAGTGTTTTCTCATTCATTGCTCAGGGGGTTCCCATTCATTTCTCAGTGTTTTCTCATTCATTGCTCAGCGTAATCCCATTCATTGCTCAGTGTGTCCCCATTCCTTTCTCAGTGTGTTCCCATTCATTGTTGAGTGGGTTCCCATTCATTTTTTAGTGCATTCTCATTATTTGCCCATTGTGTTCCCATTCATTGTTCAGTGTGTTCCCATTCATTTATCAGTCTATTCCCATTCATTGCTCAGTCTGTTCCCTTTCATTGCTCAGTGTGTTCTCATTCATTGCTCTGTGCATTCTCATTAATAGTTTAGTGCATTCCCATTCATTATTTAGTGCAATCCCATTTATTGCTTGATTTGTTCTCTGTCATTGCTCACTGTATTCCTATTCATTGCTCAGTGTGTTCTAATTCATTGCTCAGTGTGTTCTAATTCATTGCTCAGTGTGTTCTAATTCCTTTCTCAGTGTGTTCCCATTCATTGTTGAGTGGGTTCCCATTTATTTTTTAGTGCATTCCCATTATTTGCTCATTGTGTTCCCATTCATTGTTCAGTGTGTTCCCATTCATTTATCAGTCTATTCCCATTCATTGCTCAGTCTGTTCCCTTCCATTGCTCAGTGTGTTCTCATTGATTGCTCTGTGCACTCTCATTAATAGTTTAGTGCATTCCCATTCATTACTTAGTGCAATCCCATTTATTGCTCGATTTGTTCTCACTCACTGTATTCCTATTCATTGCTCAGTGTGTTCTAATTCATTGCTCAGTGTGTCCTAATTCATTGCTCAGTGTGTTCCCATTCATTGCTCAGTGTGTTCCCATTCATTGGCCAGGGTGCTCCCATTCATTGCTTAGTGTGTTCCCATTCATTGCTCAGTGCATTCCCATTCATTGCTCGGTGCGTTGCCATTCATTACTCAGTGTCTTCCCATTCATTCCTCAGCGTATTCCCATTCATTGCTCAGAGCGTTCTCATTCATTTCTCAGTGCATTCCCATTCATTGCTTTGTGTATTCCCATTCTTTGTTCAGTGCATTTCGATTCATTGCTCAGTTTGATACCAATTTCGCTACATGCATTCCTATTCATTGCTCGGTGTGTTCCCATTCATTGCTCAGTGTCTTCCCATTCACTTGCCAGTGTATTCCCATTCATTGCTAAGAGCATTCTCATTCATTGCACAGTATGTTCCTATTCATTGTTCAGTGTATTCCCATTCATTGCCCAGTGTGTTATCATTCATTGCTCAGTGTGTTCTCATTCATTTCTCAGTGAGTTCCCAATCATTGCTCAGTGCGTTCTCATGCACTGCTCAGTGCCTTCTCATTCAGTGCTCAGTGCATTCTCAGTCATTGCTTATTATGTTCTCATTCATTGCACAGTGTGTTCTCATTCATTGCTTTGTGCATTCCCATTCTTTGCTCAGTGCATTTCCATTCATTGTACATTTTATTCCCATTCATTGCTTTGAGCATTCTCATTCATTGCTCAATGTGTTCCTATTCATTGCCCAGCGTGTTCCTATTAATTGCTCAGTGTTCTAATTTATTGCTCAGTGTGTTCCCATTCATTGCTGAGTGTGTCCCATTCATTGCTCAGAATGTTCCCATTCATTGCTCGGTGGATTCCCATTCATTGCTCAGTTTATTCTCATTCATTGCTCAGTGTGTTCTCTTTCATTTCTCAGTGAGTTCCCACTGTTTGCTCAGTGCCTTCTCATTCATGCTCAGTGCCTTCTCATTCATTGCTTATCGCACTCTCATACATTTCTCAGATCGTTCTCATATATTGCTGATTCTGTTCTCTTAAATTGCTGATTGCATTCCCATTCATTGCCCGTGCCTTCTCATTCATTGCTCAGTAAGTTCTCATTTTTTGCATAGTGTTCTCAGTCATTGCTCACTGCATTCTCATTCATTGCTCATTGCGTTCTCATGCATTGCTAAGTATATTCTCAGTCATTGCTCAGTGCCTTCTGATTCGTTGCTCAGAGCATTTTCATTCATTGCTCATTGTGTTGTCATTTATTTCAAATTGCATTCCCATTCATTGCTCTGTGCCTTCTAATTCATTGCTCATTGCATTCTCATTCATTGCTTAGTGTGGTCTCATTCATTTCTCAGTGCGTTACCGTTCACTGCTAAGTGCATTCCCATTTATTGCTCAGGGTGTTCCTATTCTTTACTCAGTATGTTCCGATTCATTGTTCAGTGGGTTCTCATTCATTTTTTAGTCCATCCCTTTTATTGCTTAGTGTGTTTCCATTCATGCTCAATGTTTTCACTTTCATTGTGCAGTACATTCCCATTTTGCTCAGTAAGTTGCCATTCATTGCTCAGTGTGTTCCCATTCATTGCTCAGTGTGTTCTTATTCTTTGCTCAGTGTGTTCCCATTCATTGATCAATGTGTTCCCATTCATTGTTCAGTGCGTTCATATTCAGTGCTCAGGGCATTTTCTTTTCTGCTCAGTAAGTTGCCATTTATTGATCAGAGTGTTCCCATTCATTGATCAGTGAGTTCCCATTCATTGATCACTGTTCCCGTTCATTGCTCAGTGCATTCCCGTTCATTGCTCATTTATTTCCCATTCAATGCTCAGTGTGTTCCCATTCATGGCTCAGTGTGTTCCCCTTCATTGCCAGTGTGTTCTCAGTCTTCCTCGGTCAGTGCATTTTCATAAATTGCTCAATGTGTTCTCGTTCAATGCTCAGTGTGATCCTAATCATTGTTCCGTATGTTCCTAATCATTGTTCCGTATGTTCCTATTCATTATTCAGTAAGTTTCCTTTCATTGCTCAATGATTTCCCATTCAGTGTTTAGTGTGTTCCCTTTCATTCTTCTGTGTTTTCCCAATCACTGCTCAGGCTGTTTCCATTCATTGTTCAGTGATTTTCATTCATTTCTCTTTGAGTTCCTAATCATTGCTCAGTCAGTTCCCACTCATTTTCAGTGCTTTCCCAGTTGTTGCTCAGTGATATCCTGTTTGTTGCTCAGTTTGTTCCTATTCATTGCTCAGTACATTCCCATTCATTGCTCGGTGTGTTCCCATTCATTGCTCAGTGATTTCCTATTCATTGCTCAGTGCACTTCCATTTGTTGCTCAGTGCATTCTTATTCATTGTGCAGCATTGTCATTCATTATTGTTTCTAGTCTCACTCATTGTTCAATCTCTGCCCGTGCTTTGCAAAGCACGTTTACATTCATTGCTCAAACGTTCCCATTCATTGCTCAGTGCATTCGCATTCATTGCTCGGTGCGTTCCCATTCATTGCCCAGTCATTCCTATTCATTACTCAGTGTGTTCCCATTCATTGGTCAGTTCCTATTCTTTGTTTCGTGTGTCCCCATTCTTGCTCAGTTTGTTCCATTCATTGCACAGTGTGTTCCCATTGCTTGCTCAGTGTGTTTACATTATTTTCTCAGTGCGCTCTCACTCATTAGTCACTGTGTTTTTATTCATTTTGCAATGTGTTCCCTTTTATTGCTGAGCATTCCCATTCATTGGTCAGTGCAGTCCCATTCATTGCTTCGTGCATCCTCATTCATTGCTCAGAGAGTTCTCAGTCATTATTAATTGCATTCCCATTCATTTATAATTGCATTCCTATTCATTCCTCAGTGCATTTCCATTCATTGCACAATGCATTCACATTTATTGCTCAGTGTGTCGTCATTCATTTCCCAGTGTGTTCTCATTCATTGCTCAGTGTGTTCCTATTCATTGCTCAGTATGTTCCCATTCTTGCTCAGTGCATTCTATTTCATCCCTCTGTCTTGTCCTTCATTGCTAAGTGTCTTCTCATTCATTACTTCATGCATTCCCATTCATTGCTCAATGCATTTTGATTTATTGACAAGTGCATTCCCATTCTTTGCTCATTGCATTCCCATTCATTGCTCAGTGTGTTCCTGTTGATTTATCAGTGTCCTCATTCATTGTTAATTGCATTCCCCTTCATTGTTCAAAGCATTCTCATTCATTGCTCAGTGTGTTCTCATTCATTGTTCAACCTCTGCCCATTGATTTCTCAGTGTGTTCCCATTCATTGCTCAGTGTGTTCCCATTCATTGCTCATTATGTTCTCATTCAGTGCTCAGTGTGTTCACATTCATTGCTTAGTGTGTTCCCATTCATTGTTTAGTGCTTTACCGTTCATTGCTCAGTGAGTTCCCATTCATTGCACATTGCATTCCCATTTATTGCTGTGTGTTGTCATTCATTTCCCAGTGTGTTCTCATTCATTGCTCAGTGTGTACCCATTCATTGCTAATTGCATTCCCATTCATTACTCAGTGCATGCTCATTCATTACTCAGTGTGTTCTCATTCATTGCTCAGTGTGTTCCCATTCATTGCTCAGTCCATTCCCATTCATTGCTCAGTGCATTCTATTTCATCCCTCTGCGTGTTGTCCTTCATTGCTAAGTGTCTTCTCATTTATTACTTCGCGAGTTCCCATTCTTTGCTCAGTGCATTTCAATTTATTGATAATTGCATTCCTATTTATTGCTGAGTGCATTCCCATTCATTGCTCAGCGCATTCCTATTCTTTGCTCAATGCATTTCGATTTATTGATAAGAGCATTCGTATTTATTGCTGAGTGCATTCCCATTCATTGCTAACTGCATTCCCATTCATTGTTCAGAGCATTGTCATTCATTGCTCAGTGTGTTCTCATTCATTGCTCAATGTATTCTCATTCATTGCTCAGTGCATTCTCATTCATTGCTCAGTGTGTTCCCATTCATTTCTCAGTGTGCCTTTATTCATTGCTAATTTCATTCTCGTTCATTGTTCAGTGTGTTCTCATTTATGGTCAGTGTGTTACCATTCATTGTTCTGAGTGTTCTCATTCATTGCTCAGTGTGTTACCATTCATTGCTCAGTGTGTTCTCATTCATTGCTAATTGCATTCCCGTTCATTGCTCTGTGCATGCTCATTCATTACTCAGTGTGTTCTCATTCATTGCTCAGTGTGTTCCCATTCATTGCTCAGTACATTCCCATTCATTGCTCAGTGCATTCTATTTCATCCCTCTGCATGTTGACCTTCATTGCTAAGTGTCTTCTCATTTATTCCATTTATTGCTGTGTGTTGTCATTCATTTCCCAGTGTGTTCTCATTCGCATGTTCCCATTCTTTGCTCAGTGCATTTCGATGTATTGATAATTGCCTTCCCATTTATTGCTGAGTGCATTCCCATTCATTGCTCAGCCCATTCCCATTCTTTGCTCAATGCATTTTGATTTTTTGATAAGAGCGTTCGTATTTATTGCTGAGTGCATTCCCATTCATTGCTAACTGCATTCCCATTCATTGTTCAGAGCGTTCTCATTCATTTATCAGTGTGTTCTCATTCATTGCTCAGTGAGTTCTCATTCATTGCTCAGTGTATTCTCATTCATTGCTCAGTGTGTTCTCATTCATTGCTCAGTGTATTCCCATTCATTTCTCAGTGTGCCTTTATTCATTGCTAATTGCATTCTCATTCATTGTTCAGTGTGTTCTCATTCATTGCTCAAGTGGGTTCTCATTCATTGTTTAATGTGTTCCCAATCATTTCTCAGTATGTCCTCATTCATTGAAAATTGCATTCTCATTCATTGTTCAGTGTTTTACCATTCATTGGTCAGTGTGTTCCCATTCTTTGTTCGGTGCATTCCCATTGGTTGCTCAGTGCATTCCTATTCATTGCTCGGTGTGTTCCCATTCAATGCTCTGAGTGTTTCCATTCGTTGCTCGATGTGTTCTCATTCATTATTCATTGTGTTCCCATTGATTTCTCAGTGAGTTCCCATAGATTTCTCAGTGAGTTCCCTTGATTTCTCGGTGTGTTCTCATTCATTTCACAGTGTGTCCTAATTCATTGCTCTGTGTGTTCTCAATCATTACTCAGTGTGTCCCCATTCTTGCTCAGTTCATTCAATTCATTGCTCAGTGTGTTCCCATTGCTTGTTTAGTGTGTTACCATTCATTGCTCAGTGTGTTCCCATTCATTGCTGTTCCCATTCATTGCTCAGTGCATTCTAATTCATTCATTTCTCAGTGCGTTCTCATTCATTGCTCAGTACCATCGCATTCATTACTCAGTGTGTTCCCATTCATTGATCAATTTGTGCTCATTCATTGCTCAGTTATTTCATTCATTACTTAGTGTGTTCCCATTTATTGCTCAGTGATTTCCCATTCATTGTTCAGTGCGTTCCCATTCATTTTTCAGTATGTTCCCATTCATTATTCAGTGTGTTCCCATTAATTGCTCAGTGTGTTTCCATTCATTGCTCAGTGTGTTTCCATTCATTGCTCAGTGTGTTCCCAATCATTCTCCAGTATGTTCCTATTCATTGTTTCGTGTGTTCCCTTTCATTGCTCAGTCCATTCCCATTTATTGCTCAGTGTTCTCTCATTCATTGCTCAGAGCATTCCCATTCATTGTTCAGTGTGTTCCCATTCATTGCTCAGTACAATCTCATTCACTGTTCAGTGCGTTTTCCTTCATTATTCTTTGTAGTCTCACTCATTGTTCAATCTCTGCCCATGCATTGCAAAGCATATTCACATTCATTGCTTAAATGTTCCCATTCATTGCTCAGTGCTTTCGCATTCATTGCTCGTTGTATTCCCATTCATTGCTCAGTGCGTTCCTATTCTTGGTTTTGTGTGTCCCCATTTTTGCTCAGTTTATTCCATTCATTTCTCAGTGTGTTCCCATTGCATGCTGAGTGTTTTGCTATTCATTGCTCAGTGAGTTTTCATTATTTTCTCAGTGCGTTCTCATTCATTACTCACTGTGTTTTCATTCATTTCTCAATGTGTTCCCATTCCATGCTCAGTGTGTTCTCATTCATTGGTTAGTGTATTCCCATTCATTTGTCAGTATGTCCTCATTCAGTGTTAATTGCATTCTCCTTCATTGTTCAGTGTGTTACCATTCATTGGTCAGTGTGTTCCCATTCGTTGCTCGGTCGCGTTCCCATTCATTGCTCAGTGCATTCCTATTCATTGCTCAGTGCATTCCCATTCATTGCTCAGTGCATTCCTATTCATTGGTCCGTACGTTCCCATTCATTGCACTGAGTATTTCCAATCATTGCTCAATGTGTTCTCATTCAGTATTCAATGTGTTACCAGTGATTTCTCAGTGAGTTCCCTTGATTTCTCAGTGCGTTCTCATTCATTTCACAGTGTGTTCTCATTCATTACTCTGTGTGTTACCATTCATTTTCAGTGTGTTTCCACCAATTGCTCTGCGTGTTCCCGTTCATTGTTCAGTGTGTTCCCAATTTTCACTCAGTGCATTCTTATTCATTGTTTCATGTGTCCCCATTCTTGCTCAGCTCGTTCCATTCATTGTTCAGTGTGGTCCCATAGCTTGTTCAGTGTGTTCCCATTCATTGCTCAGTGTGTTCCCATTGCTTGCTCAGTATGTTCCTATTCATTGCTCAATGTGTCCCCATTCAATTGCTCATTCCGTTCTATTTCTCAATACGTTCATTGCTCAGTGCGTTCCCATTCATTGGTTAGTTTGTGCTCATTCATTGCTCAGTTATTTCATTCATTGCTTAGTGTGTTCCTATTTATTGTTCAGTGATTTCCCATTCATTGTTCAGTGTGTTCCCATTAATTCTTTGTGTTCCCAATCACTGTTCAGTGGGTTTCCATTCATTGCTCAGTGTGTTCCATGGGTTGCTCTGTATGTTTCCATTCATTGCGCAGTGTGTTCCCATTGATTGCTCAGTATGTTTCCATTCATTGCTCAGTGTGTTCCCAATCATTCTTCAGTATGTTCCTATTCATTGTTCAGTGCTTTCCCATTCATTGCTCGGTGCATTCCTATTCATTGCGTGGTGCGTTCCTATTCATTGCTTAGCGCGCTTCCATTCATTGCTCAGTGTACTCTCATTCGTTCCTCAATGCATTTTCATTCATTGTTCAGTCATTTTCATTCATTATTCTTTGTAGTCTCACTCATTGTTCAATCTCTGCCCCTGCATTGCAAGGCATATTCACATTCATTGCTCAAACATTCCCCTTCATTGCTGTGTGCTTTCGCATTCATTGCTCGGTGCGTTCCAATTCATTGCCCAGAATGTTCTGATTCATTACTCAATGTATTCCCATTCATTGCTCAGTGCATTCCTATTCTTTGTTTTGTGTGTCCCCATTCTTGCTCAGTTCATTCCATTCATTTCTCAGTGTGTTTCCATTGTTTATTCAGTTTGTTCCCATTGATTGCTCAGTACGTTTTAATTCATTTCTCAGTGTGTTCCCATTCATTGCTCAGTTTGTGCTCATTTATTGCTCAGTTATTTCTTTCATTACTTAGTGTGTTCCCATTCATTGCTCAGTGTGTTTTCATTCATTTCTCAGTGTGTTCCCATTCATTGCACAGTTTGTTCCCATTCGTGCTTAGTGTTCTCCCAGTCATTGCACAGTGCAGTCCCAATCATTCCTCAGTGCATTCTCATCCATTGCTCAGTGCGTCCTCATTCATTGCTCAGAGAGTTCTCATTCATTATTTATTGCATTCCCATTCATTTATAATTGCATTCCTATTCATTACTCAGTGTGTTCCCATTCATTGCTCAGTGCATTCCCATTCATTGCTCAATGCGTTCCCATTCATTGTTTAGTGCCTTACCGTTCATTGCTCAGTGCGTTCCCATTCATTGCACATTGCGTACCCATTTATTGCTCAGTGTATTGTCATTCTTTTCCCAGTGTGTTCTCATTCATTGCCAATTGCATTCCCATTTATTGCTCAGTGCATGGTCATTCATTACTCAGTGTGTTCTCATTCATTGCTCAGTGCATTCCTATTCATTGCTCAGTGCATTCCTATTCATTGCTCAGTGCATTCCCATTCATTGCTCAGTGCATTCCTATTCATTGCTCCGTACGTTCCCATTCATTGCACTGAGTATTTCCAATCATTGCTCAATGTGTTCTCATTCAGTATTCAATGTGTTACCAGTGATTTCTCAGTGAGTTCCCTTGATTTCTCAGTGCGTTCTCATTCATTTCACAGTGTGTTCTCATTCGTTACTCTGTGTGTTACCATTCATTTTCAGTGTGTTTCCACCAATTGCTCTGCATGTTCCCATTGATTGTTCAGTGTGTTCCGAATTATTACTCATTGCATTCCCAATTTTCGCTCAGTGCATTCTCAATGTTGCTCAATGCATTTTCATTCATTGTTCAGTCATTTTCATTCATTATTCATTGTAGTCTCACTCATTGTTCAATCTCTGCCCCTGCATTGCAAAGCATGTTCACATTCATTGCTCAAACATTCCCATTCATTGATCAGTGCTTTCGCATTCATTGCTCGGTGCGTTCCAATTCATTGCCCAGAATGTTCTGAATGTGTTTCCAATCAGTGCTCAGTGTGGTCCCATTCATTGCACAGTGTGATCTCTTTCATTGATCAATGTGCTCCCAATCACTGGTCAGTGTGTTCTGATTTATTGTTCAGAATGCTCCAATTCATTGCTCATTGTTTCCCCATTCATTTCTCAGCATCTTCCCATTCATTGCTCAGTATGTTCCTATTCATTGCTCCATGTGTTCCCAATCCTTGCTCAATTTGGATTCTTTTTATTGTTCAGTATGTTCCCATTCATTGCTCCGTGTGCTCCCAATCCTTGCTCAGTTTGCTTCTTTTTATTGTTCAGTATAATCCCATTCATTGCTCCATGTGCTCCCAATCCTTGCTCAGTTTGCTTCTATTTATTGATCAGTATGTTCCCATTTAATGCTTAGTGTTTTCCCATTCTTAACTCTGTATGTTCCTATTGGTCAGTGTGTTCCCATTCATTGATCAGTGTGTTCTCATTCACTGCGCAGTGTGTTCCCATTCATTTCTCGGTGTGTTCCCATTAATTGTTTAGTGTGTTGTCATTAATTGATCATTGTGTTCGCATTCATTGCTCAGTCTGATCGCATTCATTATTTAATGCATTCCCATTTGTTGCTCAGTCTGTTCCCCATCTTTGCTCAATGTACTCACAATCATTGCTCCATGTGTTCGCATTCATTGCTCAATGTGGTCCTAATCTATCTCAGTGTGTTCTCATTCATTGCTCAGTGTTTTCCCATTCATTGCTCAGTGTGTTCTCGTTCATTGCTCAAAGTAGACCCGATCACTTCTCAGTGTGTTCCCTTTCATTGACCTATGGGCTCTCATTCATTCTCGCGTGTGTTCCTCTGTGTTGCTCTTTGTGTTTCCGTTCCCTGCTCTGTATTTTCCCATTCATTGCTCAGTGTGTTCCCATTCATTGCACAATGTGTTATCATCCATTGCTCAGTGTGTTCCCACTCATAACTCAGTGTGTTCCCATTCACTGCGCAGTGTGTTCCTATTCATTGCACAATATGTTCCCATTGATTTCTCAATGTGTTCCCATTCATTTCTCGGTGTGTTCCCATTAATTGTTTAGTGTATTGTCATTCATTGATAATTGTGTTCACATTCATTATTCAATGCATTCCCAATCATGTTAGTCTGTTCCCCATCTTTGCTCAATGTAATCCCAATAATTGCTCAGTGTGTTCTCGTTCATTGCTCAATGTGGTCCTAATCTATCTCATTGTGTTCTCATTCATTGCTCAATGTGTTCCTATTCATTGCTCAATTTGTTCCTATACATGGCTCAGAGTGATCTCATTCATTGATTTGTGTGTTCACATTCATTGCTCGGTGTGTTCCCATTCATTACTCAGAGTGTTCTGCTTAGTTTCTCAGTGTGTTCCGTTTCCTTGCTCATTGGTTTCCCTTCATTTCACAGTCTGATCACTTTCATTATTCATTAGATAACCATTCATTGCTCAATGTAATCCCTTTCATTGCTCAGTTTGTTCCCAGTCACTGTTCAGTGTTTTCATCCATTGCTTATTACGTTCTCATTGTTTGCACAATGTGTTCCCATCCAATGCTCAGTGTGTTACCATTTATTGCTCAGTGCGCCCTGATTCATTGCTCAGTGAGCTCCCTTTCATTTTTCAGTGAATTCCCATTCATTGCCCAGTATGGACCTATTAATTTCTCAGTTTGTTCCCATTTATTGCTCTGTGTTATCATTCATTGCTCAGTGTGTTCCCCTGTTTTGCACAATTGTGCTCTCATTCACTGCTCAGGATGTTCCCATTCATTGCTCAGTGTGTTCTCACTCATTGGTGTGTTCCCATTCATTGTTCTGTGTGTTCCCGTTCATTGCTGAGTGAGATCCTGCTCATTGCTCAGTGTGCTCCCATTCGTTGCTCAGTGGGTTCACGTTCATTGCTCAGTGTGCTCCCATTCATTGCTCAGTATGTTCCCATTCATTGCTCAGTGAGTCCCCATTCATTTCTCATTGTGTTCTCATTCATTTTTTTATTCATTCATGGGATGTCGACATTACTGGCTTGGCCAGCATTCATTGCCCATCCCTAATTGCCCATGAGAAGGCGATGGTGAGCTGCTTTCTTGCACCACATGGATTGCAGCAGTTCAAGTAGATCCACAATGTGGTTAGGAAGGGAGTTCCTGGATTTTGTCCCAGCAGCAGTGTCCGAAGTGCGATATGTTTCCAAATCAGCATGGTGAGTGGTTTCGAGGAACATCCAGGTCTTTTGCCCTTATCTTACTAGTAGGTAGAGCTAATGGATTTGGAACGTTATGTCTGAGGCGTCATGTTGCATTCCTGCAGTGCATATTGTAGAATGTATACACTGCTACCACTACATCGGGGTAAGGCATTTGTAAGGCATGCCAATTAATCAGACTGCTTTGTCCTGGATGGTGTCAGGATTCCTGCATGTTGTTAGGTCTGCACCCATCCAGGCAAGGGAAGAGTATTCTATCACATGCTTGACTTGTGCCTCGTGGATTGTAGACAGGCTTTGGAAAGTCAGGAGGCGAGTTACTCACTTCAGGATTGCTAGCCTCTGACCTGCTATTTAACAATTCTATTTACATGTCAAGCCTCCATCAGTGTTTGGTCACTGTTGATAGTGGGGAATCAGTGATGGTGATGCCATTCAGGGTCAAGGGGCAATGGTTAGATTCTCTCTTGTTGGAGACGCTTATTGCCTGGCACTTGTGTGGCGGGAATGTTACTTGCCACTTATCAGGCCAAGCGTAGATATTGTTCAGGTCTTGTTTATTTGGACATGGATTGTTTCAGTATCTGTGTATTCATGAATGGTGCTGAACATTGTGCAAAAATTAGCGGACATCCCCACTTCTGACATTATCATGGAAATATGTTCTTTGATGAAGCAGCTGAAGATGGTTGGATCTAGGACACTATCCTAAGGAATACTTGCAGTGATGTCTTGCAGCTGAAATGACTGACATCCAACAACCAGACTGTCTTCAAGGTTTCCCCATGAATCCCACTGACTCTAGCTTTGCTATTGCTCCTCAGTCTTGTGATCTCATTAAAGGCTCAGTTTGTTCACATTCATTGCTCAGGGTGTTCACATTCATTGCTCAGTGTGTTTCCATTCTCAGTGTCCTTATTCATTGCTCAATGTGTTCCCATTCATTGCTCAGTGAGTTTCCATTCATTGTTCAGTCTGTTCCTATTCATTGCTCAGTCTGTTCCCATTCATTGCTCAGTCTGTTCCCATTCATTGCTCAGTGTGTTCCCATTCATTGCTCAGGGTGTTCCTATTCATTGCTCAGTGAGTTCCCATTCATTGTTCAGTCTGTTCCCATTCATTGAACAGTGTGTTTCCATTCATAGCTCAGTGCGTTCTCATTTAGGACTCAGCATCTTCCCATTCATTGCTCGGTATGTTCTCATTCATGTTCAAGTGTGTTCCCATTCATTGTTCAATGTATTTCCTTTCGTTGCTCAGTTTGTCCTCAATCATTGCTCAGTGAGTTGCCATTCATTGCTCAGTGTGTTCCCAACATTGCTCTATGAGTTCCCATTTATTTTTCAGTGTGTTCCCATTTGTTGCATAATATGCTCTCAATCATTGCTCTGTGTATTCCCATTCATTGCTCAGTTTTCTCCCTTTCATTGCTCAGTGTGCTGCCATTCATTTTTCTGTGTGTTCCCATTCATTGCTCGGTTTTCTCCCATTCATTGCTCAGTGTGGTGCCATTCATTACTCAGTGTGTTCCCATTCATTGCTCAGTGTGTTTCCATTCATTTCATAGAATCGTAGAATCCCTTCCGATCAGAAGGAGGCCATATGGCCTATCGAGTCTGCACCAATCCTCTGAAAGAGCACTTTATCTAGGTCCACTGCCCCATAATCACCTATCCTTTGAACACTTCAGGACAATTTAGCTTGGCCAATTTACCTAACCTGCACATATTTGGACTGTGGGAGGAAATCGGAACATCCAGAGGAAACCTATGCAGACACGGGGAGAAATTGCAAACTCCACACAGTCACCCAAGGTGGGAATCGAACCGGGTCCCTGGCGCTTTGAGACAACAGTACTAACCACTGTGCCACTGTGCCGCCCATTAATTGTTCCTATTCATTGCTCAGTGTGTTCCCATTCATTGCTCAATGTGCTTCCATCCATTTCTCAGTGTGTTCCCATTCATTGCTCAGTGTTCTCATTCTTTGCTCAGTATGTTTACATTCATTGTTCAGTGTGTTATCATTCATTACTCTGTGTGTTGCCATTCATTGCTAAGTGTGTTCCATTCATTGCTCCGTGTGTTCCCATTCATCGCTTGGTGTATTTGAATTAATTGGCGTACTCCCTCAAATATGGCACTGAAGTGCCAGGCTGGATTATGTGCTCAAATCTCTGCAGAGGGATTTGAACCCACACCTTCGGGCTCAAACTAGGTGAACGTATCTTGTGTATGAAAGCTGAAGTCTAAACTGCTTGCATTTGTTTCAACACTGGCGAGATGAGGCCTTCAGTTCTGCCTTCTTAATTGTACCAATTGTTTGTCATTAAAGGTATTCCCCCTGTCTCCGGAGTAGCAGGACTTCGCCAGGGACCTGAACGGAATCTCAATGGCTTCCATGGCTGCATTCATGATGTGCGAATCAACAATGAGCTGCAGGACTTCAGGAGCTTGCCACAAATGCCCCTCGGCGTCTCTCCAGGGTGCAGGTCCTGCAACATCTGCAGACATGGCGTGTGCCGCTCCGTCGATCACTCCAGCATTACATGCGACTGCCATGCTGGCTGGACAGGACCTCTGTGCGACCGGGAAACCCGTGATCTCTGTACCAACAACAAGTAAGTACAAGATTTTATGGGCCCACTGCAGACGTGCAAAGAGGCAAATTTTCATGCGGGAATTGGGTAGCAGTGTAACACAATGATTTAAATTAATTCCCCATTAAAATATGGAAGCTAGCCTGCTTGTTTCCCAGTCCTCAGTGTAAGACATATTCAAGTTCTCTTTTTGTAAATTAAAAAAAGTACTTTTTATTGTCGGCCAACAGAGGGCAACAGTATATCAATGTTAGCTGACAAGTAACCCAATGGACAGCAGCGCCATCTGCAGACTCCTGCTCCCTTGAACTGGAAATTATCTGATTCCCTGGCCATCCATTCTCCTGGCATATGTCATGCAAGAGTCTTCTTTTCAGAAAAAATTGACTTAGTATGCTCAATCTTTCCTGATATTTGCAGCCTGTCAACTCTGGCAACAGTCCAGTAAATCCTTTCTGCCCTGTCTAGTTAAATCTTTTCTTCAATGCAGTGCTTCAACATTTTTGTTGCAGTACCAACAATTCGCATCAATGTTGGGTCTTTCATGTCCTGAAACAAGCCAAAGCATTCCTTAGTAGCATCGTCAAACTTAAAATTCAACCCATTATTACAGCTGGCCACTAAAAGCTTGGTCAAAGACAAAGGTTCCAAGGAGTGCCTTAAATGAGGAAAGAAAGCAGGAGAGGTTGAGGAGAGAATTCTAGAACTGAAGGCACAGCTGCCAATGGTGGAGTGATGAACATCAAGGAATGCTGTTAGCCCAGCGGGTTGCAGGACTGGAGGAGATTGCAGAAATAAGCGACCAGACCCTGGTCACAGTGATCTATGTCTAATATATTAACAGCAGCTTCCTGCATTTGTACTCTATTGTTCGAGAATACGAAGCAATTTGAAATCTTTATGACCTTATGAACCTTTGTTGCCACTTTCAAAGATTTGTATATGTGTACTTGCAGAACTCTTCCATCTCATTTAATTTATTAGCATCCAAACGGCCTCCTTAGACCTGTCATCGAGGTAAATCGCCTCATGCTTCAATATATTGTATTTGCCATATATCCGCTGACGCTGAAAGCATTTTTGCATCTTCCTGTATTTCAGTGCAGCGCTCTCCACTCCCAGCACACTGCAACACCATACCTCCATTATTTGAGTTAAGTTAATTGTGATCTCACCATTGATCACTGTGAGACACCACATCCCATTTCTTGCCCTGAGAAAATTCATAATTCTCCTGTTTTCTGATTTGTGGTCATCTTTCAATCCATTCTGCTACCTGCCACTACCTCGATATGCTGTGACATTTGACAGGAGCCTCTTCTGTGGGCATGTTATCAAAGGCCTTCTGAAAGTTCATATATATCACATCTAATGCCCTGCTCTGATTCCCACTTGCTGTTATTTAATTATAGAATTCATCAAGTTTGGTTAATCATGACCTAGCTTTTAAAAATCCATGATTTTAAAAAAAGATATACTCTTCATCTATTTTAACAAAGATTCTAGCATCCTTCTTATTATTTATATTAAGTTAACTAATCCAGTGTTCACTGGAATGGTTCAATCCAACCCATATACCATGTACTGACTGACTTATAATCGAGAACTTCCAAAACATATGTTTAATGTCAGTTCAATAACATTATGGTCTTGGTCGTCCCTTGATAAGGTCAATTTTAGTTAGATATGAGAATGCTGTCATATATTTTTGGTGGGTTCTTTGCTTTTCCATTGGTAACTTGCCTTCTATCCCCTTCCAGATGCGTTCACGGGGCATGTGTCGTGTCTGACTCCACGTACCGCTGTGTGTGCAAGGGAGGTTATGACGGCAGGCTGTGTGACAAGGGCCAGCAGATGGACAACTGCCAGAATCTGAAGTGTGACCACGGCCGCTGTAAGATCTCTGGGCATGGGGAGCCATACTGTGAGTGTGAGATCAACTTTACAGGAGAAACCTGCCAAACAGGTAAGGAAAGAAAATTATCTTGATTCATAAAGCTGGTTCATCTCTGCTAGAATCTTTTGGAGTCAATGGAGGGGTCTTGAGCACCGGCTGGAGAGTCAGCGAGACCTCCACACCACCTCCTTTTGAGGAGTCTTGCTTCAACTTGTGCCAATCAGACACTTAAAAGGTCAGAGGCTGGCCCTTCTTCAATCAGAGTCTTGTAGCTCTTCTGTACCCAGGCACGGATAAGGTGGTGGCTGCTGTTGGTCTGTCACCCATCCGAAGCCTTGGACTTCGGAGCGACCCAGGGATGGGTGAGTTACGGCAGGAAGGGAGAATCGTAGGGTGGTGGTAGACTCGGGGGGGGGGGGGGGGGGGGGGGGGAGATCGCAGCAAGGACAGTGGAATGGCTCTCAGAGAATCCCTCTTTCTAATGCCAGATTCCTCGATCAGGCACTGAGTGCCTCACAACAGGTGCCACCCCACCCATGCCCCCAGGAGCCTGACATGTTTGATTGCCGTGCTCCCTGTACGGTGACCCACCGCCCCCCAGCCACCACTAGGTTAACATTGGCAACAGTGGAATGACGCATTATTTGCCCACTTAAGGGCCACATTGGCAATGTCGTGGGACAACCAGCCATGGGCCATCCCGCCATTGACTTAATCGGGATGGAAGTGGAAAGGTGGAAGGGTCCCCACCACCGCCCACCCGCCTGACTAAATGCTCTCCTTCTACCAAACTCACTGTGCAGAAAGTCACAAGATTTTCTCACTTTTCTGGTTAATTGGCTTGAACCCCGTATCGTGTTAATGCCAGCTTCTTATTACTAATATTTGCAAAACGACAACAAACACATATCCCAAAATCTCATGTTGTTAGCCATTACTTGACTGGCTTGGTAATTAAGGAAAGATGGTCTGGTATTTGGTGGGGTACTACTCCCTACTTCAATGAAGGGAAAGACTAGGCCTATAATCCATATACTGTCTTTAAGGATGATAGCCCATTGAGAGTGCAGGGTCAGTGGATTTATGCTATTTTGCATTAACCAGTTTTCTATGACCTATTCCAACTTTGCCGACAGACATTATTCGATGAACTTTGCCTTGTATTGATCCAGATAAAAATTCACCTGCCATTCATCTTAATTTGTCCAGATCCCTTGAGATATATCAAAGTACAATTTTGACAAGAATGGTACCAGAACTGAGAGGTTCTAACTTCAGGAAAGATGGGAAAACTTGGGGCTCTTTTCTGTCGGAAAGAGAAGACTGAGAGGTGGCTTAATAGTGGTCTTTAACATTATGAACAGGTTCTGATGGGGTAATGTAGAGATGCTGTTTCCACTTGCAGGCAAGACCAGTAAAAGGAGTTTTATATGAATGATAAATCCAATAAGGAATTCAGGAAATGCGTCTTAACCAAATAATGTTTAAAGTGGCCTTTCAAATGTTAAAAGGTGGCAGGGGTTCTGCCAACACCAAACCCTGGCCAGTTTTGCTGTGAGTGTGGTGTGACCAACAGCCTTTAAAGCAACCAAAGTGAGTGAGGGTCACTTTCCCGCCCCCACTGTTCCTACCGCATCACCCCCAACCTTGCCCTGCCACCTCAATGTGGGGATTAAATTTAGATGCCAGCTTCATCCATTACTGTGCTTAGCAACTCTTGTGTCTGGCATTGCTAAGGTGCACATGGCATATATTTGGTATATGGTGACTGTCGCCAATTCTGCCGAAACAAATTCAGGTGTCACAGGAGAGTCTCATGAAGAATTTTCTGACTCATCCTTCTAAGTTAAGCCAGGAAACTGATGAACATTGATGGGTAAATCCCGAACGGCTGCTCTGAGGCAAATATAAAATGTTCTAACACGAGCAGTGTGAGCGGCACAGTGGTTAGCACTGCTGCCTCACGGCACTGAGGACCCGGATTCGATTCCAGCCCCGGGTCACTGTCCGTGTGGAGTTTGCACATTCTGCCCATATCTGCATGGGTCTCACCCCCACAACCCAAAAAGATGTGCAGGGTAGGTGAATTGGCCACACTAAATTGCCCCTTAATTGGAAAAAAAGAATTGGGTACTCTAAATTTATTTTTTTAAATAAATAACACGAGCAGTAAAATCCTTCCCTGCTATATTTGGGGCAGAGGTTGTGAGCTGCACGTCCAATTAGAAATGTTGCCAAAACTGAAGTGACTTATATAGTCACTTCAGATAATAGTTAATAGTTTTGGAGCAAACCACATTTAAACAAAAATGTGCAAATAATGACAGATGGGAGAAAACTCAATGGTCCATCTAACCGGCCTGGACAACTACGATGTCTTATTCATCACAATGTATATATTCCCCATCCCATCTGAAAACCAGGGATTCTCTTGGGAAAGCGAGAAACCAGACCAAAATAAAACCAGGGATTAAAATCTGGAAAATTCCTCTCCCATCCCATAGATGATTGCAACTACTGCAGGGGCCCTCTCTAGCTCTGATTATTCTGGTATGTCCTTTTTTTAATGAAATGAATATGAGAACTAGGAGCAGTAGGTAATTCAGCCCCTCCAGCCACCATTTAATCCGGCCATGGCTGATCTCATCTCGGGGTCATCTCCACCTTCCTGCCCACTCCTCATAACCCTTCATCCCGCTGCTAATTAAAAATCTATCAATCTCCTCAAGTTTGTTTAGTGTTCCAGCGTCCACTGGCTCTGGGGTAGAGAATTCTACAGATTCACAACCCTTTGTGTTAAATAATTCCTCCTCCTTTCTGTTTTAAATCTGCCACCCCTTAGCCGAAAGCCATGGCCTCTCGTTCGAGAATCTCCAACAAGGGGAAACATCTGCTTTACATCTACCCTGCCAACCCCTTTTAGCATCTTATAGAATTTACAGTGCAGAAGGAGGCCATTCAGCCCATTGAGTCTGCACCGGCCCTTGGAAAGAGCACCCTACTTAAGCCCATGTCTCCACCCTATTCCCGTACCCAATAACCCCACCAAACCTTTTTGGACCCGAGGGGCAATTTATCATGGCTAATCCACCTAACCTGCATATCTTTGGACTGTGGGAGGAAACCGGAGCACCCGGAGGAAACCCATAGATACACGGGGGGAACATGCAGACTCCGCACAGACAGTGACCCAAGCCAGGAATCGAACCTGGGACCCTGGAGCTGTGAAGCAACTGTGCTAATCACTGTGCTACCGTGCTGCCCACCTCAATTAGATCCCTGTCCCAGCCAGAAATAAGTCCCTTGAATAAATTCTGTACGTCAGCAATCAATGGCAAAGCCTTTTCCACATGTCCGGTATTTTTTCGGAAAAAATCCATCTCTTAAAATGTAATCCAGTTCTTGCCTAGAGATTATGATCCCTGATCCTCACTAATCTACTTGTTTGAAGCGAAACATCTACACAAACAATCTAGTTGTAGACTTCTCTCTTTTGTATCACAGAGATCCTTTGTCAGAAGGAAATGGTGCGGGAGGTCTACCGCAAGCAACAAGGCTATGCCTCATGCCAGACAACAGTTAAAGTTCCTCGGCTGGAGTGCAAGGGGAGTTGCGGCAATGGGGAGTGCTGTGTGCCACTGCGTAGCAAGCGACGGAAATACCTCTTCCAGTGTACGGATGGCTCCTCATTTATGGAAGATGTGGAGCGAGTTGTTGACTGCGGCTGTGGGAATTGTTCCTTGTAGGGACCCGAAGCAGGAAGTGAAGGCTTAACAACAGCACGCACCTGCAACAACTATTGGACCCTTTAATTCTCATAGTGGACCAAAAGAAATGGAAATATATTGTAAGATAACAAATAGAACCTATTTTTATTATTAAAAAAGGACTATTTTCTTCAGTTATTACTAAATATATCACCTCCCCTGGGTTTGTATATCATACTGTGTTCCCTTTGCAAGATTTTTGTTAACCATTTTATTAACCTAACAAAGGAATTCTGGGAAGGCGTGCTCAATTGGTTGTCATGAAGTTATGAAGGGCCGGTTATATTGACTATCAAAAGCAAATTGCCTACTTAAGAGGTTCTAAGCTTATGAAGAAGTTGAAACCTGGCAACATCCGAACCATCACGAGGAACATCACCAAAAACCAGTTCTCTCTTGGATTTGCTGTAGTATCCATTAATTGTTCTGATCTCTGCGTTAAAGTACCAAATGTGCTGATCCACTTTTGTGATACTATCAATACAGTGTAATCAATACCCTCCTGATATCTAATAACTTGCTGGCCTAGATTTTGCAGTTGTATTGATGGTTAAATTGCCGGCATTACTCCCCTGAAACTGACTGCAGCTCCTGGTGTCTATGCTTGTGCAGTTAAATACGGAAATCCAGAAGTTGTTGTCAGTAATTCTAACCTTCTCCATAGGGTGCACTGTTGACGTTCCCACAGGCTTTGTTAATTAGAAATCATTGAACTGATGAAAACTTGCACTTTTACACTACTAGTCTTGCTGCAAAAACTCTTTAAAAAGTTGTAAACTTTGAGGTGTAACTGAGTTTTTAACTGCTTTTTAAAGTCCACAATTACTGCTAAACAACTTCTCTGGCCCCAAAAAACAGATTTTGTATTTGTAACTGTCAAATTTCTCCATTATGATGAAAATTTCAGGTATTTTTAAAAATATTTTTTGGAAGCTTGTTTATGACATTTCAGCTTCCACCTTGATCCCATGTGCATATCCCAACCTTTATGCTCTGTAAATTGATATTAAAAATTAAGCATATCAGTGCTTTTTAAATTCCTGATTTGCTGTTCGTGAGAATTCTTCGATGGGATTGGCCATTTACCCTGCTTGATTATATCACTGCTGCTGGACACTTGGAGATCCTCCTAAATTGCCACCAGAATTAACTTAATCCTGGGAGAGATTAAATCCATACTGTAGCGATCACTAGATCTTTAGAGGCAGCTTTTTTCAAGATCAGCGACAAGTACTGTCGCGTCGCTGCTAATCGCAAAATCCAGGCCAATGTTAACAATAAGAATGTAAAGCACACTGTAGATACCCAATAACACGCAAACAGTATAGAGCATGCTACAGATACCCAACATTATGCACAGTGCAGAGCACATTGCAAATGCCCAATAACATGAACATAGTGTAGAGCATACTACAGCTGCCCAATAACATGCATACAGTGTAAGCCATACTACAGGCACCAATAACATTGACGTTAGGGTACAGCTCATCACAGATCCCCAATAACCAGCAATAGCATTAGCAGAGTGTAAAATACAATAATGGCACTCAATTCCACACCAGTAATATGAACACTGTACAGCATATTGTGGATTCGCGAAGCTGTATTGATACAATGTGGAATGCACTTCCTGTACTTCGGCACGTATGGAGTACAATGCAGATCCAATACCAGATCTGTGAAGGCTTCTGCAGTTCCTAGACAGACTGCTGGGTTCAGTATCTTACTTGGTCCCACAACAGCAGAGCTTATGCCTGATATCAGAGATTCAAAGCAGGACAAACCAGGAAATAAGGAGCACAAACTCAAATGGGGCTGCATTAAAGCAAAGGCTGCAGTTTGCACATCCCTGTATTGGGGACTATCTACAAGTTCACACGCCACCTGAGAGATGTTTGCTGCTTCTCACAATACCATTTAATCAACAGCTTTTCATCTCTGACATGCATGATTAAATGTCTAGACCTCAAGACTCCTTGTCACAGCTCAGATGGTCCTCGGGCAGATGGTAATGCTCTTTTATCCATTAGAAAGTGTTACCAGACATTAGATCATGCTGTTATGGAAACGCTTATAAAACTCTTAATTTTGATGCACACACTACACAATATCCACACTGAAGTTGGGTTTGAATTCCTCAACACTACACACTGAAACAATGTAAAACTGGACTACATTGTGTGATGTCTGAGCTATTTATTGATTTTCCGTCTCATTTTGCCCTCCCCTAAGGTGCCTGATATCTCAAATGTCTCCCAAGTGCCAAACCCACTTCCTATTATCTGCTCTTGAGGATTTGAGTATCTGTTTTTTAAGTTTTCAGGAGATGAAGATTTATTGTTTGTCCAGTACAATTTGGCTGTTTGAGACAATGATTTAGAGAATGTTGAGCATAAATATTTACGAGGGAGAGGTACACACTGAGCAGCACAATGAACAATTCGGGTTTGATGCAAATGATGGATGACGACAGATATTGATTTTTTTGTTTGTTTAATCAGAAAACAAATGACCTTGCAGTGAAAGAAAGAAGGATTAAAGTGGGGGGAAACTATTGTTCTGTTTTGCCGTATTTTTTTGTTCGCTTACATGCTTCCTGGTTATATATAGCCTTCCGTTAAATGGAAGAATAGACTTGACTTCTCCATGTCTTTGGCCACAGTGGTGGTCCATGATCATTCAAGAGGGAGATTATTATTTTCAAGGCCGGAAGCTCTCTTGTTAGTTGATTACCATTGACATAAGACACCAACACTCCTCCTGTGGCAAATTGCTATTCACAGAAAGCCTCATCTGTCTCGGAGAGTTGGGTGAGTGGAACTGTGGATTTCTCCATTCCCCGTTTTAAAATGATAAATAAATCTAAGGGAGCAGGCTGTATTGACCTAACAATGCAGTCAATACCTGCAGCACTTAACGTAGTGCCTTACATTTAGCCCATTATTTTCAGTATTTATCTAAGTGCCTAACAATTTGTCCATTTTTGCTGCATTGACCCAAGTGCCTCACCATCAACTCAATGCCTTATATTTTAACCTGAAAGTCTTACAGAAATCCAATTTTGTCTACTTTAGTCTAAGGGTCTTACAGTCCACTCAATGCCTTATACCTTAACTTGGGTGTCTTGCAATCTATCAAATGTCTCATCCCTTTACCTGAATTTTTTACAGTCCACCCAATATCTAATACATTAACCTGAGGGCACTAGAATCACCCCAATGCCTTATATATTAACTTGAGGACCATGCAGTCAATTGAATGCCTCATACATTAACCTGAAAGCCTTACAGTTAATCCAGTGCCTCGTACATTACTTTGAGGGTGGGTCTTACAGTCAACCCAATGCCTTAGATTTACACAAGGGCTGTCAAATCAAAAGAATGTTTCAAACTTAACCTGAGTACCTTCACGCAAAGCATCAGAATACTCTGAGGGGCATCTATGGGTCATCGTACATGTTCTGCTGCACTGACTGATAGTGTACTATTCACAGAGAACCTAGTACCTCTTGCATTAAACTGATTGCCAATTGGATTAGCAATGAATCCTTTACATGTCAACTCAGTACTTGCAACTATTCATCATGATTGGCAAATGTGGTGTGTGAGGATCTAAAAGTTCAATGATACATGATAAATGCACACCTTTCCATCACTTCTCTAAGCACTGAATATTACCTGAAGGCTCACACACCAAAAGGAATTGAGATGGGGTTTGGCACATATTTCCTAATGGCTGTCGAGCATCGAAGTGTTTAGCCTTCATATTGAATAGCTTCAATTCTATACTTTATACAGAAGTCAGTTAAAATCTGTTGCAAAAAACATGAAAGCGCAACTGTAATAGATAGAAAACAATTTCTGTTTCCTTGGACTTGGCCTACTATATACTATCTGTGTGCAGTAATACACAGAGGAAGCCTGCCACAGCAGTGGTGCTGCAGAAAGTCTCACAGGGAGTCCTGACTCCATTCCCTTTCTTTGATAATATATGCAAGGAAATAAGCCTCTGAGCAGTTTACAACTTACAGGTGCTTAACCCTTTATTCCTTGTTTTACAAAAATATGTACATTTTAATGTTATATATTTTGTGAAATGCTATGTCTTGTACAAACAATAAATGGAAAGTGTTTGCACCAAAACAATTGACATAAAATTGTTTCATTTCAGTTTGGGCCAGCATTAAACTGGAGAAATTACAGTCTGTGTAAAATCATTTTTGATTTAAGCTGTACTCATTCCGTATTAAGCGTGGAATGTATCTGCAATGAGTCTGTACTGGTTCAGTAGTGATTCTGTGTTAAGCCTTATGATACCTGCATTGACATTTCACTATTGAGCTTATATTAATACCAAACAACATTGTACACCATTGATCTCACAACAGGGGAGGCAGGTGGTGCAGTGGTTAGCACTGCTGCCCCATGGCGCCGAGGACCCGGGTTCGAACTCGGCCCCGAGTCACTGTCCGTGTGCAGTTTGCACATTCTCCCCGTATCTGCATGGGTACCACCTCCACAACCCAAAGATGTGCAGGACAGGTGGATTGGCCACACTAAATTGCCCTTTAATTGGAAAAAAAAAGAATTGGGTACTCTGAATTTATTTTTAAAAATTGATCTCTCAACAATTTAATATTACAGGTAAACTTATATCCATTTAGATTTTAGCGTTAAGTTTTCAATGAGTCAATTTTGAGGCTGTAATAATCCAGCTTTCGAGCTGTAATGATTTGGCTTTGACCTGATCTGATTGAGCTTTGAACCTGTAGTTGTTCAAATGTTACACTCTGAAGTTCAATGTTAAGTCTTTATAGTGTTATGGGCCAGGGTTTAGAGAACCCCAAAGTGTATCATGGAATTCACCTGACCCACAACTTTTGATAGATTGTGGTATGGGGAGCACACGGCCCACTCTATATGTGTGGTATAGCAGAAAACAAAAAGTATTTAAAACAAAACAATGTTTATTCTATGAACTCGAGTTAATCTTTTTAAAACATACAGTGAACATCTTAGCAACCATCAATTCAAATACAACCCCCAAAGAATACAACACTAAGTAATCCTTAATAACTTCCCAAACAACATCCAGAAGACAAAAGAAACACCTTTTAACAGAAGCACATTAGGTTTACATTCACTACTGAGAACATTTATAATTCTGAATTCACCAAATGATCAAGAGATAGTCTTTTCATGGCAGAGAGATCAACAGTGCACCTGCTCTGTCTGGCTTCAGCTCCAACACTGAAAACGAAACTAAAACACACCCTGCATCAAACAGCCTAAAATGTAAGTAAAAAGCTGACAGACATTCCAGCTCCACCCACACTCTGACATCACTGCAGTAATATGAGCAGCCAAACATTTCTTAAAGTGACATTCTGATGACAATAGATTCAGAGTTGAACTATGACTTGCTCAACATTAAGTTTCTAATGGTTCAGAACTGAGCCTGAACTGTTCCATTAAGGAATTATATTAATTCAGAATTGAGCCCTATTCATTCGGCATTACGCTGGAAATGGAATGAACCTGTAATTATTCTGTTTTGAAAACGTATTAATTCCACCTTCAATCTTCTTCAGAACTGAGCTTGTGCTGATTCAATATTCAGCCTGTAATGATCAAAAATTGAGCCTGTACTGATTCAAGATAGAGCCTGTGCTGATTTAGCATTGACATTGCACTGGCAATGGTGAACCTTAGTCATTAATATTGATCCAGTGGTTAGTCTGTAATCATTATCATTGTTCCGGTATTGATGGTGGTTAGCTTGTATCATTAATATTGATGGTGGTTAGCCTGTATCATTAATATTGATCTTGTACTGACAGTCATAACCAATTGTCTTCAGTATTGACCCTGTACTGACAGTGGTTAGCCTATAATTATTAATAAAAATCCTGTACTGATATTGGTTAACCTGCAGTCATTAATATTGTTTCTGTATTAATGGTGGTTATCCTGTTGTCATTAATACATTTCCTGTACTGACATTAGCCTATTGGCATTGATCCTATATTGATGTGATTAGCCTGTAGTTATTAATATTTATCCTGTGCTGATGGTGGTTAACCTATAATCATTAATATTGATCCTGTACTGATGGTAGTTAGCCTGTAGTCATTACTATTGATCCTGTACTGATGGTAGTTTGCCTATGGTCATTACTATTGATCCTGTACAGATAGTAGTTAGCCTGTAGTCATTAATATTGATCTTGTACTGCTGGTGATTAGCCTGCAGTCACTAATATTGATCTTGTACTGATGGTGATTAGCCTGTAGTCATTAATATTGATCCTGTACTGATGATGGTTAGCCTGCAGTCATTAATATTGATCCTAGCTAGCCTAAGCACCTTAACAGTTCAATTTTAATGTGAATATCCTAACATTGAACAGGACCACCCAGCAAGACAGTCAAGCTAGGCTTTCACGGAATAGATTCAGTGCTAATTTCATTTGTGCTGTCTCTCCACTAAATCATTCAAGCCTTGGGCCAAACTATGAAGGCAAACATTTCCCAATGTTAAACATGAAATAAAGACAGAATTTGCATTGATTTGTGATATAACTTGTTTAAGAACTGATTGAATTTTTTTTTTAGTCTTGTGTCATGTAGTCTATTAACTCTGTGTTGGTTCAGTTGGGAATGAGACAAGAGGTCTGCTGCAAAGGAAGGTTAGGATTCCCTTTATAAGACTGACTATAACAAAGAGAACAAGTGAAGGTGACGAGTGCAGAAAGACTAACTTAAGAGGCTTAAGAGTCAGTGGATAGCCTGCAGGAAAATAAATCCAGAAAGTGATAAGAAGAAGAGAAAGGGATAAAATAGACAACAAATAAATAGGAGATAAACTATAAAGAGAGGAACAGAAATCTGACAATGGAAACATCATATATGAGATACATGAGCTGGGAGTTTATTGTTTGCCTCCCACTGCTTGGAATTTGGCTTTGGACCAACTGATCTGAATGAAACTAAATCTGTGTTTTTCCAACTGGTTCAACTCAATAAAGATAAGAAGGTCTAAAATCTTGAAGTCGCTTATTCTGATGAATGATTCTGAGCGGAAGAACAATCTATCTCAATTCATCACACATTAATGCACTCGGGTTCCAGATACTATGTAAAAGCGATAGAGCATCGAAGAACAAACCTGTCGAGGATGAAGAAAAGGCAGTTGACACCAAAGCTCAATTGTCTCACACTCTTACCTCTTCCACCCTTTCATCCAACAGGATTTTAAACAATCTAATTGTTTAGTCCCTGCTGCCTTGCCTGACAGATTATGCCATGACGATATCCATGATTACATGTCATTGTATCAATGTATACCTTGAAAACACACATGAGTGAGTGTCAGCACTGACCTAGAGATCAGATGGCACTGTGTCAAAATACAGGTGTACTATACTGAACAGCTGTAGGCATGCAACTTATTTTGGTAATGACCAATTTAGTTCCAAACGTTAAGATAGTTTGGGTACCAATTTTATTATAAATTATTGCCAAGTAGGCTTACACTAACACAGCAATGAAGTAATTGTGACAATCCCCTAGGTCACCACACTCCGGCGCCTTTTCGGGTATACTGAAGGAGAATTCAGAATGTCCAATTCACCTAGCAAGCATGTCTGTGCAGAGTCTGCACGTTCTCCCATGTCTGCTTGGGTTTCCTCTGGGCATTCCGGTTTCCTCCCACAAGTCCCGGAAGTCGTGCTGTTAGATGAATTGGACATTCTGAATTCTCCCTCTGTGTACCGAACAGGCGCCGGAATGTGGCGACTAGGGGATTTTCACAGTAACTGCATTGCAGTGTGAATGTAAGCCTACTTGTGACAATAAAGATTATTATTATAAAGCTCCACCGGGAAGCCATTTGGGCCTGGGGCCTTCCCTGCCTGTATCGCCTCCATACTCTCCATCACCTCCCTCAACCCAATAAGGGCCCCCAATCCCTGCACCAAGTCATTGTCCACCTTGGGAAACTCCAACCCATCCAGGAACTGCCGCATTCCCTCCCCCCCGACCGGGGCTCAGAATCATATAAAAATCCTCAAACACCCCATTCACCCCCACCGGGTGCAGCACCACTTTTCCCGTCCCGTCCTTAACTCTACCAATCTTCCTTGCCACCTCCTCCTTCCTAAGCTGGTGGGCCAGCATCCTATCCACCTTCTCCCCATACTCATATATACCCCCCCTGGCCCTCCACAACTGCCCACCGCCTTCTCTGGGGACACCAATCGGAACTCCATCGGGAGCCTCTGCCTCTCCCTCAACAACCCTGCCTCCGGGGCCTCCGAATACCACCTGATCATGCTCAGAATCTCTTCCACCAGCGCTGCTGTCACTGCCTATTCTGCCTTCTCCCTGTTTGCCCAAATTGAGATAAATCCCCCCCCCCCCCCAAACAATCGCCTTGAGTGTATTACGGGCCAGAGTTTAGAGAACCCCAAAGTGTATCATGGAGTTCACCTGACCCACACTTTTTAATAGATTTTGGTTATGGGGAGCACAAGGGCCCACTCTACAGTTGTGATGCAACAGAGATATAAAGTACTTTTAAAACAAAACAATGTTTATTATATGAACCCAGTTAACATTTTATAAACACATAGTAAACATCTTAACAACTATCAACTCAAATACTTCCCGCAAAGAATACAGTACTCTATAAGAAATCCTTAATATTTCCTAACAACATCCAGAAGACAAATACCCTCTTTCACAAAGAGATCAGGTTTAAATTTTCTACTGAGAGCAGTTATCACTTTTAAATTAGCAAGTGCTCTTAAGACATTCTTTTCATACAGAGAGAGATCAGAATTTCACCTTGTTTGGCTGGATGCAGCTCCAACTCTGAAAACAAAACTAAACTCACACTGTAGCTGCCAGCTCAAAAATGAAAGTAAAACAGACAGACAGCCCAGCTTCACCCACACACTGACATCACTGCTACTTGATAAACACCCATTTCTTAAAGGTACGTCCACTACAGCTATTTGATAAACACCCATTTAAAACATAAGAACATAAAATTAGGGGCAGGAGTAGGCCATCTCGAGTCTGCTCTGCCATTCAATGAGATCATGGCTGATCTATTGTGGACTCAGCTCCACTTTCCGGCCCGAACCCCATAGCCCTTAATCCCTTTATTTTTCAAAAAAAACTATCTATCTTTATCTTAAAAACATTAAATGAAGGAGCCTCAAATGCTCCACTGGGCAAGGAATTTCATAGATTCACAACCCTTTGGGTGAAGAAGTTCCTCCTGAGCTCAGCCCTAAATGTACTTCCCCTTATTTTGAGGCTATGCCCCCTAGTTCTGCTTTCACCCGCCAGTGGAAACAACCTGCCAGCATCTATCCTATCTATTCCCTTCATAATTTTATATGATTCTATAAGATCCCCCCACATCCTTCTAAATTCCAACGAGTACAGTCCCAATCCACTCAACCTCTCCTTGTAATCCAACCCCTTCAGTTCTGAGATTAACCTAGTGAATCACCTCTGCACACCTCCAGCGCCGATACATTCTTTCTCAGTTAGGGAGACCAAAACTGAACACAATACTCCAGGTGTGGTCTCACTAACACCTTATACAATTGCAGCATAACCTCCCTAGTCTTAAACTCCATCCCTCTAGCAATGAAGGACAAAATTCCATTTGGCTTAATCACCTGTTGCACCTGTAAACCAACTTCTTGCGACTCATGCACTACCACACTCAGGTCTCTTTGCACAGCAGCATGTTTTAATATTTTATCATTTAAATAATAATCCCTTTTGCTGGTATTCCTACCAAAATGGATGACCTCACATTTGTCAACATTGTATTCCATCTGCCAGACCCTAGCCCATTCACTTAACTTATCCAAATCCCTCTGCTGACTTCCGGTATCCTCTGCACTTTTTGCTTTATCACTCATCTTAGTGTCGTCTGCAAACTTGGACACATTGCCCTTGGTCCCCAACTCCAAATCATCTGTGTAAATTGTGAACAATTGTGGGCCCAACATTGAGCCCTGAGGGACACCACCAGCTACTGATTGCCAACCAGAGAAACACCCATTAATCCCCACTCTTTGCTTTCTATTAATTAACCAATCCTCTATGCATGCTACTACTTTACCCTTAATGCCATGCATCTTTATCTTATGCAGCAACCTTTTGTGTGGCACCTTGTCAAAAGCTTTCTGGAAATCCAGATATACCACATCCATTGGCTCCCCGTTATCTACCGCACTGGTAATGTCCTCAAAAAATTCCAATAAATTAGTTAGGCACGACCTGCCCTTTATGAACCCATGCTGCGTCTGCCCAATGGGACAATTTCCATCCAGGTGCCTCGCTATTTCTTCCTTGATGATAGAATCCAGCATCTTCTACATCAGCCTTTCCCGTGCTTTTCTTCAACTACCAACACTGAGACTTTACATGGCCTAGTTTATTACAGTGAAAACATTTGAAACTTTTCATTTCCCTTCCACCCTCCTGGATTTCTTTTTTAATCTCCTTATTATCTCCCATCAGATCTCCTTTACCTCTATCCTATTTCTCTTTTCCCCAGTTTCTATCCCTCACAGGCTGAAACTGTTGTCAGAAACCAAGCTTTAATTTATGAACTAATTCATAATCATCTGCCATTTCTGCTGATAACCTCACAGTTTTAACCCTCTGCTCTTCCACATGAGTTCTCACTACATCACAAATTGAATTTTTAAACTCCCCCAAAAGTATAATTTCTCTGAGAGCTTCATACGTTTGGTCTATTTTCAAAGCCCTTATCCACCTATCAAAGTTACTCTGTTTTATCCTTTCAAACTCCATGTATGTTTGACCAGGTTCTTTCCTTAAATTTCTAAACCTTTGTCTGTAGGCTTCAGGCACTCGTTCATATGCGCCTAAGATGGATTTTGTCACCTCCTCATACGTCCCAGATACCTCCTCTGGTAGTGATGCAAACACTTCACAAGCCCTACATACCAGCTTTGTTTGAATTAGTAATTCCCACATGTCCGGTGGCCATTTCATTTGTATAGCCACCTTCTCAAATGAAATGAAAAGGCTTCTACCTCCATCTCATCAAACATTGGCAATGCTTGGACATATTTAAATATACCCACCAAGCCTTCGACTACGACTCTCTTTCTCTTTATCCTCATCACTATCCTCCAACTGTACGTTTCCCTTTACATCCGCCAATTTTAACTGACTGTCATGTTTCATGCCCATTTTTTGAAGTTCAAACTCTCTCTTTTTCCCTTTCCTCCCTTTCTCTTTCTTTGTTTCTTTCTTCTCTCTCCTTTTCTTTTTCCCTGATCTGTATCTCCCTTTCTCTCTCTTTTCCTCTTTCCTCTCTTTTTCTTTTTGTTCTTCTAGGGCTATTCTTTCTTTGTTTCTTTCTTCTCTCTCCCCTTTTGTTTTTCCCTCATTTTGTATTCAAGCTGCTATAATTCTTTTTCATGTTCAAGTTGCCTGATTTGTAACTGATTTTTTGCCATTTCTAATGAGTCAGACTGTATCTCAGGCAATTTTATATGCTCAGCTAATGCTGCAAGTACCTCTTCTTTTCGTGTGCTGTCAGATAACACTAACTGCAATGTTTTTGCCAAATCTAAAAGCCTTTTCTTAGTCTCTGTTCGTAAGGCACTGCGTGTGACCTTCTCCACTCTCAAAAACCTCTGAGCCTCTGAAAGAGCCAGTGTCCACAACACACTCCCTACTTAAACTGATATACCACACCTGAAAAGTAACCACAAATGTGCTCACCCCTCACTGGCTTTAAGTTCACCAAGCCAATCCAATCATGAAAGATAGACTTTTATCCCTAGAGCCCCCAATTTATTACAGGCCAGGGTTTAAGAACCCCAAAGTGTACAATGAAGTTCACCTGACCCACAACTTTTAATAGATTTTGGTTATGGGGAGCACAAGGGCCCACTCTACAGGTGTGATACAACAGAGATCGCCGTGGCACTGGAGCCGCTGCGGAACCGGGATCTCGAACATCTTGCCTGGGTATCGTTGCTGGTTGTCACTATACGCTGAGGTATGGCTATATGGATTGAAACAGTTCACTGCTGGTACCATGTCTTGTTATGCTCTAGGCGTAGCATCAGCGGCTTCCTTGTGGTGCACTTGACAAAGGAAGGTTCAGACGTGGAGATAACTTCAACGCGTTTATTGAACTATTTACACTTCTCCTATTCGGGTTCGCCACTACTGTTAATCCTTCTATAGCTACTCAGACTGACTAACCAGTCTGCTACAATCCACGTGGTGGGTGTAATATTGAATCAACCCTGTGTCTCTACTCACTGACTGTCTCCACTGGAAAGAGGAAGATCATGTGTGTTGTGTCCTTTATATATGGGTTGGTGTAATGCCCTCCTGTGGAAACTGACGGGCATTCCGGCAAAAGTTTGAAATCTTCCTGGTAGCAGCCGACCTACAAGGCGTGGCCGATGGTGAAAAGACAGAGCTTCTGCTCACCATCGCCGGTGCCAGAGCAGAAGAAATCTTTTAAAAATTCAAGTTCTCCAAAGGGTAAAACAGGAGTGACTTCCAGGCAGTCCTGGACAAATTCGGTAAATACTGTGAGGAAAACACACTCCAACCAGCTGAAAACGGTAAGAGAAGTGCCAGTACTCACCACGAGGCCGAGATCCCCGAGCAGAGAACAATTTTGATCGGTGGCCATCTTTGTAAAGGTACTGCACCTGCGCAGTTGCGCAATAAGTGCACAGAACGGGGATTTCCGTTTGCGCATGCGCGAGAAGCCGTGCATGCGCAATGCGAAAAATGCCACAAGTAAAGGAACCGCGATCTGTGCATTCCCAATTGCTTCCTACGAACGACGTCACAAGCGTCGTGACATCAGAGGCTCCAGACCACACTCATTAAAGGGGAAATGTTCCAAATCACGGAAAAAATCTCTTAACGCCATAAATCAAGCTTCTTTCACCTGGAATGACAGCACAATGCCTCAAATTCAACCAGGAGCTGAAAGTAATCTCTGCAAAACCCTGCAACAAGCAGTTAGCACCGCCCAAAGCGATGACACAGACCTTGAATACTACGACACCGACCTTTATTTTTTTCTCTGGACATCGCGAGCCCCATGCCAGCTCCAACACAAACAGTGATGATATGGTCCTAGAGGACAACGACTCGGACAAAAGTTTTTTTCATTAGAAATGGCGACCGCCGTACTGAATCCGACGCAGATGTGGATTCATTCTTCAGATTTGAGGATCTTAAGCCCAGCATATACGACATCCCGACTCGTGAGTGCAGGATTATGCTGCGGCCTGACACCAAGAGACAGAGAGCGGTACAAGCCCACAGAGAACGGCCTGCTGCCACACAGAGTGGTCCACGCAACGCTAAAGGTTCCCGACTCCACAATAGAAGACACACAAGGCTCCACACCACAGTCCTTGTATGAACAAGAAGTGACTCCACTGTCACAAGCCTCCACAGTGAGCTTGTGGACAAACTCCACGATTGAAGAAACGCAAGACTCCAGAGCACAGTCCTTGCATGAACAAGAAGTGACTCCAGTGTCACAAGCCTCCACAGCGAGCTCGCGTACAGCCTCCACGATAGAAGGAACGCAAGACTCCAAAGCGCAGTCCTTGCAGGAACAAGACCATGAGGGTCTAGCAACCTCCTCTGACCAACTAGCAGCAGACGATGCAAGTCTGCCACGCTCAAGTAAACAGCAAGAAGACTATGACAGTCTACCACGCTCCAGTGCACGACAGGACGACCGTGACGGTCTATCATGCTCCAATGAAGAACAACCGACTATGACAGTCCAAGCACAAATGAACAACACAGCGAGTATGACAGTCCACCCACATTGTCTGAGCCACAAGGAGAAGACTCTGACAGTATACCCAGCCTAAAGTGAACAACAAGAAGCTACTGAGGCTCTATCCACTGTATGTGAGACGAGAGACGACAGGATCCCACTTCCCAAGCAAGATGTGCAATGTGACAGACCTCAGCTAGTGTGTACAGAGGCACTCAACAATCACTGTGAGACCACTGGTGACTCCGGTGACACCACGTTACTTCCAACCTCATTCGCTCAAACCTCTCCACAAGTCAATGCATTCCTGCATGTTCCGACTCCAGACGTGGAGCTTCAAGAAATCTCAGCTGACTCCAGTGAACCTGCTAAGACTCTGGACGGGGAGCACCAACAAACCAACACTGACTCAGGTGAAACAGACCAGACTCCAGGTGGAGAGCAACCAAACGCCAACTCTGATTCACATAAGCCGAACGTTACTCCAGACAGGGAGTGCCGCAAACTCAGTGACGGCACGCTCAGGGTGACGTCGACGACAGGAGATGGATCACTTGACAATTACACTGGGTCAGTAATAACAAGTAGTGGCTACAGTCCAAGAGGAATACACCAATATTCACCACAGCTATATCCTTCCAAGCCATACCCACACTCCTGTTTTACCCTTTGGAGAACTTGAATTTTTAAAAGATTTCTTCTGCTCTGGCACCGGCGATGGTGAGCAGAAGCTCTGTCTTTTCAGCATCGGCCACGCCTTGTAGGTCGGCTGCTACCAGGAAGATTTCAAACTTTTGCCGGAATGCCCGTCAGTTTCCACAGGAGGGCATTACACCAACCCATATATAAAGGACACAACACACATGATCTTCCTCTTTCCAGTGGAGACAGTCAGTGAGTAGAGACACAGGGTTGATTCAATATTACACCCGCCACGTGGATTGTAGCAGACTGG
Source organism: Scyliorhinus torazame (assembly GCF_047496885.1). Lineage (NCBI taxonomy): Eukaryota > Metazoa > Chordata > Chondrichthyes > Carcharhiniformes > Scyliorhinidae > Scyliorhinus > Scyliorhinus torazame. The sequence continues at coordinate 200,167,724 of NC_092713.1, read as the reverse complement.
TTAGTCAGTCTGAGTAGCTATAGAAGGATTAACAGTAGTGGCGAACCCGAGTAGGAGAAGTGTAAATAGTTCAATAAACGTGTTGAAGTTATCTCCACGTCTGAACCTTCCTTTGTCAAGTGCACCACAAAGAAGCCGCTTATGCTACGCCTAGAGCATAACAAGCCAGTCAGGAGCCAGTGCTCCCAATTCCGATGACGGAGCATCCGGAGTGTGCAACAACGCCTACAGGATTCTGATCCCGGCAGTGCAACAGATCCAGATGTTGAATGCCTGGACAACGCCTACCGTGTGGGCATTATTACAAAGTGCGAATGTGCCACATCAGACACATCGCAAGTCCAATCGATCCTAGCTGTGGATTACGAGGACGGATGGCGAGCAGTGATGAAGGTCAACCACTGCCCCATCCAGTTCAAGCTGGATACAGGTGCCTCTGCCAACCTCCTCTCACAGGCAGACTTCAGACGCATTAAGAAGCCCCCCACCGTCCTTCCAGCTGCCTGCAAGCTCCTGGATTACAACTGGAATGCCATCACAGCACTGGGATCCTGCCATCTGCACGTATCCAACCGACACACGCAAGCACAGTTACGCTTTGAAATTGTTAAGCTGGACAGGGCATCCCTACTAGGTGCGCACGCCTGCAAGCAGCTGAACCTCATTCAAAGGGTTTACACCACGACATCCTCCCATGTGGATCTTCAGGCCGGCATCGATGACATCCTCGCCCAGTATCCAGATGTGTTCAACGGGATGGGCACGCTATCGATACAAGATTCTACTACGGCCTGATGCCAAGCCAGTGGTCCACGCACCACAACAAGTCCCTGCTCCACTGAGAGAGTGCCTGAAGGCACAGCTCAAGAATCTTCAGCAACAAGGCATTATATCCAAGGTCACCGAACCGACTGACTGGGTCAGCTCGATGGTGTGCGTAAAGAAGCCTTCGGGGGACCTGCGCATCTGCATTGATCCCAAGGATCTCAATAAGAATATCATGCGGGAACACTCCCTCATCCCGAAGCAGGAGGAACTCACGAGTGAGATGGCACACGCGCACTTCTTCACCAAATTGAATGCATCACAGGGATTTTGGCAAATCCAGCTGGAAGAGTCCAGCAGAAGGCTCTGCACCTTTAACATGCCTTTTGGCAGATACTGCTACAATCGCATGCCATTTGGCATCATCTCGGCATCGGAGATATTCCACCGCATCATGGAGCAGATGATGGAAGGCATTAAAGGGGTTTGTGTGTACGGGGACAACATCATCATATGGCCCACGACCTCTGAAGAACATGTGTCCCATCTCCAGAAGGTCTGGCCTACATGTGACTCCGGACCCACAGTAATGTGGTCGACTCTGAACTGCCCTCTGAAATGGCCGAACAAGGTTCTCATGTATCAAAAACTGCTAAAAGGTCTCACAGAAATGGACCACTCGGCATTGACCTCGGCACTGGAAACTACAACGGCAAACTGAGCCCTGTCGATCCTGCAAAGCTTTCCTTACTTGTGCAAGAGAGAGCTGTCTCTGAGATTAGTGAAGGAACAGCCTCCTGTAGCCATGCTCACAGATTCATTCCCGGCAGATAATGTCCCACCATCAAATCCCTGGTAATAGCTTATCCCACTGGCAAGACAGACGCAGCAGAGGTGGTGGCACAGTGGTATATAAGCGGGAGCGAGTTGTCCTGGAAGTCCTCAACAGCGCTCTGAACCCATGATGTCTCATGGGTTCAGGTCTGATGCACGATCAATAACTGCAAAGACGAGGTTAAAGCATAACTGAAGGCTTTAATAGACTAGAACTGTTCCCCAGCAGCTCAGGTACAGAATGAGGGCTGCTGGGACGGCACCGACTCTTATACCCTGCCTATTAAAATCCATACTATGCATCCAATGGTAAACCCCCAGGTTTAACCAATGGACTTCAGCCTCTCGGGTGCTGCAATACCTGATAATACCACATTCACCCCCTGTTAAAAAAGAGTCCGGCGGGGGTGGTGGCCAGCGGCTACAACTGTATTCAACAAGGTATGATCAGATATGGAGGTACCGTGATACCTGCTTACAGTGTTTCGAGGATATTTACAGTCATGGCAGATATATATAGTCAGTGTTTATTATTTACAGTTACAGAGCGGTTAAGATGAAGCAATCAGTCAGTCGGGTGCACTGGTCGTCCTCTGGGATCATATAGGCCTTGGTGGTGATTCTGGTGGGGGTGCAGGCATCTGCGACACCGGGAGCGTGGCTTCGGCCTCCACGGCAGCTTCATCACCCCTAGACGGCGCCGGTGGGGAAAATGGTTGACCTGTAGGGGGCGTCGGTGGGTGGGAGGGCCCAGGCAGGAGTGGCGGAAGGACTGACCCTCCTGTGAGGTGCTGTGGAGGATGGTGGGGGGGGGGTTGGGGTGCGCGTGGGGTTCCGGTGGGCGCCAGGTCCCGTAGGGAGACCGTATCTTGTCGGCCGTCAGGGAACGCCACGTAGGCGTACTGGGGGTTAGCGTGCAGCAGATGGACCCTCTCGACCAACGGGTCCGACTTGTGCGCCCGCACGTGTTTTCGGAGCAGGATGGGTCCGGGTGTCACTAGCCAGGCCAGGAGCGCGGTCCCGGAGGAGGACTTCCTGGGAAGACAAGGAGACGTTCTGAGATGTCTGATTGGTGGTTGTACAGAGCAATGACCGAATGGAGTGGAGGGCCTCCTGGAGGACTTCTTGCCAGCGGGAGACTGGGAGGTTCCTGGACCGTAGGACCAGTAGGACGGTCTTCCAGACCGTTCCGTTCTCCCTCTCTACCTGCCCGTTACCCCGGGGGTTGTAACTGGTCGTCCTGCTTGAGGCGATGCCCTTGCTGAGCAGGAATTGACGCAGTTCGTCGCTCCTAAAGGAGGACCCCTATCACTGTGTATGTAAGCGGGGAAACCGAACAGTGCAAAGATACCATGGAGGGACTTGATGACAGTGGTTGCGGTCATGTCTGGGCAGGGGATGGCGAAGGGGAACTCGTCAATCACGTTCAGGAAATACGTGTTGCGGTCAGTGGAGGGGAGGGGGCCTTTGAAGTCCATGCTGAGGCGTTCAAAGGGACGGGAAGCCTTTATCAGGTGTGCCCTCTCTGGCCGGTAGAAGTGCGGTTTGCATTCCGCGCAGATTTGGCAATCCCGGGTGGCTGTCCTGACCTCCTCGATGGAGTAGGGCAGGTTGCGGGTCTTAACAAAGTGGAATAAGCGAGTGACCCCCGGGTGGCAGAGGTCCATGTGGAGGGCTCAGAGGCGGTCCATTTGTGCGGTGGCACATGTGCCGCGGGACAGGGCATCAGGAGGCTTGTTTAGCTTCCCGGGACGATACAAGATCTCATAGTTGTAGGTGGAGAGTTCGATCCTCCACCGCAAGATCTTGCCGTTTTTTATCTTGCCCCGCTGTGCATTATCGAACATGAACGCCACCGACCGTTGGTCAGTGACGAGAGTGAATCGCCTGCTGGCCAGGTAATGCCTCCAGTGCCGCACAGCTTCTACTATGGCTTGGGCCTCCTTTTTGACTGAGGAATGGCGGATTTCGGAAGCATGGAGGGTACGGGAGAAGAAAGCCACAGGTCTGCCCGTTTGGTTGAGGGTGGCGGCCAGAGCTACGTCGGACGCATCGCTCTCGACCTGGAAGGGGAGGGACTCGTCAATGGCATGCATCGTGGCCTTTGCAATGTCTGCTTTGATGCAGCTGAAGGCCTGGCAGGCCTCCATCGACAGGGGGAAGATTGTGGACTGGATCAGAGGATGGGCTTTGTCTGCGTAGTTAGGGACCCACTGGGCGTAGTAACTAAAAAACCCGAGGCAGCGCTTCAGGGCCTTGGGGCAGTGAGGGAGGGGAAACTCCATGAGGGGCGCATGCGTTCAGGGTCGGGGCCTATAACTGCATTTCGCACTATGTAGCCGAGAATGGCCAGATGGTCGGTGCTAAATACGTATTTATCCTTATTGTACGTTAAGTTAAGGATTTTAGCGTTCTGGAGAAATTTTCGGAGGTTGGTGTCGTGGTCCTGCTGCTCATGGCCGCAGATGGTGACGTTATCGAGATACGGAAACGTTGCGCGCAAGCTGTACCTGTCAACCATTCGGTCCATCTCGCGTTGGAAGACCGAGACCCCGTTAGTGACACCGAACGGAACCCTTAAAAAATGATAGAGCCGCCCATCTGCCTCGAAGGCAGTGTATTTGCGGTCGCTCGTGCGGAGGGGTAGCTGGTGGTAGACGGACTTGAGATCCACCGTGGAGACCTTATAATGCGCGATCCTGTTTACCAGGTCGGATATGCGGGGGAGAGGGTACGCGTCCAGCTGCGTAAACCTGTTGATGGTCTGACTGTAGTCAATGACCATCTTATGTTTCTCCCCGGTCTTTACCACCACTACTTGGGCTCTCCAGGGACTGTTGCTAGCTTCAATTACCCCTTCCCTCAGTAGCCTTTGGACCTCCGACCTAATGAAGGTCCGGTCCTGGGCACTGTACCGTCTGCTCCTGGTGGCGACAGGTTTGCAATCCGGGGTGAAGTTCGCAAACAAGGAAGGAAGGTCGACCTTAAGGGTCGCGAGGCCGCAGACAGTAAGGGGGGTATAGGGCCGCCAAATTTGAAGGTCAGACTTTGCAGGTTACATTGGAAGTCCAACCCCAGGAGTGTAGCCGTGCAGAGGTGCGGAAGGACATAAAGGCGGAAATTGTTGAATTTCCTTCCTTGGATTGTGAGGTTTGCTAGACAGAACCCCTTTATCTCCACTGAGTGGGGACCAGAGGCCAGGGAGATTCTTTGATTTACAGGGTGGGTAAAAAGTGAACAGCGCCTTACCATGTCAGGGTGTATAAAGCTCTCCGTGCTCCCAGAGTCGATCAGGCAGGACGTCTCGTGGCCATTGATGAAGACCATCGTCGTTGCTGTTGAGAGTGTTCGAGGTCGATTTTGGTCCAGAGTCACCGAGGCCAGACGCAGGAGTTGTGAATTTTGATCGGGCAGTGTGTGGTCGGCCGGGCTGGAGTCCTGGGGCCCCATCCAAGATGGCGTATCCCATGGGTCGTACATGGTGGTCGGGGATGAACAAAATGGCGGCGCCCACCCGTCCAGCGTGGTGTCCGGGGAACAAGATGGCGGCGCCCGTGGGCCGCACATGTCCTTAGAATACGGGGGTGGCGGTGATTGCTGGCCGCCTGGAGCCCAGGGAGAAGTTCGCTGTGGCACCGCTCGTGTCTGGCAGACCCCCACAAAATGGCCCTTTTTGCCGCACCCTTTGCAGGTGGAGGTGCGGGCAGCGCTGGTGGGGGTGCTTTGCCTACCCGCAGAAGAAACAGCGGGCCCAGCGGAGTTGGCGGGCCACCTTACAGTGCAGGCCTGCGGGGACACGGGAAAAGTCTGTGGGGCTGCCGCTGCGGGATTCCACGCTGCCCCGGGGGCCGCCGCGCGGTCGGGCACATAGGATTGGGTGTTCCTGGAGGCAACGTCCATGGACCCTGCCAGGGCCCGTGCCTCTCTAAGTCCCAGGGTGTCCTTCTCTAAAAGATGCTGGAGGTTTTCTGAGGAGCTCATACCTGCTACGAAGGCATCCTGGACTAGGAGTTCCGTGTGCTCGCTCGCCGAAACTTGCGGGCAGCCACAGCTTCTGCCCAGCACCAGTAGCGCGCGGTCGAACTCCTCCAACGATTCCCCGGGGCTTTGTCGTCTCGTTGCAAGCAGGTGATGTGCGTAGACCTGATTTACCGGGCAGATATAATGTCCTTTAAAAAGTTTGATTGCTGCATCAAAGTCTTCCGCCTTCACGATGAGGGTGTAGATCCCAGGGCTTACCCTTGAGTGCAAGAGATGCAGTTTCTGCTCCCCCGAGGGTGTGCCTCCAGCCGTCTCAAGGTAGCCTTTGAAACACGCCAGCCAGTGCTTGAAAATCGCCGCTGAGTTCGCCGCGTGGGGATTGAGTTGCAGACACTCCGGCTTGATTCGGAGATCCATCCTTTCAACTTAAGTTGTAGTCTATTAAATTGATGCACGATCAATAACTGCAAAAACGAGGTTAAAGCATAACTGACGGCTTTAATAGACTAGAACTGTTCCCCAGCAGCTCAGGTACAGAATGAGGGCTGCTGGGACGGCACCGACTCTTATACCCCGCCTATCAGGACGGAGCTACATACTATACAGCCAATGGTAAACCCCCAGGTTTAACCAATGGACTTCAGCCTCTCGGGTGCTGCAATACCTGATAATACCTTGCTTGGGCAAGGAAACCTCCTGTTGATTAACACATAATATTTACCATTAGCGGATGAATGCTTACTCCTCTATGTTGAACACCATTTGGAGGAAGCACCGAGGGTGGCAATGGCATCGGATGTACTCTAGGCGGGGGACTTCAATGTCGGTAGCACCACTACTGACTGAGCTGTCCGAGTCCTAAAGGTCATAGCTGCTAGACTGGGTCTGTGACAAGTGGTGAAGGAACCAACACGAGGGGAAAACATACTTGGTGTTATTCTCACCAACCTGCCTGCCGTAGATGCATTTGTCCATGATATCATCGGTAGGAGTGACCACGGCACAATCCTTGTGGAGACAAGACCCTGTCGTGTTGTGTGGCACTACCACCATGCTAAATGGGATAGATTCAGAACAAATCTAGCAACTCAAGTTTGGGTAACCATGAAGTACTGTGGGCCAGCTCTAAGCTCTGCAGTCCTACCACATCCATTCGTGAATGGTGATGGACAATTCAACAATTCAATGGAGGAGGAGGCTCCACAAATGTCCCCATCCTCAATGATAGAGGAGCCCAGCACACCTGTGCAAAATGTAATGCTGAAACATTTGCTAAATTATTCACCAGTGGTGCTGATTGGATGATCCATCCATCCATCTCAGCCTCGTCCTGAGATCCCCTAACAATATTCTCGCAATAATACTGAAGACTTGTTCTCCAGAACCAGCTACGTCCCTAGCCAAACTGCTCCAGTACACTTACAACACTGGCATTTACCCAGCAATTTGGAAAATTGCCCAGGTATCTTCTGTACACAAGAAACGGACAACTCCAACCTGGCCAATTACCGCCCCAACAGTCTACTCTTGATCATCAGTAAAATGATGGAAGTGACCATCAACAGTGCTACCAAGTGACACTTGCTTAGCAATAACCTGCTCATGGTCACAGTTTGGGTTCAGCCAGAATCACTCAGTGCTTTTCCCTATTACAGCCTTGGTTCGAACAGGGATGAAAAAGCTGAACTCCATGGGTGAGATAAGTGACTGTCCTTGACATTAAGGCAGCATTTGAAAGAGTATGGCATCAAGGAGCTCTAGTAAAACTAGAATCAATGGTAGTCAGCGTGAAAAGCCTGCAATAGTTGGAGTCATACCTGGCACAAAGGAAGATAGTTGTGGTGGTTGGAGGTGAATTATCTCAGTTCCAGGACATCACTGCAGGAATTCCTCAGGGCAGTGTCCTCGGCTCAACGATCTTCAGCGGCTTCATCAATAATCCCCCTTCCATCAGAAGTGTATGGCCGCCGATGACTGCACAATGTTCAGCACCATTCACAACTCCTCAGATAATGAAGCAGTCCACATCCAAATGCAGCAAGACTTGAACAATATCCAGACTGACAAATAGCAAGTTACATGCGTGCCACACAGGTGCCAGGCAATGATATCTACAACAAGAGAGGATTTAACCTTTGCTCCTTGACATTTAATGGCATTACCATCACTGAATCCTCCACTATCAATATCCTGAGGGGTTACCATTGATGAGAAACTGAACTGCATTGGCCATATAAATACTATGGCTACAAGAGCATGTCAGAGATTAGGAATCCTGTGAAAAGTAATTCACCTCCTGACTCCCCAAAGCCTGTCTGCTATCTACAAGGCACAAAATAGGAGTGTGATGGAATACTCCCCACTTACCCGGATGAGTGCAGCTCCAAGAATGCTCAAGAAGCTCAACACTATCCAGGACAAAGCAGCCCACTTGATTGGCACCCCATCCACGAACATTTATTCCCTCCAAAACCTATCTACAGGGGCAGCAGTGTGTACCATCTACAAGATGCACTACAGGAACTCACCCAGGGTCCTGAGGCAGCACCTTCCAAACCCACGGTCACCATCATCTAAAAGGACAAGGGCAGCAAATAAATAGGAACACCACCACCTGGAAGTTCCCCGCCAAGCCACTCACATCCTGACTTGGAAATAGATCGGCGTTCTTTCACTGTCGTCGTTCCTTCACTGTCACTGGGTCAAATTTTCTGTCAGTCACAAGAAGTGGTCGACTTGAGGCTCAAACAGCACTTGCGGGGGAAAAACAGGCAACGGCAAAAGCAATGTTTGCGAGCGCAGTACGCCTACATTCAGAGAAGATGTACTAGAATGTTGCTGGAGAATTGTGTCCACGAGGAGAGATCAGAGAGGTTGGGATTGTTTCCCTTGGAACAGAGAATCACAGAATCATAGAATTTACAGTGCAGAAGGAGGCCACTCGGTCCATTGAGTCTACACCGGCCCTTGGAAAGAGCGCCCTACTTAAGCCCACGCCTCCACCTATCCCTGTAGAAGGCTGAGGGGTGACATAATTGAGATATACAAAATTGTGAGGGGTAGAGATAGAGTAGACAGGATGTACCTGTTTCCCTTGGCAGAGAGTTCAAAAACCATCAATATCCTGAGGGGTCATAGATTGAAGCTAAGTGGCAGAGGAATTAGATGGGACATGAGGAAAAGCGTTTTCACGCAGAGGGTAGTGGGAGTCTGGAATTCACTGCCTGAGTTGTTGGTGGAGGCAGAGACCATAAACTCTTTTAAAATGTACCTGGATCTGCACCTTAAGGGCTGAAAGCTGCAGGGCTATGAGCCGTGTGCATGAAGATGGGATGAGAAAGGGTACCTGGATGTCTTTGGGTCAGCATGGGTAAAATAGGCCAAATGGCCCCCTTCTTGCTGTTTCATTTCTATGATTTGATGGGCCTATGGTCACGTTGGTTATGTCACCACACAATGCCTGTGCGGATGCAGTGAATGTAGGGTTGCCAATCCTCCAGGATTGGCCTGGAGTCTCCAGGAATGGAAGATCAATCTCCAGTGGACACTGCCGTGTGCAACCCTGGAGAAATATTAATGGGGCATTGTTGATTTTTTGACATTTCCTTTAACCATTTCCCTTGACCAGATATAAAAATATTTAAAATGGGGGTAGTGTGCTGTTTGGTTAACGGTCAAGCATCATTCAACTGGGTAGTGAGTCTTTTCGTTTTTAATTGGCCGAGGAATCCTCGGAAGGCAGTGTGCCACAAACTTGAACATGCTGCCTGACAAATTGCTGGATCCTGGGAGCAAGTCATGTGATGAAATCTGCAGGAGTTTATTTAATCACTGTGGTAAACCACTGTGTTCTGATATTAGGGGTTGTACGGTAGAACCTGCACTACAGGTTCACCTGGGGCCCCTGCATGCTAGCTCCGCCCAGGAGCCGGGTTATAAATATGCGTGGCCTCCAGTTCGCAGCCATTTCGTCACCTGCTGTGGGAGGCCACACATCTGATACGAATAAAGCCTCAGTTTGGATTCAACTTTGTCTCCAGTCAGATTGATCGTGCCTCAATTTATCAGTATCAGATTCAGAAGATGGACCTCCAGATTAAACCAGATCGCCTGCAGCTGGATCCACACACAAGCGACGCCAGAAAGGACTTCCAGCACTGGCTGGCTTGTTTTGAAGCGTATATCAACGTGGCGCTGACCCCTGTTCCAGAGGCTCAGAAGATTCAAATATTGTACTCCAGACTCAGCTCTAAAGTCTTCCCGCTGATCCAGGATACGCCCAATTACGCTGATGCCATGACTCGACTCAAAGAAAATTATGAGCAGAAGACGAAAACGCTCTTCGCCAGACACGCGCTCGCAACGCGTACTCAACTACCTGGTGAGTCAATCGAGGACTTCTGGAGGGCCCTGATCCCACTAGTGCGGGACTGTGACTGCCAGGACGTTACAGCTAAGGAGCACTCAGATCTCCTTATGCGGGACGCTTTTGGAACTGGGATTCGGTCTGATGTTATCAGGCAGCGTCTCCTAGAAGGGGCCACGCGCGACCTCGCAGAGACTAAAATACTAGCGCTTTCCATGATGGTCGCCCTGTGCAATGTCCAGTCCTACGCCCCCAATCGCGCGGCCCACTCCTCCTACGCTTCATGGGCCCCACAGGCAGCCACCCCAGCGGAGGCGCTACCCACCCAATATGCCTGCGCTACACGCCAGCCAGTGATCTCCGGGAGGGCCCCGATGCTATTTTTGCTGCCAGCAAAGACACCCCCGCCAACGCTGCCCGGCCCGCGCTGCCCTTTGTAAGGCCTGCGGGAAGAAGGGCCACTACGCAGCAGTGTGCCAGGCCTGCTCAGCGGCCGCCCCCACCCCCCCGGTCACGGACAATGGGCGCCGCTATCCTCCTCTCCTCCCAGGCCATGTGCGAGCAATGGGCGCCGCCATCTTCTCCCCCGTACAACAACTGCGTTTCATGGGTGCATCGTGCGTTCCATGGGCTCTGTCATTTTGTAATCCCCAGGACCTCCGGGCGCCGCCATCTTGTCCACCCCACAGCACATGGAGACCAACGGCGTTTCAGGACCCCAACTCAACGGCCGCCTCACTACCCGACGATGAACCACGGCTCGCATCCATGGAAATTGACCAGTCCCGACCAGCTGACTAACACATCCACCAGCGTGAAATTCAACGGCCATGTGACCTCCTGCCGACTGAACTCCGGGAGCACCAAGAGTTTTGTACACCCGAATACGGTAAGGTACACACTACCAATCAAAGTATCTCCCTGGCCTCCAGATCCCATCGCATAGCGATCCAGGGGCACTGCACGGTTACGCTCACAGTCCAAGGCGTAGAGTTCCATGGTTTTCGCCTCTACGTCCTCCCTAACCTCTGCGCTGCACTTATCCTTGGCCTGGACTTTCAGTGCACCCTCCAGAGCCTGACCCTTAAATTTGGTGGACCCTTACCACCCCTCACTGTGTGCGGCCTAGCGACCCTAAAGGTCGATCCTCCTTTCCTCTTTGCCAATCTAACTCCAGATTGCAAACCCGTCGCCACCAGGAGCAGACGGTACAGCACCCAGGATAAGGCCTTCATCAGGTCCGAGGTCCAGCGGCTGCTTCGGGAAGGCATCATCGAGGCCAGCAACAGCCCCTGGAGAGCTCAAGTGGTAGTGGTTAAGTCTGGGGAGAAAAACCGAATGGTCGTGGACTACAGCCAGACCATCAACAGGTACACGCAGCTCGACGCGTACCCCCTCCCATGCATATCTGACATGGTTAACCAGATTGCACAGTACCGGGTCTTCTCAACGGTGGACCTGAAATCCGCTTACCACCAGCTCCCCATCCGTAAATCGGACCGGCCATACACCGCCTTCGAGGCAGACGGTCGGCTATATCACTTCCTTAGGGTCCCCTTCGGCGTCACCAATGGGGTTTCGGTCTTCCAAAGGGAGATGGACCGAATGGTCGACCGGTACGGCTTGCGGGCCACGTTTCCGTATCTAGACAATGTGACCATCTGTGGCCATTATCAACAGGACCATGACGCCAACCTCGCTAAATTTCTCCGCACCGCCACTCTCCTCAACCTTAAGTATAACAAGAAGTGTGTGTTCCGTACAAACCGCCTTGCCATCCTCAGCTACGTAGTCCAGAACGGAGTTCTGGGGCCCGATCCCGACCGCATGCGCCCCCTCATGGAGCTCCCCCTCCCCCACTGTCCCAAGGCCCTCAAACGCTGCCTGGGGTTCTTCTCGTATTACGCACAGTGGGTCCCAAACTATGCGGACAAGGCCTGCCCACTCATACAGCCAACTCATTTCACCCTGACGGCCGAGGCCCAACAGGCTTTCGCCTGGATCAGAGCTGACATTGCCAAAGCTGGAATGCACGCTGTAGACGAAACACTTCCTTTCCAAGTAGAAAGCGATGCATCGGACGTCGCCCTTGCCGCCACCCTCAACCAGGCAGGCAGGCCCGTGGCATTCTGTCCCGCACCCTCCATGCCTCCGAAATTCGGCACTCATCCGTCGAAAAGGAGGCCCAGGCTATCATTGAGGCTGTGCGACATTGGAGGCATTACCTGGCTGGCAAGAGATTCACTCTCCTCACTGACCAACGGTCGGTAGCCTTCATGTTCAACAACACACAGCGGGGCAAGATCAAGAATGATAAAATCTTGCGGTGGAGAATCGAGCTCTCCACCTATAATTCCGAGATTAAGTATCGCCCTGCCAAACTCAATGAGCCCCCAGACGCCCTATCCCGAGGTACATGTGCCAGTGCACAGGTAGACCGACTCCGGGCCCTGCACGACAGCCTTTGTCACCCAGGGGTCACTCGGTTGTACCACTTCATTAAGGCACAAAATTTGCCCTACTCCGTCGAGGTAGTAAGGACGATCACCAAGGACTGCCAGGTCTGTGCAGAGTGCAAGCCGCACTTCTACCGGCCGGACCGCGCGCACCTGGTGAAGGCCTCCTGCCCCTTCGAACGCCTCAGCGTGGATTTCAAAGGCCCCCTCCCCTCCTCCGATCGACACACATATTTCCTCAGTGTGATTGATGAATACTCCCGGTTTCCCTTCGCCACCCCATGCCCCGACATCCCAGCTTCTCCGCCTACATCGACAGTGACAGGGGATCCTCATTCATAAGTGATGAGCTACATCAGTTCCTGCTCAGCAGGGGTATCGCCTCCAGCAGAACGACGAGCTACAACCCCGGGGGAAACGGACAGGTAGAAAGGGAGAATGGGACGGTATGGAGGGCCGTCCAGCTGGCCCTACGGTCCAGAAATCTCCCGGCCTCCCGCTGGCAAGAGGTCCTCCCTGATGCACTACATTCCATTCGCTCATTACTCTGCACTGCTACTAACAGTACACCGCATGAACGCCTTTTTGCCTTCCCCAGGAAGTCCACATCCGGGGTATCACTCCCAACTTGGCTCACAGCTCCGGGAACCGTGCTTCACCGTAAAGATGTGCGGCTCCACAAGGCGGATCCGTTGGTGGAAAGGGTGCACCTGCTCCACGCAAACTCACAGTACGCCTACGTGGCGTTCCCCGACCGGCCGCCAGGATACCGTCTCCCTCAGGGACCTGGCACCAGCAGGTTCCACCCCTACACCACCCCCGTCTCCACCCTCCCCTCCCCCGCCGCCCCATCACCCCCCCAGGACCGTCCGTCCTCCCCCTGCCCACCCCCGTTGATGAAGAGGATTTTGGCACGCTCCCAGAGTCAACTTCGACCACGACAGAACCAACATCGCCGGCTCCACTTCGTCGATCCCAAAGGACCATCAAGGCGCCGGACCGGCTGAACCTCTGACCGGCCCGCCGGATGACCAGAGACATTTTTTTTTACTGCTCTGTAAATATTAAAGATTGCTAATTGTATATAGTTATCCACCACCCCCGCCAGACTCAATTTTAACGGTGTGAATGTGGTAAACCACTGTGTTCTGATATTAGGGGTTGTACGGTAGATCCTGCACTACAGGTTTACCTGTGGCCCCTGCATGCTAGCTCCGCCCAGGAGCCGGGTTATAAATATGCGTGGCCTCCAGCTCGCAGCCATTTCATCAGCTGCTGCGGGAGGCCACACATCTGATACTAATAAAGCCTCAGTTTGGATTCAACTTCGTCTCCAGTCAAATTGATCGTGCCTCAATCACATTTGGCAATCTTCTGTGAACACAGTCGTCAACGTTAATTCATGAATGGACTGTGGCCAGGGACCAGGAATTACAGAGTGTAATCACAGAATTATCATCTTAAAATCTTCCGGACTCCTCGTAGCCACCAGGAGGTTGGTGGTGAATCCAGTAGTCTCGTAGTCAGGGCATTGTCAACCCTGCTCCTGCCTCTAGTGGTCCAACATCCTCCTTCCAGTGTCTTCTCGCCTCCAACATGTTTAGAGCTAACACACTAATGCAGTCAAAGAAAATTTTTAAATGCACACAATGTTTTATCACTTCGCTTTGATCCTATTCTTCCGGATTCATGCTTGCCGCATGAGACATGGAGAGCCCCAAGACCTCTCCAAGATGCTTCCGTCCCCTAGAAGATATCAATTCCTGGTGAGTCCAAGACTATCCTGGAACACTGATCATTTGTTGCCGCCAGAACAATCACAGCCTGCTCCCAGCCTTCGGACGAGGCTCAAGCAAAACAAATGTGTAATGCTGCTTGCCACCACTGGAGTGTGTAGTCCTTAAGAAATCAAATTTCATACCATCAAAGAGGTTCAGTGCAACCCTATTCATAGCCACCAGGTGGAACTGAACATAACCTTGCGCCTTCAGTGATAAATTAGCCGTGAATCTGAATTATTTTCAATGCTTAAGATCCCTGAATAAAATATAAGGTTATGTGTATGTTTACTGGATCGTCCAAGAATTAAAGACTGATGTTCAGGACCTGAGGGATAAATCATAGGGTATAAAATTATATGCTGTTTTCATTTTTTTCACAAGGGGGAGAGGAAAGACACACATACACACACACACACGCAGAAAGGGGGAAGAGGAAACAGACACACACACACAGAAAGGGGGAAGAGGAAACAGACACACACACAGAAAGGGGGAAGAGGAAACAGACACACACACACAGACAGGGGAAGAGGAAACAGACACACACATACAGAAAGGGGAAGAGGAAACAGACACACACACACAGACAGGGGAAGAGGAAACAGACACACGCACACACACAGACAGGGGAAGAGGAAACAGACACACACACAGACAGGGGAAGAGGAAACAGACACACACAGACAGGGGAAGAGGAAACAGACACACACATACAGAAAGGGGAAGAGGAAACAGACACACACACAGAAAGGGGGAAAGAGGAAACAGACACACACATACAGAAAGGGGAAAAGGAAACAGACACACACACACAGAAAGGGGGAAAGAGGAAACAGACACACACATACAGAAAGGGGAAGAGGAAACAGACACACACACAGAAAGGGGGAAAGAGGAAACAGACACACACATACAGAAAGGGGAAGAGGAAACAGACACACACATACAGAAAGGGGAAGAGGAAACAGACACACACACAGAAAGGGGGAAAGAGGAAACAGACACACACATACAGAAAGGGGAAGAGGAAACAGACACACACATACAGAAAGGGGAAGAGGAAACAGACACACACACAGAAAGGGGGAAAGAGGAAACAAACACACACACACAGAAAGGGGGAAGAGGAAACAGACACGCACACAAAGGGGGAAGAGGAAACAGACACACACACAGAAAGGGGAAGAGGAAAGAGACACGCACACAGAAAGGGGGAAGAGGAAACAAACACACACACAGAAAGGGGGAAGAGGAAACAGACACACAGAAAGGGGGAAGAGGAAACAGACACACACAAAGGGGGAAGAGGAAAAAGACACACACAGAGAAGGGGGAAGAGGAAACAAATACACACACAAAGGGTGAAGAGGAAACAGACACAGAGAGAAGAGGGGGAGAGGAAACAGACACACACAAAGGGGAAGAGGAAACAGACAGAGAGAAAGGGGGAAGAGAAAAAGACACAAACAGAAAGGGGGAGAGGAAACAGGTGCACACAGAGAAAGGGGAAGAGGAAACAGGTGCACACAGAGAAAGGGAAAGAGGAAACAAAATCACACAGAGAAAAGGGAAAGGAAACAGGTGCACACAGAGAAAGGGGAAGAAGAAACAAACAGAGAGAAAGGGGGAGAGGTACAAACAGACACAGAGAAAGGGGAAGAGGCAACAAACAGACAGAGAAAGGAGAGAGGAAGCAGACATACACAGAAAAGGGGAGAGGAAACAGGTGCACACAGAGAAAGGGGGAGAGGAAACAGGTGCACACAGAAAAAGGGGGAGAGGAAACAGAAGTACACAGAGAAAGGGGGAGAGGAGTTAGATGCAGACAGATACTCTCCTGCCCGGTTCCAACATCCCTTAGGCTGGATTTTTGTCTTGGTTTCGGGAAACGTGAGTTGGGGCAGTTCCAACCCAAACACGTCATTATCTTCCGTAACCATCATCTTTTCATCTTGTATTGACCTGGCTGGGCAATGTTTGGCTCCACCACCTTCGAGAGACCACTGGCAACACCAGAGGACTGCAGGTGCTGAGGCACTATTGGACAACGGCCCAACCCTCCACGTTGTGTTTTGACAATGATACAAAGGTACCAATCACTCATAAGGGATTGTGTAAACCAGTTGTGTGTTCATTTATTAATTCTAGACATATGTAGGGCAGCACGGTGGCGCAGTGGTTAGTACTGCTGCCTCACGGCGCCGAGGTCCCAGGTCTGATCCCGGCTCTGGGTCACTGTCCGTGTGGCGTTTGCACATTCTTCCCGTGTTTGCGTGGGTTTCGACCCCCACAACCCAAAGATGTGCAGGGTAGGTGGATTGGCCACGCTAAATTCCCCTTAATTGCAAAAAAAATTAATTCGGTACTCTAAATTGTTTTCTAATTCTAGGCATATGTGAACAGATATACATGGGTAGAAAGCTTGAAGACATCAGAACTGTGTGTGCTGTGTTCTGCTCCCAGCTGAAGTGAAATTGAGGCTGGATCACATGACACACTTCTCTTAAAGTGATAGCAAGCTGTTATTCTTTAAAGGCATATTACATTATCCTTTTTAACAATACGTCCGCACTGACCTTACAACAATGTGTAACTATTTAAAATACATGTTTATGTTTAGTTAGTTATGTTTAGATAAGTGTACAGGATTAGAGAATCTGAGTCTCTAAAGTGTAAAAGTAATTTGCTGAAAAGCCCAGCTCTTGGCATGGTAACTGTGGGTGGAATCTTACCAGAAATTGGCAAAGTGTCAGTTTTAGTGAGAAAAATGGTGCGAATCGGCAGGATTACTCATGATATTTTCAGCCTCTTAACCAAAAGTTTTTTCACCATGTGAATCACACCATACTCTTGGCAGTCTCCCGCTGATTCGCTCACATCGGGGATGTCATGATATGCGGACACACACGTAATGATATACAGCAAAGCAGCTAATGGACACAGGGAACAGGACATGACCAATAAGCAGGCAGGACACTCGGGGGTGGGATCTGACCATAAAAGACACGAGGCACTCACACTCCGCCTCTTTCCACTGATGAACATCTAGAGAGTCAGTCAAGGGTGTTGTTACAATCTCACACCCCCACCTCGCGGTTAAGAGCTAGTCTGGTTCAGTCAGACCAAGTAACCACACTTAAGTTAGCAGAGAGTCGAACTCATAGAGAACTGTGCTATTAGTTCAATAAATCTGATTAAACTAACTTCAAGGCCTGGAGTATCTTTTTGATCTATGCTGCATCCAGTTGCAGCCAGTGTTATACCAGTGTACCTAACACAACATGAAACCAGGAGACTACTAATTTAAGGTGACTTCCCTCAGTCCGTTCCATTACGACCAGCAAATGTATCCGGGCACCATGGAGAAGATTCAGGCTCCTCACCAGCTCAGGACCTCTGGCAATCTCAGTGCCAACTGGCGGATATTCAAGCAAACGTTTCTGCTGTGCATCGAAGCCTCAGGCCTCGAGGGTGCATCTGATGCAAGAAAGATCACGCTTCTCCTCTCGACAGCAGGTGATCAAGCCATCGAACCCTTCAACGCGTTTAACTTCACCGAAGGCCAGGACAAGACAAAGTTTCAGACCATCCTGGACAAGTTCGATAGTCACTGTGAATTGGACACCAATGAAAGCTTTGAGCGCTACATATTCAAACAACGTCTTCAAGGTAAAGATGAATCTTTCAATGCCTTCTTAACTAGCCTCCGCCTGCCAGCGCTGTCCTGCAACTTTGGTGATATTGCTGACTCCATAATTAGAGACCAAATCGTGTTTGAAGTTCACTCTGATCCTCTCAGAGAGCAGCTCTTAAAAATCAAGCATATGACCCTGCCAGTCGCGATTGAAACATGTACAGTGCATGAGCACACAAAAAATCGGTATTCCCAATACAAATCGGCTGAAAATTAGAAACTTGCCTCCCACGAGGCAGAGAGTGTGCAGGCCATCTCCCGGATGCAGCGCCTCAGCATTGAAGACAGCGGCCATCTCGCGTGCTTTTCCTGGAGCCCCACGCATGCGCGATGCGAACGAGATAACGAAGCAGCTGCCACCCACACTGCGCAGGTGCAGACGTCTGCCAACCGCACTGCGCATGTGCGACGACGTACACCGCATCACGACGCCGATGTTATGACGTGCCTGAACCGCGGCAATGCCCACTTAAAGGGACACTGCCCTGCAAGAGGCAGGCGATGTTTAAACTGCGGGAAGCCTAGACACTGTGCAGCCTTGTGCAGGTCTGCACCACCAGTCAGAGGCCAGTGCTCACAATTCCGACGACGGCGCGTCCAGAATGTGCAACGTCGATTACAGGATTCTGAACCTGGCAGTATAACGGATCCAGAGGATGAGTGCCTGGAGTACGCCTACCAAGTGGGCATCATTACTACACGTGAACATGCCACACCTAACTCATCGCGCATTCAGTCCATCCTCGCTGTGGATTCGGAGGACGAATGGCGTGCGGTGATGCAGGTCAACCATTGCTCCATCCAGTTCAAGCTGGACACAGGTGCTTCTGCCAACCTGTTCTCACAGGCAGACGTCAAACGCATCAAGAAGCCCCCAAGGTCCTTCCAGCAGCCTGCCAGCTCCTGGACTATAACGGTAATGCCATCACGGCATTGGGGTCCTACCATCTACTCGTCTCCAACCGGAGCACCCATGCACGGCTAAGGTTTGAAATTGTCAAGCCGGACAGGGCATCCCTACTGGGCGCGCATGCCTGCAAAAAGCTAAACCTGGTGCAGCGGGTTTATTCAACGTCATCCTCCAACGTGGATCTTCAAGCTGGCATTGACGACATCCTCGCTCAGTATCCAGATTAGCACAGGGCTAAAGAACTGGCTTTTAAAGCAGACCAAGGCAGGCCAGCAGCATGGTTCAATTCCCGTACCAGCCTCCCCGAACAGGTGCCGTAATGTGGCGACTAGGGGCTTTTCACAGTAATTTCATTTGAAGCCTACTTGTGACAATAAGCGATTTTCATTTCATTTCATGTGTTTGACGGGATGGGCACTTTGCCATAACGGTACAAGATACTACTGCGACCTGATGCCAAGCCAGTGGTCCATGCACCACCCCGGGTCCCGGCTCCGCTGAAGGAGCGCCTGAAGGAATAGCTCAAGGAGCTGCAACAGCAGGGATCATTTCCAGGCTAACCGAACCGACTGACTGGGTCAGCTCAATGGTGGTGGTTAAAAAACCCTCTGGAGACCTGCGCATCTGCAAGGATCTCAACCAGAATATAATGCGTGAATACTACCCCATCCCAAAGCGGGAGGAAC
The DNA here is from genome assembly GCF_047496885.1 of Scyliorhinus torazame. Classification (NCBI taxonomy): domain Eukaryota; kingdom Metazoa; phylum Chordata; class Chondrichthyes; order Carcharhiniformes; family Scyliorhinidae; genus Scyliorhinus; species Scyliorhinus torazame. Next base: position 200,148,251 of record NC_092713.1, on the reverse strand, counting down.
TGACCAGTGAGATGGCACATGCAAGGTTTTTCACGAAGTTAGATGCGTCACATGGATTCTGGCAAATCCTGCTGGATGAGCCCAGCAGAAGGCGCTGCATCTTCAACACACCGTTTGGCAGGTACTGCTATAACCGTATGCCATTCGGCATTGTCTCGGCATCGAAGATATTTCATCGCATCATGGAACAGATGATGGAGGGCATCGAAGGGGTTCGTGTGTATGTGGACGACGTCATCATATAGTCCACGACCCCTGGGGAGCATGTTTCCCGTCTCCAGCAGGTATTCCGCCGTGTCTACGTCAATGGCCTGAAGCTGAACAGGGCCAAATGTTGCTTTGGCATGTCAACACTCAAATTCCTCGGAGACCAGATCTCTCAGCAGGGTGTGTGCCCCGACACAGACAAGGTCAAGGCCATTGCAGCCATGAAGGTCCCGGAAGACAAGAAGGCGGTATTGCGCTTCTGGGCATGGTTAATTTTCTGGGCAAGTTCATCCCAAACATGGCCTCACACACCACGGCCCTACGAAACCTAGTGAAGAAGTCCACAGCCATCGAGTGGAAGGCAGCCCATCAGGCAGAGTGGTTGGAGCTGAAAGCCAAGCTCACCACTGCACCCGTATTGGCATTTTTCGACCCAAACAGGGAAACGAAAATCTCGACAGATGCGAGCCAGGATGGCATCGGTGCGGTCCTGCTGCAACGCGATGACACCTCATCCTGGGCACAGGTTGCCTATGCATCAAGGGCAATGACACCCACCGAACAAAGGTATGCACAAATCGAGAAGGAATGCCTGGGCCTTCTCACTGGCATTCTCAAGTTTGACGACTATGTCTACGGCCTGCCAACATTCACAGTCTAGACGGATCACAGGTCCCTGGTCGACATTATCCACAAGGACCTGAATGACATGACGCCTCGGTTGCAGCGCATCCTCCTCAAACTCAGAAGGTCCGACTTTGACCTGGTCTACACGCCTGGCAAGGAGCTCATCATTGCCAATACACTGTCCCGCTCCATCACCGTGCCTAGTGAACCACTGAACGTCATCCGGCAAATTGAGTCACAGGTGCAGCTGAGTGCAAGCACCCTCCCAGCATCTGATGAGAAGGTGATTTGTATCCGTGAGGAGACAGCCAAGGACCCCCTCTTGCAGAGTGTAATGCAACACCTAGCCAATGGCTGGCAAAAAGGGCAGTGCCCTCAATTTTTCAATGTAAAGGACGACCTGATGGTGGTTGATGGCATCCTCCTCAAACTGGACCAGATTGTAATTCCACACAGTCTCCAGAGCTTGGTGCTCCGTCAAATCCATGAGGGCCACCTGGGTGTGGAAAAGTGCAGACGCAGAGAGAGGCAGGCTGTCTACTGGCCCAGGATCAGCCAGGACATTGCGAACATGGTCCTTAATTGTGCGACCTGTCAACGCTTCCAGCCAGCGCAGAGTAAGGAGACACTTCAGCAGCATGAAATCGAAACCTCTCCATGGTCCAAGGTTGGCATCGACCTCTTTCTTGCAAATGGTCGTGATTACGTGTTAATCATTGATTACTTTTCCAATTACCCTGAAGTCGTGAAGCTCTCAGACCTCACATCTCGGACTGTCATCAAGGCCTGTAAGGAGACGTTCTCCAGACATGGTATCCCACTCACTGTCATGAGTGACAATGGCCCGTGCTTCAGCAGCCATGAATGGTCTCTGTTTGCCCAGTCGTATCAGTTCAAACACGTCACTTCCAGCCCACACTATCCACAGTAAAATGGAAAAGTTGAGAAAGGGGTGCACATAGTGAAGCAGCTCATCGCAAGGCCGCGGATTCTGCGTCTGACATTCATCTTGCGCTGCTTGCGTACAGGGCGACCCCACTGTCCACTGGCATGTCGCCGGCTCAACTCCTGATGAACAGGGACCTGCGAACGACACTTCCAGCCATACATGTGTCCAACCTGGATCACCTCCCGGTGCTGCAGAAGGTGCAGCAACTCTGAGACCGGCAAAACAGGCTATGATGCTCATGCCACTGATTTGCCCGTGTTATCCCTGTCAGACACTGTTCGGGTCAAGATCCCTGATGGAGGCTGGTCAGCTCCAGCTGTTGTTGTTCGACAGGCTGCCCCCCCGCTCGTATGTTGTGCGTCTGGCTGATGGTTCTGTTGTGCGACGAAACAGACAGGCACTGCGCAAAATTGCCTGCCCGCAACCACATTCTTCTCCATTTCCTTCCGATGTTTTGCCACCTCCTGATACCTCGACTCACGAGGCCACCAGTCAGGCTTCAATCCCGCCCATCAAGGCGCTGTCGTCCCCACCACCACCTCTCCAGCGGTCGACCAGGATCAGACGCAAGCCACAGAGACTGGACTTATGAATAATATTTGTTCTGTTTACTATGTTCTGTGTTCTCGCATTAGACAGCTGTTTTCACATGTACATATGTTCACACCACTGCATGCATATATGTTAATATTGGCCTATTCTTGTAAATACCTTCACATATGTCATCCAAACATAAAAAAAGGGGAGATGTCTGTCATGATATTCAGATAAACATCATGGTGCAAACATACATACACACTGATGGACAGATCAACGGACCAATCAATACACACACAACATCACAGCCAATCACAGGCAAGAGCATACACACTATAAAACGGGGAACACAACACTTCCCGCTCATTCCAGCAGGAGACAGCTCAGGGCACAGAGCTCACAGCAAGCCACTCAGACATTCTCCATGTGCTGAGTGCTTCTCCAAGATAGTGTTAGGGCTAGGTCCACAGGTTAGGGTAATGAACGAACCACAGTAACCAGTTTACAGATGTTGTTATTGTTAGTAATAAAACTGAGTTGTACCATCCGCATCCGTGTTGGTTCGTCTATGTAGCAGAGCACCCAACACGACAATGTCATGATATGTGGACACACGCATAATGATATACAGACAAGCAGCTAATGGACACAGAGACCAGGACATGACCAATAAGCAGGCAGGACACTCAGGGGTGGGATCTGACTATAAAAGACACGAGGCACTCACACTCCGCCTCTTTCCACTGATGAACATCTAGCGAGTAAGTCAAGGGTGTTGTTACAATCTCACACCCCCACCACGTGGCTGAGAGCTAGTCTGGTTCAGTCAGACCGAGTAACCACACTTCAGTTAGCAGAGAGTCGAACTCACAGAGAACTGTGCTAACCGTGCTATTAGTTCAATAAACCTGATTGAACTAACTTCAAGGTCTGGAGTATCTTTTTGATCTATGCTGCATCCAATTGCAGCCAGTATTATACCAAAGTACCTAACACGACAGGGGAAACCTAACCACTGTAGTCACTGAGGAGCTCCAGATAAACGTTTCCCCAGCACATGTTCCAAATCCTTTGGAGGTGAGATGGCAGCCAGGAAGCCTGACTCAAGGTTTTCCGAGGGAGTCCTGGCCAGACCTCTGGATGGAGCCTAGCAGAGACGCGACAACCTGTACCCACACCCCAGCAGCAAGGTGACCACCCCCGCCTGATAAATATTCCGTGAGGGGGAAGGTCTGGAGAGAATGCTCGCTAATGACATGCTAATGTATTAAAATGAGGATCCCGGGCTCCTGTGGCGTGATTCGCACTAGTCGACCAGAGAGGGGGGTGAAAATTGTGAATCCCAATCATGCCGAAGCAAATTGCATTTTTCCATGGAGAGAATTTTGGGTCAGAAGAATCAAGTCAAATAAGATGCCTAGGCAGTGAATATTTTGGTTCAGCTTGTAAGACCACAACGAGGGCCAGTACAGAAGAAAATGACTTTGATCTTCCCGTAATATAGTTGGAGGAAATAGTTCCTCATCCAGGACTGGATGTCAGCAAGCAGAAATAAGAGAAATAAAACACAGGGAAAGTGTACGAAACATGACCGGACAGATGGTCTGAGAGAGCAGGGCAGAGAGCAAAGGAATTCTGGATTAAACTGCATTTATTTCAAAGAGGCTTGACGGGCATGGCAAATTAATTCAGGGTATGGATGGGTACATGGGACTGGGATATTATAGCTATTACTGAAACATGGCTAAGGGAAGGGCAGGAGTGGCAGCTCAATGTTTCAGGTACTGATGCTATATGAAAGATAGAACAGGAGGTATGAGATTTTTGATTAGGGAGAATATCTCAGCAGTACTTAGAAGGATATATCCGAAGGTTCGCCCACTTCATCTATATGGGTATAACTGAAAAATAAAATGGGAGAGATCACTTTGATAGGATTCTACTACAGACCCCCAAACAGCAGGAAATTGAGCAGCAAATATGTAAGGAGATGGCAGATAGCTGGAAGAAAAATAGGGTGGTAATAGTTGGGGACTTTAACTTTCCCAACATTGACTGGGACAGCCATAGCACGAGGGGCTTGGATGGAGAGTGTAGCCACTTAAAATGGCCAACTCCCAATTTAAAATGGCGAACGGCAAAGGCTGATGGGAAAGTCAACCAACGACAAAAAACGAGCAGCTGCAGGTTGGCTGTGTATTTACCTCTGGAAAGGCCAGACAAGATTGATACCAGCAACCATCAGCAGAACAAAATACCAGCCATCTGCATACTAATGAGCAATCCCCAGAAACAATGAGCATCATTTAGACACATAAAGCAAAACCAGACTCTTCGGCGCCAGCAGAAGCCTACACAAAAGGAGGTGAACGACCACCTCAAGACCGCCCATTGATCAGGGAACCACTCCAGCATTGGAGAAAATTGAACCAAGTGATTGGGACAAAGTTCAATCACTTGGGACCAGGTACAGGGTCCGCCCCGAAAGGCGGGAAGCCCCTGGGGACTATAAGAATTGAGCCCCAAGTTCAAGGCGCTCTCTCTTCAACCACTTCCAGCTCTTCCTCAGCTCCAACTCTTCAACAGCCGTTCAAAACTGTAAGTCTTACTTCAACTCTCGCTACGAGATAGGCGCTCCTAGCTACCAATCTGTACCAACTTCGAATCCCGCAGGCTCAGAACCCGAACAAAAGGCCATTCGTTTCCCTGACCTGGTGGGCCAGTTCCAAATTAAGTATTGGCCTGTTAGCTGTAGAAGTAGCTTAGACGTAGAATTTGTACATGAGTAGTGATTACTGTGTATAATAAAGGTGCTTTGATTTAAATCTTACTAAGTGGTGTATTGGATTATTGATCAGTACTCGGACTTGAACTACGTGGCGGTATCATAAAGATACCTGGCGACTCAAGAGCAAAGGTGATAAAACAGAGCAATTAAACTATGGCAAAAGTTAGCAACAAGAGAGATTTATGGAGTATACTCAGGAGGAAGGTCTCATTCAGTATGTGGATGGCCCGACTAGAGAGGGGACAAAACTTGACCCGCTCTTGGGTATTAAGGAAGAGCAGGTGACAGAAATGTTAGTGAGGGATCACTTTGGGACCAGTGACCATAATTCCATTAGTTTTAAGATAGTTATGGAGAATGATAGGTCTGGCCCAAAATTCTAAATTATGGCAAGGCCAATTTCGATGGTATTAAATAGGAACTTTCAAAAGTTGATTGGGGGAGTATGTTAGTAGGCAAAGGGATGGCTGGTAAGTGGGAGGCTTGGAGTAGGGCACACTGGGTGACTCGGGATATTGAGGCCCTAGTCAAAAGAAAGAAGGAGGCATATGACATAGGTAGCTGGGATCAAAGGATCCCTTGAATAGTATAGAGGTTGTCGGAATAGAGTTAAGAGAGAAATCAGGAGGGCAAAAAGGGGACATGAGATTGCTTTGGCAGATAAGACAAAGGAGAATCCAAAGAGCTTCTACAAAGACATAGGTGCGGATCCACAAGAGATGGGTGAGATCCTAAATTAATATTTCTCATCAGTATTTACTGTTGAGAAAGGCATGAATGTTAGGGAACTTGGGGAAATAAACAGTGATGTCTTGAAGAGTGCATATATTACAGAGAAGGAGGTGCTGGAAGTCTTAAAGCGCATCAAGGTAGATAAATCCTCGGAACCTGATGAAATGTATCCCAGGACATTGTGGGAGGTTAGGAAGGAAATTGCGGGTCCCGTAGCAGAGATATTTGAATTGTCGACAGCCTCCAGATTGGAGTGTAGCAAATGTTGTGCCTTTGTTTAAGAAGAGCCGCAGGGAAAAGCCTGGGAACTACAGACCGGTGAGCCTAACATCTGTGGTGGGTAAATTGTTAGAAGGTATTCTGAGAGACAGGGGGCGAGATTCTCCACTCCCGCGCCGGTTGGGAGAATCGCCTGAGCCGCCAAAATTTCCCGGGACGCCGGTCCGACGCCCTCCCGCGATTCTCCAAAGCGGCGTGAACGGCCCGGTCGAGTTCCGAAGGCCGGAGAATCACCGGAGACACCCAAAAGGGCGATTCTCAGGCACCCCCGCTATTCTCAGGCACGGATGGGCCGAGCAGCCAAGCCAAAATGGCGGGTTCCCCCCGGCACCGTCCACACCTGGTCACTGCCATCGTGAACGGTGCGTAAACGCTGGGTGGGCGGCCTGCGGGGGAGACGAGGGGGGATCCTGCACCGGGGGGTACCTTAAATAAGCGTCCTCTCTGAAGGAGGACCACCTTCCTTCCGCGGCCCCGCAAGATCCGTCCGCCATCTTCTTGCGGGGCGGACTTAGAGAGGATGGCAACCACGCATGCGCGGGTTGGCACTGGCCAACCCGCGCATGCGCGGATGACACCTGTTATGCGACGCCGGCAGCGTCATCTATGCGGCGCCGCCTTTACGCGAGCGACAAGGCCTGGCGCGTGTAGATGACGCGGCCCCGATCCTAGCCCATTGTCAGGGCCTGAATCGGTCGGAACGGGGCCGTTTCGCGCCGTCGTGAATCTCGACGGCGTTCACGACGGCACGGCCACTTCGGCGCGGGAGTGGAGAATCCCGTCAGGATCTACAGCCATTTAGAGAGGCGAGGACTGATTAGAGGCAGTCAGCATGGCTTTGTGAGTGGAAAATCATGTCTCACGAATTTGATTTGAGTTTTTTGAAGGGGTAACCAAGAAGCTAGATGAGGGCAGTGTAGTCGATGTTGTCTACATGGACTTTAGCAAGACCTTTGACAAGGTACTGCATGAGTTGTTGCATAACGTTAAATCTCATGGGATCCAGAGTGAGGTAGCCAATTGGATACAAAATTGGCTTGACGACAGAAGACAAAGGACGGATGTAGAGGGATGATTTTCAACTGGAAACCTATGACCAGCGATGTGCCCCAGGGATCAGCGCTGGGTTCACTGTTATTTGTTATTTATATCAATGATTTGGATGAGAATTTAGGAGGAGTGAAGAAGCATAGTGGAGTGAAGAAGGTTATCTAGGATTGCAGTGGGATCTTGATCAATTGGGCCAGTGTACCGATGAATGGCAGATGGAGTTTAATTTAAATAAATGTGCGGTGATGCATTTTGGTAGATCGAATCGGGGCAGGACCTACTCAGTTAATGGTAGGATGTTGGGGAGAGTTATAGAACAAAGAGATCTAGGAGTACAGGTTCATAGCTCCTTGAAAGTGGAGTCACAGGTGAACAGGGTGGTGAAGAAAGCATGCTTGGTTTCATTGGTCAGAACAGTGAATACAGGAGTTGGGATGTCTTGTTGAAGTTGTACAAGACATTAGTAAGGCCACACTTGGGGTACTGTGTACAGTTCTGGTCATCTTATTATAGAACAGATTGTATTATACTAGAAAGAGTGCAGAAAAGATTTACTGGGATGATACCGGTACTTGATGGTTTGAGTTATAAGGAGTGACTGGATAGACTGGAACTATTTTCCTTGGAGTGTAGGAGGCTTAGGGGTGATCTTATGGAAATCTATAAAATAATGAAGGGCATAGATAAGGTAGATAGGTAACATCTTGTCCCAAAGGTAGGGGAGTCGAAAACTAGAGGGCAAAGGTTTAAGGTGAGAGGGGAGAGATACAAAAGGATCCAGAGGGGCACTATTTTCACACAGCGGGTGGTGAGTGCTGGAACGAGCTGCCAGAGGCAGTAGTAGAGGCGGGTACAATTTTGGCTTTTAAAAAGCATTTAGACAGTTATATGGGTATAGAGGGATATGGACCAAATGTGGGCAATTGGGACTAACTTAGTGGTAAAAGCTGGGTGGCATGGACAGCACGGAAGCACAGTGGGTAGCACTTTTGCTTCACAACTCCAGGGTCATAGGTTTGATTCCCGGCTTGTCTCACTGTCTGGGTTGAGTCTGCATGTTCTCCCTGTGTATGCGTGGGTTTCCTCCGGGTGCTCCGGTTTCCTCCCACAACTCCCCAAAGACGTGCTGTAAGGCGAATTGGATATTCTGAATTCTCCCTCTATGTGCCTGAACAGGCGCCAGAATGTGGCGACGAGGGACTTTTCACAGTGGCCTCATTGCAGTGTTGATGTAAGCCTACTCGTGACAATAAAGATTATTTAAAAAATAAAGTTGGGCCGAAGGCCAGTTTCCATGCAGTAAACCTCTATGACTCGAAGCAATTTGTCAACACAGGTAGTGGAGGAAGTGATGGGAGTTGGGCAAGTGAGGTTGCAAGAGTTCGGCGATGTCAGCATACATGTGGAACCTGGGGCGAAATTCTCCATTATCGGCGGAAAGTCCGCCGATCGGCGCAAAAAACGGCGCAAATCCCACTTGCGTCACGTCATAAAAATGGGCCGATAGTCTGCGGCCCGAAATGGGCTAGCAGCGACGTAACGGGATCCGCGCTTGCGCAGTGGTTCACGCCGTGCAGCGTCATACGCGCTGCACGGCGTGACGGCTCATAAGGCCGCGCAGCTCCCCTACACCCGACCGGAACAGCCGACCGCAACACCCGACTTGATGGCTGGCCGTCGCTCAGCCCCGAGGTTCGAGTCATGCGATGTGGAGGCGCTCCTGGACGCGGTGGAGCAGAGGAGGGACGCCCTGTATCCCGGGCACGGCCGCAGAGTTGCCCCATGCCACAGCCGGCGTCTGTGGAGGGAGGTGGCAGAGGCCGTCACCGCTGTGGCCCTAACACCACGGACAGGCACCCAGTGCCACAAGAAGGTGAACGACCTCGTCAGAGCAGGCAGGGTGAGCCTCCCCCATATCCCCCATATCCCCCCTCCCCCAAATCCCCCCCTCCCCCATATCCCCCCTCCCCCATATCCCCCCCTCCCCCATATCCCCCCTCCCCCATATCCCCCATATCCCCCCTCCCCCATATCCCCCCTCCCCCATATCCCCCCTCCCCCATATCCCCCCTCCCCCATATCCCCCCTCCCCCATATCCCCCTCCCCCATATCCCCCCTCCCCCATATCCCCCCTCCCCATATCCCCCATATTCCCCCCTCCCCCATATCCCCCCTCCCCCATATCCCCCCCTCCCCCATATTCCCCCCTCCCCATATCCCCCCTCCCCCATATCCCCCCTCCCCCATATCCCCCATATCCCCCATATTCCCCCCTCCCCATATCCCCCCTCCCCCATATCCCCCTCCCCCATATCCCCCCTCCCCCATATCCCCCCTCCCCCATATCCCCCTCCCCATATCCCCCCTCCCCCATATCCACCCCTCCCCCATATCCCCCATATCCCCAAGTGAATCCAGCCCTAACCTTAACCTCTGCAATGCACGCGCAACCGATGGCGTGCATTCATATACCTGCCTAACACTGTTGCCTTTTACCTGCCACCACCCCCCCCCCCCCCCCACAGGAGAAGCGCGCACACAACAATAGGGAGCATGTGAGGACTGGAGGAGGGCCCGCTGATGAGAGGCCACTGACCGTACACGAGGAAAGGGCCCTGGAACTGGCTGGCGGACCTGAGGACCGGGAGGTTGCTGATGCAGAGGTCGGGGCCCCACGAGCAAGTGAGCCACCAACAGCCCGTCCCCATATCCCCCCTCCCCTATATCCCCCTCCCCCGTATCACCTGATCACTGCCTGATGTCTAACCATGCATGCTTCATTGTGTATCGCAGGACCAAACGTCCAGGCACCCATCCCCGCAGATGCAGACCGCCCGCAGGATGCCCCTCGGAGACCACAGGAGACGGAGAGACCCGCACCCTCCAGCATGCGACGCCCGCAGGATGCCCCTCGGAGACCACAGGAGACGGAGAGACCCGCACCCTCCAGCATGCGACGCCCGCAGGATGCCCCTCGGAGACCACAGGAGACGGAGAGACCCGCACCCTCCAGCATGCGACGCCCGCAGGATGCCCCTCGGAGACCACAGGAGACGGAGAGACCCGCACCCTCCAGCATGCGACGCCCGCAGGATGCCCCTCGGAGACCACAGGAGACGGAGAGACCCGCACCCTCCAGCATGCGACGCCCGCAGGATGCCCCTCGGAGACCACGGGAGACGGAGAGACCCGCACCCTCCAGCATGCGACGCCCGCAGGATGCCCCTCGGAGACCACGGAAGACGGAGAGACCCGAACCCTCCAGCATGCGACGCCCGCAGGATGCCCCTCGGAGACCACGGGAGACGGAGAGACCCGCACCCTCCTGCATGCGACGCCCGCAGGATGCCCCTCGCACACCACGGGAGACGGAGAGACCTGGAGCAACAGGGAGACGACACCCCCGTCACGTGCGGGAGCGACCACCCAGTGATGAGGGGGGCAGCCACAGGCCCCCGTCACATCCGAGCCAGGACACCACTACCCAGGACACCACTATCCAGGACACCCCTACCCGGGACACCACTACCCAGGACACCCCTACCCGGGACACCCCTACCCGGGACACCACTACCCGGGACAGCACTACCCAGGACACCCCTACCCGGGAAGACGAAATACCGGACAGTGACTCAGAGTGGATGGGTGGAGACGAACCCCCACCCCAAAGTGCCATGGACTCAGAGTGGGACGAAGAGCACGACACAACGCCACTGCTGTCACCAACACCCTCCACCATCGCAGAAACACTCACCACGGTTGGGCACTTTAGTGATGAGGCGTCTGGTACACTCACTGGTGCGCACAACACAGCCGTCCCGGTACAGCAGGTGGAGGTAGGAGCAGCAGAGGGACCGGGCGGTCGGAGGGCAGCCCAGGCCAAGCGAACATCTGCCGCCCAGATGGATCCCGGGTTCCTGCAGTTACCACACCCACACATAGATCCGATGCAACCACCGACACGGAGACGAGCGAATAGGGTGACGGGTGGCTTGCGGCCGCAGGTGGAGGAGTCCACCCGCGTCCAGGAGCTGGGAGTGGTCCCGGTCATGCGTGCCACCCAGGCTGACACCGCACGGGTGGCGTCCGCGGTGGAGGCAATGGGTGCGACGGTGTCAGACATGGGGAACGGTTTGCGAGGCTTGGGGCCTTCCGTGCAGGCGGCGTCTGTGGCCCAGGAAATGGCTGCCCTCTCACAGGAGGCCATGAGCCAGTGCCAGCGCCAGATGGCAGAGGCGCTCAACGCCATAGCCCAGTCTCAGCAGGCCATGGCCCAGTCTCAGCAGGCCATAGCCCAGTCTCTGCAGGCCATGGCCCAGTCTCTGCAGGCCATGGCCCAGTCTCAGCAGGCCATCGCTGAGGGCATCGGCGCCAGTGGCCATGTGCGAGCTGGCGTCGCACTGTCGCAGACAGGGTTCGACAACCCCCTGGGCTCCATGGCTGCAAACCTGCAGACCCCTGTCGATACCAGCACGGGCCTCCAGGACTGGCAGCGCCAGATGTCGGGGGCGCGTCGGATGGCCAGTCCGTTCGCATCCCCCACCCATGTAGAGGCCTGGGGGCCATCGGGCACCCCGAGGGAGGAGGAGGTGGTGTGGTCCATCCCGGCTCCCTCTGTAGGGGAGGTCCCGGTACACCGCGACACCTCGGACTCCCCCCCTTCCGTCCCAGGTGCATCGGGTGGGCAACGGGCAGGACAGGCTGGCAGCTCGCCATCCCAGTCGCCCGGGCCGCAGCCTGGCCCATCTAGGCCAGGACGCCCCAGGAAACGGCCGCCAAAGGGATCCAGTGTCAGAGGGCAGGAATCACAGGAGTCCACCTCCAGTTCTGCTGTACCGTCTGGGGAACCACGTAGACGTAGTCAAAGGGCCCGTAAGGCCAAACAATTAGACACTGAGTAAGTTGGCACGGGTGCAGGGCACAGATGAGTTTTAGGGGCTAGGGCACGTGCATGAACTCCTTTGGTTATTAAAGTCAATGTTACACCTACCGAAGCTGCCTTTGTGCTCTGTCCAAAGTGTGCGGGGGTGTCATGTACGTTGAGCGCAAGTGTGTGTGTGACGGGTGGTCTTACCTCAGCCCCAGGTGAGTCTGCCCCCTTCCCCCTGGGCCGCCATCAACATCCCCCGGGCAGAGGACGGGACCGTGCGCTGCAGTGTCACAGCCGCATGCAGGGATGGTCCGGGTGGATGGTGGTACTGTGGCCATGGGTCAGACATAGTCCAACGATGTAGAGCCAGGAGCTCATCGGAGGCGGGTTGTCATCATTCTCCATGGCCTGCGATAGACACGCGTCCACCCGCAACCGGGTGAGCCCGGCCCGTTGTGCCGCCGGTGGATCGGCAATTGGGGGTGGGGGGGTGGTGTGCATGCGGGTGGGGTGTGTGGGGTTGGGGAGGGGGGTGAGGGTGCTGGGTGGGTGGATGGGTGGGGGGTGTGGGTGGTCGGCTGTTGTCATGGTGTGCGGTCTGTGGCCATACTACCCGATTCCCACGCCCATCTAGTCAGTGAAGCGGGCGTCTATCAGTCTGTCCCGTGCCCGCTGGGCCAGCCGGTAACGGTGGACAGCCACCCGCCTGTGTCTACCCCGTCTGCCCTGACCATTGCCCCCATCCCCCTCATCTGGGGAGGACTGGGCCTCTTCCTGCTGCTCCTCCACTCCGCCCTCCTCTGCCTGCGGCACATCGCCCCTCTGCTGGGCTATGTTGTGCAGGACGCAGCACACCACAATGATGCGGCCGACCCTATCTGACCGATACTGGAGGGCGCCCCCAGAGAGGTCCAGGCACCTGAAACGCATCTTCAGCACGCCAAAGCACCTCTCGATCACTCCCCTTGTCGCTACATTGGCATCATTGTAGCGGTTCTCCGCCTCATTGCGTGGCCTCCGTATAGGCGTCATCAGCCACGATCGCAATGGGTAGCCCCTGTCGCCCAGCAACCAGCCCCTCAGCCGGGGATGGCGTCCCTCGTACATGCCGGGGATGGATGACCGCGACAACACGAATGAGTCGTGTACACTGCCTGGGTGACGGGCGCAGACGTGCAGGATCATCATGCGGCGGTCGCAGACCACCTGTACGTTCATTGAATAGGTCCCCTTCCTATTAGTGAACACGGCCCTGTTCTCTGCAGGTGGCCGCACGGCGACGTGCATCCCATCGATCGCGCCCTGGACCATGGGGAACCCGGCAACGGCAGAGAAGCCCACGGCCCGGGCATCTTGGCTGGCCCGGTCCACGGGGAAGCGGATGTAGCGGTGCGCCATGGCATAAAGGGCATCTGTCACTGCCCGGATGCACCGATGCACCGATGTCTGCGATATGCCGGACAGGTCCCCACTCAGTGCCTGGAATGACCCCGTTGCATAAACGTTCAGGGCCACCGTAACCTTGACGGACACGGGGAGAGGGTGTCCCCCGCCAGTGCCACGCGGTGACAGGTGTGCCAGCAGGTGGCAGATGTGTGCCACGGTTTCCCGGCTCATCCGGAGTCTCCTCCTGCATTCCCGGTCCGTGAGGTCCTGGTATGACTGCTGGGGCCGGTACACACGGGGCGCCCTCGGGTGCCTCCGTTGCCGTGGGGCCGCGACGTCCTCCTCCCCCTCCTCGTCCTGTCGGTCAGGTGTCCCTCCAGCCTGGGCGGCTGCCGCCTGCCCCTCTGCGGCAGCCTGCGCCGCCTCTCTGGCACGCTCCTCCTCCTCCTCCTCATCCAGGGCAACATAGGCATGAGCGGCTGCCACCACGGCGGCCAACATCGCTGGATGGTCTGAAAACATGACGGCCTGGTGGGGGGGAGGGTAACGACGACATGTCATCATTGCCCATATCCCCTCCTCCCCCCAGCCAGGTGGCATGGACCGCATGGGTCCAACTGTTGGAGGCTGGCACCTGGCCAGGTGGACCAACTCATTTGCCCTCCCGTCACCCACCCCGGCACGGACCCCCTCCCCAACCTCCACCCCAACACGGACCCCCCCCCCAACCTCCACCCCGGCACGGACCCCCCCCCCCAACCTCCACCCCGGCACGGACCCCCTCCCCAACCTCCACCTCGGCACGGACCCCCAACCTCCACCCCGGCACGGACCCCCTCCCCAACCTCCACCCCGGCACGGACCCCCTCCCCAACCCCCAACCTCCACCCCGGCACGGACCCCCCCCCAACCCCCAACCTCCACCCCGGCACGGACCCCCCCCCCAACCTCCACCCCGGCACGGACCCCCCCCCCCAACCTCCACCCTGGCACGGACCCCCTCCCCAACCTCCACCCCGGCACGGACCCAACCCCCAACCTCCACCCCGGCACGGACCCCCCCCCCCAACCTCCACCCCGGCACGGACCCCCCAACCTCCACCCCGGCACGGACGCCCTCCCCAACCTCCACCCCGGCACGGACCCCCTCCCCAACCCCCAACCTCCACCCCGGCACGGACCCCCCCCCCCCAACCTCCACCCCGGCACGGACCCCCTCCCCAACCTCCACCCCAGCACGGACCCCCCCCCAACCCCCAACCTCCACCCCGGCACGGACCCCTCCCAACCCACAACCTCCACCCCGGCACGGACCCCCTCCCGGCACTCCCCCGGAGCCCAGCCTACTCTAACCACCCCCCCCCCCCCCCCCCCGCCGCACACACACACACACAAGCCGAGACACACCTCTCCTCACGCAATCAGTCTGCGGCCACGCCATTTCCTGCCCAGAGCCAACCCCCCAGGCCGTCACTCACCTCCTCGCTGGTCGGCGTGAGCCTGGAGCACCGGGTCACGCCGATGAAAAGGAGGTTTGATTGACGTCGACGTGAACGGTCATCACGTCGACGGGACTTTGGCCCATCCGGAAGGGAGAATATCGGCAGGCCGAAAATCGGCTGCCTTGCGCAGACCCGTGACATTCTCCAACGGCAGCGGCGACATTAACGCCCCGCCGACTTTTCTCCCTTCGGAGACTTCGGCGGGGGCGGGATTCACGGCGGCCAACGGCCATTCTCCGACCCGGCGGGGGGTCGGAGAATGATGCCCCTGATGTTTTGTTTTCAGATGATTTTGCTGAGGGACAACATGTAGATAACAATCTTTTTGCCAGCTAGGACTCCAAGCACTGGATGGTTTTCCCTTTGACCTCCATTGGATGCAGTGTCTTAAGGCTCTTAAAGTGCTATTGCTAACTGAATTCTCCCTTGATGTCGCATTTGCTTCTTGTCGTGGAAATTATAATAAAGTCAAATTCTTTGAGAGCTCGATTAAGGAAATTTATTTGACAAAAATATTTGCGTAGAGGGGAGTGGTCTGGCTGCATAGCCATTTCACAGCATTCTGGGTTATACACTTGAAAACCATTATATTTATAGTGTGAAATGAACAACTTTTAAGAGATAAACCATGGGAACATACACAAGAGGAAATATAAATGTTTTGCCCTTGGTTTAAAAACAATTTGAGTATGCATTTTGTTGTCCTTCGGAAGAACAACTTATCATAATAAGGCCGGGTTCCCTGGTAGCTCGGATGGATACTATTAGCTTGGAGGGACTTAAAGCACCCAAAGTCAGAGACCTGGCTCACTGACATGGCTAGCTTTCTCTGTTTGGAGAAAATCAAGTTCACCCTGAGAGGGTCAATATCAGGGTTCGTCCGGAGGTGGCAGCCGTTCGTCAACTTCTTTGGGGAAAATTAACCGTCAGCGGGGGGGGGGGGAGTTTAGTTTAGTTTAGATTAGTGTGCAAGAAAGGTGGGACTGTGAGGGAGGAAGACGGCCTTTGCACTATGTTTATATTTGTATGTACACTGTTTCTTCTCTTTATGTTATAAAATCAAAAATACCTCAATAAAATGTCTATAAATAAAATATAAGGCCGAGTCCTAAATGCTAAGCATTATTTTGTTTACGTTACCTGACCTACTTATTTTCGTTCAAAAGCAGTGTTAAACTATAGTCAAGCATTCCCAGCATGCTTTCGCAAGTGCCTTTCTTCTAAAATATAGCCACGCAGCTAGATAAAATGAATACCCTTAAGCGGGCAATTAATCCGCACATTAAAGTCCCTTCTCCACTTCTAGTACCATATCCATGATTCCAGAAATTTTGCGCTCACTACTTTATCCAGAACCTCATTCCATCACTCTTGGTGCAAACATTATCCCTATATTTGCCTAATAATTTGAGCCAGTGCTTCCTATCCTACCGTTACCTTTTCTTTTTCAGAATTATCATTCCAAAATGAAAAAATCCCCAATTTCCTCCAGCCAGCCTTACAGCTCTTCTTCTTCTCAGAACTTGAACATCTCTCGTGTATCTCATTAAGTGCTGCATCTAGTTCTTGTCAAAGTGGCAGAAATTGGTCTTCATTATAGCCAGGTTACAGGTTCAGGTTAGTGATTTTCTGGTATCCCTTTGGGTCACAGCAATGTAACCCAAAAGGACGCCAGAAAATCACTAACCTGAAATTGGGTTGATCCAGTATTCAGACATCTGGAAATAGGCATAAGATCCCCTTCTGTGTACTCATGAGGACCTACTGACTGTATTAGGATCATTTACAGCCCCCTCCTCTCTCCACTCCCCCTCCCGTGACTTTACCTCTCCCATTTCTGCAATCTCTTTCAGCCCCACAACATTCTTAGAAATTGTACTCCTGTATTTCAGACCTGTTTTGAGCATCGCTGATTCTAATCACTCCACCGTTGACGTCTGTACCTTCAGTCACTTAGTCCCTGAGCTCTGGAATTTGCTCCGTAAACCTCTCCATTCCCAACTTCACTTTTCTCCTTAAAACCTACATCTTAAACCAAGATTTTTGTCATCTGATTTAATATCTGCTTGGGACTTGGTATCACACTTTGTTTCATAATGCTCCTGCGAAGCACCTTAGGACATTTCAGTATATTAAAAGTGCTAAAAGTGGGCTGCACGGTAGCACAGGGGTTAGCATTTTGCTTCACAGCGCCTGGGTCCCAGGTTCGATTCCCAGCTTGGGTCACTCTCTGCACATTCTCCCCGTGTCTGCGTGGGTTTCCTCCGGGTGCGCCGGTTTCCTCCCACAGTCCAAAGATGTGCAAGTTAGGTGGATTGGCCATGATAAATTGCCCTTAGTGTCCAAAATTGCCCTTAGTGTTGGGTGGGGTTGCTGGGTTATGGGGATAGGGTGGAGGTGTTGACCTTGGGTGGGATGCTCTTTCCAAGAACTGGTGCAGACTCGATGGGCCGAATGGCCTCCTTCTGCACTGTAAATTCTATGATTAACTCACTTTAATATTTTTTATTATGTAATAGAGACATTTTATGATAATCTAAAAACCTGTACATTACTGAGGAAATTAGAGGTCGAGGCTTTTTGATGGCAAGCAAATCTTCCAGGCCAGAACCGGGTGAAAGCAGGGCCATAGTATTTCAGGTGACTTGAAACCAATTCTTTTTCGTTGCAGAGGATCCCAGTGCTATCTTTGAGCCACGTTTCCCGGTTTATTTTGATAATTTATTCCTTGAAACTTTCTGAAGTAATGTCGGTCTGACAAAAACGTAATGGGAATAGAGAAAAACTCTTGGAGAGAGGCGCTGCTTTGCGGCAGCTTTCTGCTCCCGTGAAATGGTGTTTGCAGGCTGGGGCAGGGTCCCTTTGATACAGACTTTGGGGGGGGGGGGGGGGGTGGGGCGGTCCCTTTAAATTATTGCATCAGTGAGCATGCAAAGGCTGTGATTGGCTCCCTGATCATTACGTCGAAAGGACGTGGCTGTTCCAGAGGAAAGCAAGTCAGCAAGAGGAAGTCGTGGTGATACAGGGTGAGAAGGGACAGGAGTAACTGGAGGGGGGGATAGATCGGGAGGTGAGTGCACACAGCAGGGTTGTCGCAGCTCGGCAGAGAGCTTCAGTGAGGTTTGATAGGTTTTTTTTGAGGGGGATTGCTTACGAGTCATCTCGTTTGCCTCTAGGACTTTGGTGAGTGGGAGCATTGTACTAAAAACAAAGCTGTTCATGCTTGAGTAGCCTGGAGTCCAGCAGCATTGCAGGTGGGATTTTAGTGAAGTATTAATGTGGTGGCCATGTGAAATGTTGGCTGATGATTGTACTCTAGCTTTCCACACGCGCCGCCTGTAAGATCACTTGCGCTTCTCAAGGGGCACAGTGGTGTTTACAGGGCCAGCAATCCCGAGATCGAGCTGGGCGGCTGATCCATTGGACATTATTTTAAACGTGTTTCTGCGAATAATTTACTCTTCCTGGCCTTTCATGTCTATTAAAGGCGACAAGGAAACTATTGGAATGCTATAAAACTTTTATGGTTCGTTGATATCTCTCTGGGCGGCATGGCAGCTCAGTGGTTAGCACTGTTGCTTCACAGCGCCAGGGTCCCAGGTTCGATTCCCGGCTTGGGTCATTGGCTGTGCGGAGTCTACATGTTCTCCCTGGGTCTGCATGGGTTTCCTCCGGGTACTCTGGTTTCCTCCCACAAGTCCCTAAAGATGTGCTGCTAGGTAGTTTGGACATTCTGAATTCTCCCTCAGTGTACCCGAACAGGTGCCGAAATGTGGCGACTAGATGATTTTCATAGTGTTAATGTAAGCCTACTTGTGACAATAAAGATTATTATTATTTTAAAGTTCATGTGGCATGTATGTGACTCCAACACACACCAATGTGGTTGATTCTTAAATACCCTGTTAAGTGTCTTAGTGAGTCACTCAGTTATAGGAACGAATGCTTGAGGGAGGTTGCGGGGTGGAGAGAGAGAAAACTCTGATGAATAAATGGTTAGATAGCTGGGTTGGCGTTGACTGTATTTGTATGTGTTCACAACACTACTGTTTGCATCATAGATTCTCACAATGAAGCTTGGTTGGCTGAACCTGATCTTGCTACTGATATCTGTGCACTGTTTGAATTACTCCTGGAGTGAGGACAACCAGCAGCAAGTAAGTGAGTTTGAGGGCATTAGCAGGGGTTTGTTGTGGGGGGGATAAATGAGATTGGAGTAATGGTAGTGGAGCTTTATCTGAATGAAATTCTCCACTTACATAACCTTAAGTTTTTCAAAAAAGATTACAATGTTTCTTATTTATATGTATAATATGTGCAATTATTATTCATGAACACTCTGTCTGAAGGCAGTGGGTTCATTGCCTTCAGATGCTTAATTTATCTTGCCTTTTTTTGTCTCTGATTTGCCGTTGCCTCCCACTGTCAGGGGTTGGTCCCATGTCTACCTCAACCAGGGCTATTGTGTTTATGCTGACCCATCTAGCCAATTGAGCTAATCTACCCTGCAATACATAGTATGCGTATTTAAACATGTTATATTTGTAGTGCCTGTGTTTCATACTCAAGTGTTCACATACAAAAGATTACTTTGGTGTGCGGTGAATTGCACAGGGAAACATGGATACTGCAAGTTCACACTTGAGGAATGAGTGGTTAATTTGGTGATAGTGTAATAGTCATGGTTTGACCAGGACACCCACCTCCTCTTCAAATAGTGCAATAGGATTACTTAGTAGCTACTGGAACAGACAAACAGTTTGAAGCCTTGTCATAAGCATAAGTGGGCAGCACGGTAGCATTGTGGATAGCACAATTGCTTCACAGCTCCAGGGTCCCAGGTTTGATTCCGGCTTGGGTCACAGTCTGTGCGGAGTCTGCACATCCTCCCCGTGTGTGCGTGGGTTTCCTCCGGGTGCTCCAGTTTACTCCCACAGTCCAAAGATGTGCGGGTTAGGTGGATTAGCCATACTAAATTGCCCTTAGTGTTGGGTGGGGTTACGGGGTTATGGGGATAGGGTGGAGGTGTGGACCTTGGGTAGGGTGCTCTTTCTAAGAGCCGGTGCAGACTCGATGGGCCGAATGGCCTCCTTCTGCACTGTAAATTCTATGATCTATGATAAGGCCAACATCTTCCAGACTGTCCAGGTTAGATTACATACTCCAGTCCTAATATGCAGGTTGAACTTGCAACCTTCTAGTTAGGAGTGAGAGGGTTATCAATAAACTACAATGTGAAGAAAGGGTAAAACATATACTTCCCAGCACATCACAAGCTATTTAACTTTTATTATGAAATATGTTTGAGATGTTGTCACTGTTTGTGGCAAAGATGGATGGGATCATTGGTGTGGAGTTTCAGTTAAATGGTGTTGTCATAATATACACCAGTATATCATGGTGCAGACACACACTGATGGACACACAGCAAGACCAACCAACACACACAACACCGCAGCCAATCACCAGTTAGAGCGCACTCACTATATAGACAGAGGGCATCAGAGTTCCCGCTCATTCGGGATGCAGCCTCTCAGGACAGAGCTTGCTTACAGCACAGATCTTCACCATGTGCTGAGTGCATAGACTGGTTCGGACAGGCATAGGTCTTTAGTTTAATCTAACATCGTGTTAACCCACAGTGAAAGTATGTTCAACAGTTTCTAACTTAATAAAATAGTGTTGTACTATTTTAAGTGTTGGTGGCCTGTATGTGTTCCACGGATCCAGAGCACCCAACACATCAGGTGTGTGTTGTCAAAGTGTGGGTAATCATCTTCCAAATTTTGCTGCTGAAGCTTTGCACTGGTAGCTCTTGGTGATATTCGACTCTAGTGTGTTTACGGAATCTACGCAACAATCAACCAGTCACGTTTGTTCCTGTGGTATTGCAGGTCCGTCAGCCAATTAGTGGTCAGGGATTGGGCTCGTTATCCAAATACGTATGGCAGACTCTAAACTGGCGGGTTAATAGGAGGCTTTCCAGCGTTGAAGGAGCAGGATGCCGTTTCACATTCATGAGACAGAGGGAGCCAAAATAATGAAAAAAGGAACACTTTGGCCAAACCACCATTGCTGAGGAGGAACCTTACATGGGTGCCTTGATGCCGCAGGCGGTGGGCGGGCCTTGATGCCGCAGACGGTGGGCGGGCCTTGATGCTGCTGACAGTGGGCGGGCCTCGCTGACGGTGGGCAGGCCTTGATAGGTCTTTAACTGGCTCAGTTGGCCCAGGGACAAGATGGAGCTTGGGAATTGGCATGCAAATTCAGTTCTTGGAGAGAGATTTTCTGTAGGGTCAGAACATAAGGCAAAGATACAAGTTTCACCTAGTGAAGAGCCTCCTATTCCACAAGTATTTTATCTAATCACAATTATCTCTTGATTGCAAGGGTGCAACTGAGACAGTTCCAATTTGTGGTGAAACCCAGTGGTTGTTACCTTAATTTTGAGTCATGGAAATTTGGTGCTTGCAGACATATTCGCGAAGAGTTGAAGGAAGATTTACTTTTATGTAATTCCTCAAACCCATTCTGTCTGTCTCTAGAGAGTGTCTGCTCTTACTGTGCTGGAACAGCCTGAAGAAAATATTGGAAAGAGGAAAGAGGAAGCAACGGTGGAAGATGATCTGGACCCTGAGGACATGGAGGTCTTTTACCCAACTAATGAATGGCAAATCATTAAACCAGGTAACTTCTCGATCTGCTTCTCTTCCCCTCTCATTCCTGTCTTCACACACCAACGGAGTCCAATTTCCTATTGTTTTTGTTTATCTTGGTGGCTGTTGTGAATGTTTGCCGTATTTGACTACTTTGGGCAGCTTGTGACTGTTCAATATTAGGCAGCTAATTGACTGATTGCCATTTTGATGATGCCATTCACTTTTTATTATTTAACTATGGAGTTTGCAGAGAAGACCGGGTTGCCCAAGGTCGCTAACAGGCAATTGCAGCAGTACCCCCTCAAATTGGGGCAGCATCCCAAATTGAATTAAACATCAAACTAGTGAAGTGCCAATGAGACCCATCAAATCTTGTCAGATAAGATCTACTTTTTGTATTTGCCTGACAAAGCTCCTGAGGTAGAAATGAAAATCTTTTGGTATAATTCCAAGTCTACAAGGTAATTGATCTCATCAGTGGGATTTTCTCTGCGATCCATGTATACCGTATACTGGATACACAAACATGCTGCCTGTGATCTTCCCTCATGCGGTGGTCTCAAAAGTTTATACGTTCCTTTATCCCGGAATGATGCATTGTATTATTACATAGCTCGGAATTTCCAAGGGTGGTATACCATATTTTGACAGTGGCAGTAGTATACACTATGGAAGGAACTGAAATAAAGTGGTGGAATAATTTTTTTTAACTTGCAAAAAGGAAGTGCATATGTACTTGAAAAGGGAAAATGTGAATATCTGGGAAATGAGCAGGGGAGTGGGACTAATTTGGTGGCTTGTGAAGAGTTGATGCAGTTATAATTGGCTGAATGATTCTAATTCTCAGCTGTACAACATCATCATTCTGGTAGAGTACTGACACCAATGTTGGGTGTAGAGATAATGCTTTTATGATTGCTATCCTCTCGCTCTCTTTCTTCCCCCACCCAACCTGACTCATTCATCCATGCTTCTACTCTTTCTGTGCAGGCCAGGCAATTCCTGCAGGGCTACACGTTCGGCTAAACTTGGAGACTGGAAAAAATGAGGCAAAATTCCCAAATGATGGGAATGGGAAGAATGGATTAAAGTACTGGAAGCAAGGAAACAGGTACTTTGGGAATGTTGCACATGTTCAAAGGTTTTGCTTCTGCTGTGAACAACTTTAGGGATTTGTAACTTTTTGCAATCTGTCCCATGGGAAATTGCATCCAAAAGCCTGATTTTCTCTCTGGGTGCAACTGGAACAGATGGGTACAGAGAGAAAGAAGGAACTCCGTTTCAGCGACCCCAGTTGAGTGTGAAGCCCAGGACACTTTAACTCCTGGGCCTTGTTTGAGTTTGCCAGAACTCTTGGCCACACCCAGTGATTTTTAAACAGGAAGCTTGGTCACAGGAATTGCGCATGCCATTTTATATTTTTTAAGCAAGTGTGACAGAACATTTGGACTCCTGATCATTCATCTTGTTTTGGCCTTTCAGACATGGAATGGTGAATACGGACTCTAAATCCTTCACGGCTGAGGAATTGAAAAGGGCCTTGAAGTTAATTAAACAAGACGGCCTCATTGACATTGATGAGGTAAGGAAGAGTTTTGGGAAGTAAGCAACCAGAGTTTGCTGTTTAGAAATATTAGAATTTGCTTGAATAGCATAACTGAACCAGAACTTCATATGGAGTTTGTTGTAAGAGTCCTTTATTTTCCCCTTTTATTTCTGCTCTCCATGGCTGTTTAATGGACCTGTGATTTTAAGCAAAGCAGCTTGCGCCTGTAATTCAAAGAGGGAGATCCAGAAGGCTGTGCTGGTCTAGACTGACATCGGTGATGATTCCGATTGATTGGCTGGTGGCCTGAATATGCCCAGCAGGCTGTGCTCTGCTCGGTAAGAGGTGGCGATTGGATATTACCTCACTGGAATGTTTCTTGAGTCCTACAGCGGTTTCAGTTTTGCTTTTGGCAGGGAAGGGAGAAAAACTCTCTTCCCACTTTGAGAAAACAGTGAATTCTCGCCAAAAGGTCCCTGTGGGAACCAACTCTTTCTGCAGAAACGGCTGATGCAAGCAGAGACCAGAATCTGGTAACCTTCTCTAGAAAACAGGCTGGTCTGAAGCTCTCCTGGAAAAGCTGCGAGTAAAGTATTGCTAGCTAAAAGGACAATCATTACGGGCTGTAGGCCAGAGACTTTAAACCATACTTTTACTGTGAAGAAAGTGCATTGAAGAACTCATCATCTGAAGAAAGTACTCTTTCTCTTTTGACCTTAATCCTTATTTTTACCCCTTTCCACCCCTTGGTTTTTTGTGTGCGGGTAGAGGTTGGGGCAGTTAAAGGGGGAAGTTGGGTTTTAGCTTGATAAGCAACTATGTTTACTGCATCTTTATAAACAGTGATTGTGTTTAAACTTGCAAACCTGGTGACTGCAATTATTGGACAGCCAAGAATTTGGGGTATTCTTCAAATAATTATTGGTTAATTCACTTATGTTGTGACTCCAGGATATGTGGGGTTGGAATTGTCCGTGCACTTGCCCAGGGTGATGTAACATAAATTGGGGGCTGGTCTGGTGGGTTACAGTGTAAATTTAAAAGAGACACCAGGTTTGTAGAGATATAACAGGATGGCTCTGGAAGCTGCTAAGCATTTTCTTAAAGTGGAAGAGATAACTCTGGTTTACTTAAAAGAGCTTCATAAAGACAAGCTAGTCGAGCTGATGGGTGAATTAAAAATAAGAGGTGTATCTGCTAGAACTAGTAAGATGGAGATAATTGAAGTGATTGCTCAACATCAACATTTAAATTAAATTTGATAGAGGCTAAAAACACTGGTGAGCCCATGAGTAGTGTAGCATCAGGGACCTTTTCTGGTGAGGAAGTTCAGCGTGGGAGAATTTGGTTGCTGTTAAGAGCATGAAAGGGAATTAAAAAGAGTAGAAATGGTGATGTAGCGAAAGTGAGTTGAGGTTTGAAGAAAAACAATTGGAAGTGAAGAGAGAGAATGCCTGATGATTGAGCTAATCCATAAATTAAAACCAGTTGTGCCATCACCCCCATAATTTTGAAAAGGATGGGAAGTGGGGGGGAGTGAAAGGAAGGCAGGTAGCCAAGATAAAGAATGGATATCTGGGAATGCTCTGCGATCATCTCCTCCGACCAGGAAGGAAGGTACTGAGAGTGGAAGTGAGACTTGGAAGCCTAGGTGGGTGGGACATGTTTGTCCAGCATATTGGAAGTTGTAAGGAAAACCCATGGGACTTGTGGGAGTTCATGAGGAGGATTCTGAAAAGGGAACAAAAGTGGAGAATACTACAGGGCAGACTGTAGCTTTAACTGGATTTGGGAGACCTGAGGTAAACACTTCTATGGAGGCAGGTGTGCGGAATGAGGTAGAGAGATATGCAGGGTTTGTCTGAGGAAGGTCACCCCAATAACAATCTTAAGGGATACAAGTGCTACTCAAACTCTTGTACTGGAGAAGGATTTGGTTTTCCCTCAGAGCTCACTGAAAGTTGAGGTATTAGTGAATGGGACGGCTGGAAAGTCAGAGTGGTTAAGGAATTCCCAGTGGAAAGAGTAGACTGACCTTTGGAAAATGATTTGGCAGGGGTGAAGGCTGTAGCTTCACCCATGAGTACAGTCCGAGGGAAGTGATACCGTTAGCACATGAGATGCCAACGGTAGGGCATGCGAGCGTTAGGAAAAATCATTGGGCAGTGAGTGACTCAAAGAAATGTTGAAAGATGTTGACCCATATCAAGTGACAATGGTAGTGAATCTGATTCAGCTGACACTGATTCCTCAGCTGTCAAGATAAACTCTAGTAGAGAAACCAATTCTGAGAATTCCAAGACTGAAGGTGACCATAAGAAAGAGGAGTTTGAATTTAATAGTAATGCCAGTGATGAAGAGTCAGATGAGAGTTTTAAATTCAATCTAGGTTCTGATTATGAAATAATAAACAGCTATTATCAAATAGATCTGTACTAACTGATCGGAAACAAATGGCAAGTAAATGTTCCAAAAGCAGAAAGTGACGTGGTCTTTTTAATTAATTTGTTGCAGCCTCTTGCAGTAAACCTATTGCCATTCAATTTAGTTGCAAAATTTCCCAGAGCAAGCCTGCTTTGAAGGAAACGATACATGATAGCATGGCATCAGTTAGTCAGAACGAGGACAGTGCGGATTGTGAAGTGAAACCAAGCGGAGCTGGTTAACCCACATCCTTTTAAAGATCCCCAATGCCTCTTGGAGGTAAAAGAAGCCACGAGCAAAGGAGATGAGATGGTCAGTAATCAATTCCTTTTCAAAATGAAGAGGAAGGTAGATGGAGAACCATGGTGGTGATGCTGCCACCATATCTGTTAACAACAAAGTTCATGGTGCCAATAATGTTATCCTTTGATTTTGAAAGTAAAGACGAACAATTGAAATCTGGAAAGCACAAATTGTTTTGGTCCGTATTATTAATTGGGGATAAGGGAAGTGATTACGAAAGCTCAGATGAGTGGTAAAAGTTGTCTCACAAGGAATGGTGCATATAAAGTCAACTAACTGAGATGATTGAACCCTCAGCTCCAGTTGTTGCTGAGGGTAACCATGTGAAGGAAAAACAGAGAATGTAAAGCTGGAGGGGTTGGAAAGTGTTTATTGATTAAACATGAACCCAATACTTCTCTCAGTATTGTAAATACTATTTGCAGTTTAGTTGCAGGGGATCTTTGAAATTTGGTTAAACATTCATTGGACAAATTGTAAAGACTGACTGCATTACACAAGAGACTGAAAAGTACAGACACAGTTGTAGGGAAACAGCAGGAGAGACACTCTGTTAGCTACTCATGGTGTAGATGTAAGAAACTTTGAACGAGTCCCGTCTCGACTAAAACCAGAGACTGGCTCGGTTGGCAATTGAAGGACAATGCATGTTGGACATCTTGCAGAAGCAAGCCCTGGTCCACAGAACGCCTAAGTAGAGTCGGGAGATTGACGGCCGGGTTCCACCTTTGTGGCGCTGAGACTCGACACGCAAACACTACGACCCTTAACTCCAGGGCACGTGGGGCTGGAATTGACCGCGCACTTAAAAGGGTGGCATAAGTGTTCTATGAACTATGTAATTCTGCGATCTCTCCCTTTGACCAAGTGTTTTATTATTTTTTGTCCTTTTAAACTGCCTGCAAAAGGCAGATGTTAGTGTTAAGCTCACAACCGGCGTGATAGTTTGCCCCGCCCCCCCAGCAAGCTGGAATTCTACCCACTCTGCTTTTATGTTCTGTTGTCCTGCTCAGGCGGAGAACTACCGCCACCATCCCCTGGCAATCCAATAGTGAGAGGACCTGAAAGCTGTTGAGTCTGTCAATCTTCCTTTTTTATAGTACTGCATGGTAATCCTACAGAATTTTCAGAATGGATCTATGTTGACATTAGGGGAAAATGGAAGAGTATAAAAATGATTAGCATGTAGATAAAAATTACACTGGGTTAGTTTCAGCAGCTGGAGAACATTGCCCTTTCAATGGAAGCTGTTGATCTGCAACAAAAAATTATTTGCTTCGGAGTTAAGTTGCAGTGCTGAATTAAGTAACTACCGCAACAGAATCTGTTTTCCTTCTTGAATTGAATTTGTTTTCCTTCTTGAATTGAATTTTAAATATCAAACTACTGAGAATTTCCAATCTTTTCATATCTGAAAAATCTCTGATTTAGTTCTATACTTTTGTCTTTGCTTTGAATAAGTCCAACCACTAATTTTGTTAGATAAGGTTACAAAGGTGTGTGGAACCATTGTGGATAAATGGTGCTGAGATACAGATCAGCCATGACCTACTCTTATCAATCAATTAGGCTTGAGGGACTGAATCGTTCACTGCACTTTCTACATACCACTTAGAATCATAGAATTCCTACAGTTGGCCCATCGAATCTGCACCGACTCTCCAAGGGAGCACCCTGTCTAGGTCCACGCCCCCACACTGTCATCGTAACCCAGTAGCCCCACCTAACCTTTTGGTCACTAAGGAGCAATTTTAACATGACCAATCCACCTAATCTGCACATCTTTGGACTGTGGGATGAAACCGGAGCACCTGGAGGAAACACGCACACAGGGAAAAAGTGCAAATTCCACACAGATGATCACCCAAAGGAAAATTGAACCCGAGTCCCTGGTGCTGTAAGGCAGCATGCTAACCACTGTGCCACCCTCTTACACCCAGTTCCGGTTGCTAGGTATTGTTCTGCAAGTTCCATTCCGTACAAAGGAGTATTTTGTACCAGACTTTTTTCTCTTAACTGACCAGCTATGCAAAATAGGCAGAAATCTGTCCAAGCACTTGTCAGTTTTAGTAGACCAGAAACACATTTAATTAACCCCGAGACCTAACGCCGTTCTCTTCCCCCCCCCCCCCCCCCCCCCCCTTCAACAAACTCCCAATCGCAGAAGAAACTATGGGCAGAATTATTTGTTGAGGACCCCTGCTGTTGGGATTGGGCAGGTTGGACAGCATTTTTACTTGCTGGTCTACAAGAGGTTGCCACCAGCACTGCTATCCAATATAGGACAGTAGACTGCTGCTGTTGGGATTGGGCAGGTTGGACAGCATTTTTACTTGCTGGTCTACAAGAGGTTGCCACCAGCACTGCTATCCAATATAGGACAGTAGACTGCCACCCAAGCTGCCAGCCCAATCATGGGGCTGGTAACTCTGCAGTGCCACCATTAGATGTGGCCACTGCGGAAGCTGTAGCATGTAGGAGAGGGCATTGCAATGCTGAGAAGCCTTTGGAAATGAGGAAAGCTGAATTGAGCAATGATTGTGGTACAGGACAATGGGGGAAAAGGGCATGTTCCAGTGGTGGCACATTAACCCAAGGACGTGGCCATTGCCCCATCCCTGTGACAATGACGGTGGTCCTCCATGGACAACTGAGTGGCCATAAAGGAAACTCCCAGCCCCAACGCAGCCTGGACACCGGCGTGGAGATCACCAGGGGTTATCTGTGGATCTCCCCATCTGGAGTGGGTCCTCTCCGTGTGGGCAAAATGCCTAGTGTGGGAAGTAACCCTTAATTGGGGCACTTAAGTGGTTAAATTGACCTCTCGATGGGCAGATACACCACTGACGTTCCCGCTGTTTTGCAATGTGCCACGTCTGCGGGAAGACATCAGGCTCTTCTTCCGACCCCTTCCCCTACCCCATTACCAAACAACCCAGTCTATCACCATAGAACTCTTAAAATTTGGTCCTATTTCTCAATCTCGGTAGGAGAGGTCATTGTACACCATATTCACCTCCACCAGAAGTCTGAGCAGGTTAACTTCTCAAACGCTCAGTAAGTTTCCTGCTTTGTTCTGAATCAACGTTAAGAGTGCAACAAGGAAGTGGGGGAAGAACAGCAATGAATCTCACTCAATTCAGTGATCCCTTCTAGAAAATGTTTGAATTTTCTTGGATGCGATGCACACTCCAGCACTGTTCAGTAGTAGGCCAGCACTCTTATTTTTAAAGCAAGTATGCATGGTGAACATTGAATATATTCCAACTCTTATTTATATAGCATCTTTAACATTTGTTATTGTGTCTTGGAATCTTTTGAGTAATCAGACAATTTGCTGCAGACAAAAGGGAGCCCTTGAAACAGGTGACCAAATGCTCAGTTAAACAGTTGGGCTTGAAGGAGCCTCTTAAATGAGATGGAATTAGTGAGGGAGCAATTCCAGAGTTTAGAACTGCAGATTTCTGTTTTCTTCACATCTAGAGCCATCAGGAGAAAGTGCAGAAGACATTCCGCCCAATCAAAGAACTGATGGAAGATTTTGAAGCGATGAATGTGGTCATGGAGACTGATATGGAAATAATCAATAAACTTGTCAGCAAATTCAACAACACGAGTGCAACACTGGAGAACAAGGTTGCGGCTCTATACAACCTGGAATACTATGTCCATCAGGTACTGGCAGAGCTTTCAGTGCGCTGCAGGACTGTTGGGGATTGGGAGCAAGACTTAACTGCTCTACTTGGTTACTCCTAGGTGGACAATGCCCAGCATCTGACGGCAATTGGAGGGCTGCAACTTGTGATCAATGCACTAAATGCCACAGAGCCCCACATTCAGGAGAACGCTGCTTTTGTGCTGGGATCTGCACTCTCTGGGTAATGACTTGCTTGTTGAACTCGTGGTAGAGCTCTGAGTGTGGAATGAAACTGCAGCAAATTTGGTATTTAAAAAAAATTAACTTGTCACGTACTACAGTCAGATCTCCTAGCTTAACAAAAAAGCTAAATATTGTGGATACTGGAAATCTGAAATAAAAGCAAAGTTCTGGAAATACTCACAGATCTGGCCGCATATGTGGAGAGAAATGGAGTTAACATTTCTACTCGGCGACTTTTCACCACCCAAGCATTTGTTGGACTAGACATCCGGCAGTGTGAGCTCTTTGGGGTGATTTTTAAATTGAAATGTTTGAAGGGCAGGAAGGAAGGAAGGGGTGGAGGAAGCGGATCACTCTTCAAGGGTTGTCCTTTGCCAATTGAGAGACGGCCCTCATGACTCTGAACCTACACATCCTATCCCTAACAAGTCTTCCCCTTTTAAGCACACTCGTTCCCCTCTCCCTAACCTGCCCAAGACCCTGGATATGCCTACTCTGGGGATCCATATCTTTGGGGTTCTGTCTTCACCTGCAGTCCCAGCAATAGCTACTGACTCCTTCCTGGCGCTGAGGGGACTGCTGAAGCTGCTGCCTATTCTGATTGGCCAGAAGCTCCAGAGGGTGAGATTTCTGTCTCAATGAGGTTTCAAAGAAGCACTCTGCCCGTTTTAATAACCCCTGAAGCACTTTATGGCTGATAATTATGACTCTCAATTCAATACTGGGGCAGTGCTGTATTGCTGCATTTAGGATAGATATTAAACTGAGACCCTGCCTGACCTCTGGTGGATGTAAAAGATCCTGTGGCATTACTTGACCAAAAGCAGACGAATTCTCCCAGGTGTCCTGGCTCTTATTTATCCCTTTAACAATATCTCATAAAATGGATGATTTGGTCATTATTCTTATTGCAGTTTGTGGAACCTTGCAGCTGCCACATCTCCTACATTGCAGCAGTGACTACATTTCAAATGTATTTCATTGGCTGCAAATCCTTTTGAGAGATGCCGAGGTCATGAAGGCTATGTGTATGTGTCTATTATAGATGAGTTCTTTCCCCTCTCTATTGATTTTGATCCTGGATTTCTTACTAGACTTATTTTCACACATAGTGTTGTTTGGCAGCAGTACATTTCTCGGGCTATTAATTCTGTGCTGCTGCCCAAAATCTCCAAGTAACTGATATAAATTAATTTATGATCTCTGTCTTGAAAAGTAGACCACACAAATATCTCAACCTTCTGGGTTGCAGCTGGATTTGGAAATCCACCTCTTTGTTAAACTGTCTGTCTTTTTTAAAATTCTATCCTTTAGCAACCCAAAAGTTCAGATTGAGGCGATGGAAGCTGGGGCTTTGCAGAAACTATTGATATTGTTGGCAACTGACCAGCCAGTGTCTATAAAGAAAAAGGTATGGGCAAAAAAATCTCTCATGTAGACCAGAGGGTGCAGGCGAAGGCAGTTCTCTAGTAATCAGAGCCATGGTCGTGGCTTGTTTGTCATGAACGCTGTTTGTGCATTTTGGCTACTTGATTAAAGTAAAATGCCAGTAAAGCAAATTATAAAAAGAACACAACTTCATGGAAACGTGCACACAACCTGTTCGAGTGTAAGTTTTCATTACATTGCAGGGAGGGAAGAAGGAACATTGGAAGCTAGGTGTGCTTTCTAAAGTAATGTAATTCTTGATACCAGTCATTTTGAAGTTGTACACACTAATGGGCAACCTAGGCTAGTGAGTGGACCACAATGAGTGGTCCTCCTTTATCTCGTTGGGCCACAAGATTGTAATCGGGCATGTTCACTAACTATGATCCTTGAGTAAGATCAAATACATTTAATACACACTGGATATTTCTTACATTTTAGAAAATGCGTGATCGTACATTTATTAACGAACTGTCATAAACTTCCAAGTGGCAAAAGCACAAACAGTTTACACTTGATTGAATGCAGAGAGAGCACGTGTCTCTCCATGTTCTGTATAATCAGCACACCTCACTTCACTTGCCCTTGTTTTACGTGCGGATCGCTTCAGTCATACTGGTAAGAAAAGAATTAAGAGGACAGAAATCAGCGGAATGTGGGAATGCGGCAACCCTACACATGGACAACAGTCTACAAAATGTCTCATGGGCTGCATGTGGCCTCAGGGCTCTAATGCTTTGTGGGCTTGTAAGCAGGGTGAAGGACCATGAGGCTGATGCCCAATGTGAAAAAAACTGGGTTGGGAAAACTACTCTTCAGTCTTGACAGGTGAATGATAGTATAGAAGGTAAAGGGTCATTTAGCCCTTGTGCCTTTTGTGCTATTCGGTTAGATCTTGGTAAGTCTGTACTATAACTCCATTTAGCTGCCTTTGCTCTACATCCCTTGGCACCCAAACTGTTTTTAAAAAAAAAAAACCCAGATTGGTTAAGTTTCACAAAAGGATTCTAGATTTTCTCCATGTCTGTGTGAAAGTAGGTTTCCTGATTTGGCCTGGCTGATTTTCAAGACTGTTGCTCCTTGTTCTGGGTTTCCGAACTAGAGGAAATAGTTTTCCGGTATCTGCCTGATATGAATCTTTTTTTATAATTTTTAGCACCTCAATGAGACAACCTCTCGGCCTTCCAAACATGAGGGAATACAAGCTACGTTTATGCAGCTTTTCCTTGCAGCTTAACATTTTTAAACCCTGGTATACTTCATGAACTTTAAGACCAGAAAAGCCTTTGTATATGGTGCCCAAAACAAGATTACTCCATACCAGATCTGCAGAACTGAAGAATAACTTTCTCTGCTTTTGTACGCCTGTCTAATGATCTGTTTGTCCTTGATTATTTTTTTTTTTTTCGTGACACTAGCTTCAGAGCGCCAGGGTCCCAGGTTCGATTTCCGGCTGGGTCACTGTCTGTGCGGAGTCTGCACATTCTCCCAGTGTCTGCGTGGGTTTCCTCCCACAAGTTCCAAAAGACGTGCTGTTAGGTAATTTGGACATTCTGAGTTCTCCCTCTGAGTACCCGAACAGGTGCCGGAATTAATGTAAGCCTTCTTGTGACAAAGATTATTATTATTATTATAATCTGTGCACATGGACTCCTGAGTCATTTTGCTCCTCCATAATTGCTGGGTTTCTTGACCGAAGAAAATATGCAGATTTGTCTTTGACCCAACACGGATGGCCTTGCAATTTCTGACCATTGAACACCCATCAATGGTAGCAGTTTTACCCGCTCAGTTGTATCCTATAGTCCACTGTAAGGTCCCTTTTTAACAGTGGAAAACATGTTTATTTTAAAAACTTATGAAAATTCTGCAGGACGATTGTTTCAAACTTGTACAGAGGCAAGTTTGTGACTGTTACAAAGCCTTTCTTCATCACAAGTGGTCAGCCTGCTAAAGTAATGGAGCTAAAGCCCAAGGCAGTTGGAGGCTGTATTTGGGGAAGAGTAGGGTGAGGAGAGCAAATTGTGGACCTTACAAAATCATGTGTTAGACCAAATGCCTTCCTAATTTGTGCATCTTTTTTCAGGCTCTCTTTGCATTCTCATCAATGTTACGCCACTTTCCATTTGCCCAGCAGCAGTTCCTGAAACTCGGAGGCTTGCAAGTATTAGGGCAGCTCTTTCAGGCAAAGAGAATGGAGTCCTTGCGTATTAGAGTCATGACTTTGCTCTACGACATGGTCATGGAGAAGGTACGGAAACAGAACTGGCATTTACACCATGTTGTCTTCCTTTAGCAACTATCCTCATTGCTATCACAATCTTTTACCTTTCATTGTTTTCAGCTCATCTATTCAGGTCACCTGTTCCATAATGTAGTTCAAATAAAGCATGTCTGTCTTTTCAATTTACCACATCAATTTTAATAGCTGATGTGTGGCTGTGTCTTTACAATATTTTTTGCATCAATCAGCTGAATTAGTGATTTTAAACGGTGTTCGATCCAGGTATTGTTCTGTGGCCTAGCTCCACAAAATGTCTTTTCAGATTTCTTGAGGCAAGTGATTTTCCACCCTTGATCCCCTGCTGTTTGCAGGGGTCCTTCCCAAAGTTGGGGTTAGTTTAAATCTGTCTTTCTCGGAAACACCAGGGCACACAGTGGGCCAGGGATCAAACTATCAAAATCTGAGCAGGTAACAAACAGAAAATGGTTTGGATTAATTGTGGGAGGCTGAGAGGCATAAATTCTCATTGGGTTAATTGTGGGAGGCTGATGAGGGAGGCATAAATTCTCATATTTCAGGTGGAACTGAGTGAAGAGACCAACAGTGGAAGGCTCCATTAATGCACTCAATATTGTGATACACATTGGGAAGGGTCAATGGAGTAGTTAGTTAAAATTCAGGACTTGTTACTCTGGATTTCTCTCCGTCTACAGTTTCATTATGTTTCTTTCAACTGCCTGGTCTTGCCAGTGTTTCACCAATCACAGCTTTCAGTGCTGTGCATGTGAGCTTACAGTAACCAGTTGACAACGCAGGGATGTCCATTTGTTATGCCCACCGGTCATGCTATCATATGGCCAGCTGTTGGTCGGTGAGGTAAACTCCTGATCGTATCAGGCAGAGGACCTGCTTACATGAGACACTAACAACACTTTACATGAGACACTAACAACACTGGCCCTGGGATAGTATTGGGAGTACAACTGAAATGTATAACATTTTCTATAGACTCCCTTGCTGTAGCAGTCATGGAAGTATCTCTGCACAATTTCTCTTCCTCCCTTTTGTGTCAGGACTGTGACCTGCATACTTTTTTTTTCAAAAGGAAATGCTTTTTGTGCAGAAACATTTTTTTTAACTTTGTTTTAAATTACAAAAACCTGTCAAATACCCGCCAAGCAAATTGGTCAATTTTCTGCTTTGAGCTTTGCTCAGTCAGGTGTCCAAGGCCTGATGAAAATGGCTAGTTGAGGGCAATTGTTCACTTTTAAACTCATCATCCTCTTCCAGATCTAAACTCTAATCTCTCATTTTCAAATGGGGAGTCGAAATTTCAAACTGAAATACAAGGCAGGCAGTATACTCTGGTCTGAAAATTAAGTCAAATAGCTGAGTGAATATTCAGTATAGTTTGATTATTCTTTTTCAGAAACTTATCCAAGAGGCACATGACTGGAGTACTCAACACCAGGAGAAATGCCATCAATATGATCAAGTTAACTTGCTGCCTTCAATGCTGGAGCAAGACTGGTGCATGCTGGTTCCACAGCTCTTGATGTCTACTGAACACGACACGAGAGAGAAAGTTTTGAGGACTATGAACCTTATGATTTCATCCTGCAGGAGTGAGTACCAGGCTATGCAGGGCCTGAGTTCCTTGCTGAACATGCTCCGATCAGAGTATGAGGAACTGGCTGCTGAGGAGCAGAGAGAGGGAGAGCAAGATGGTTACTTCCTGGGACTCTTGCACTCTGCCAATGACATCATTAAGAAACTGGAATGATTGGTGTCAAAAACCACCCGGAACTGGTTTCAACTTGGAATCTTTTTTTAAAAAAACTTGAGATTGTGTGACAATACAACATTGCGAAAATTTTACTCTCCAGAGTAAATTGAAGCCAAAATGAACTTCACATGTTCCCTTCTCTTTGGAATGTATTGCACTGCCTTGTGAAAAATGACACGGTTGGGTTAGTAAAGCCCTTTGTTGTCCAAGTTTCTCTCAACACCACTGACTTTTCCGAGAAGCTGGTACACTTGTGCATATTATTTATTTTGTCTGAAATGCAGAGTAAATTCTGTATTGGACATCCCAGCTTGGTCTTAACTGCCTTCTGAAGCTTCTCTTCCCTTTGTACATTTGGCTTCTCAAACCATGAAGATCACATTTATTTTTCATGGAGTCAGCAAATGTAATCAGTGCCAGACATGCCAGTCATGGGTCTCAGATCTGAGCAGAAGACTTGCTCTGGATCTCTCTCTGTCACTGTTCAGTAGAGATTGCTCCCAAGTTGGAGCAGAGGGAGCAATTAAATGCTAACTAGTGACAACTTTAAAATAATTCATGCTCATGAGTTACATGTAACTGGTACCTGGAAAATAGTGATTTGAGAATTGTTTTACTGAAGTTTGTTAATACTTCTCCATTGTTAATAGAAGAATGTTACTATTGTTTAAACATATTTTCAGTTTCCACAAGCATTTATTTTTTAAAAAGCCCGTCTACTGAAATTCCACAATGATTATCTTGATTAGTAGAGGAAATGTTTAAGGTACGTTTCAAATTTTCTGTGCCCAAAATAAATTAAACTATGTTTGCTCAAGCGTTCTGCAATCAAATACATTCTTGCTGCTGAGGCTGAGATTTGAACGGAAGAGCTTTCTGCTTGGTGCTGGCTAAAACAGGGTAGTTGTGGGCAGGTGGTGGAAGGATCGCAAAGCTAAGGGTCGTGGTGTTGCAAAAGAAGAATTTATTCACTCTGCGCCCATCAGCCGCAAACCGTATTTAAAATGAGAGCCACTGCATAATCAGCTGTACAGTCTCCAACCATTTAGAGGCAACAGTGAGCAGGTCAGCGTGTCCTGCAAGTGTACGTGCTTTAGGCGTGAAATCACAAGAGGCGAGCGTTTTCCGTTTTCCAGTAACGCAACCAAGAGGACTGTGAACGACTCATTTTGCTACAAGAAAGAAAAGCCCAGAGACACAAATAGGCAATGTACCTACTGGTCAGGATCTCCCATTGGAATCTGGAATGGAGAGAGCTGCTCTGGAGAGTCCACGGCAGGATAGAGCTGTGCTAGTGTTAGGTCTGTACAGAGCTCCAGAATCTCCAGTGAACAGTCTACAAAGAAGAAACTTAAATCGTGAACAAAGTGGTGTAAGAATGCCAATGCAAATCAGGATACAAAGCCCACTTGTGTTATAAGTGGGGAAATATTAGTGAATGAAAGTTTAAAACACACAAAACTGCAAAGGCATCTGAAGACTAAACATGGGGAGCTGGAGAACAAACCTTGATTTTTTTCAAAGGATAGTGAGAACTGAAATCATCAGCTGAAGACCTCAGCAGAAATGTAACAGATTAGGTATGCAGTAAGCTACCATATAAGAGGCGAAAGGAAAAATGCCCCTCAGTGTAACAGCGAGATTGATTTTCCCTGCATTAGACATGGCTCGCACAGTCCTAGATGAGAAGTCAGTTGAAAAACTGAAATGCATCCCACTTAAGTGATAACACAGCATCTCACCAAATTTGAGATAGTGCTTTGAATTTAGAAGTACAGATTATTTCGCATTTGAAGTCAGCACAGGAGTTCTCAATACAACTGGATGGAATTACAGATGTTTCAGACTGTGCAACCCTACTAGTCTACGTTAGGTATGTTTGGCATTGTTTGGAATCATTGCTTTATTCACTGTGAGGTATTGGCATTGAAAATAATTCCATCCAATCTTGAAGAGGTGTTGAAAGGAATTGTGAGTGCACTCGAAACCAGGCATTTTGAGGCTCTGTTCTGATATGGGGACCGAGCACGCACGTGTTTATTGTTCCAACGGAGGTATGTTGGTTGTCAAGGGATCGGATGCTTGGCAGAGTTTAGGAACTGAAGTATGAAATCCACACATTCCTGGTTGAGAAATCATCCTCTCTGACTGATTTGTTTGGTGATAAAAGTTGGATGCTAATTAGCTCTACCTTGCAGACATCTTTTCAATTCTAAATTAACTGATCCTCTAGTTTCAAGGAACAAATATTTGCTTTCAGCACTTTGAATAGATGTTTTCCAAAATTACAAAACCAAAACTATTACATGTCCCACACTGCTAGGGCACATCAAAGAAAAGTGTTAGTGAGGGAACTGGCAATACACTGACAAGCCTTATTCAGTCACATCTGGCTTTGTTGACCAAGTGTGTGTCACTTCTTTCCAGAGGAAACATTTCAGATGTTGAAAGGGAAGCATTGGGTGAAAAATCCCTTTGCATGTGAGTCACTAGAGTCAGTTATTAATTTACCGCTGACTCCAAATGAGGGGATGCTCCATCTGACCTGTGACAGCACATTAAAAACACATCAAAAGTCCATGAGGTTGTCGGCATTCTAGAGCATTGTCTCCAAAGAGCATTGACTGAGTAAAACAAGCATTTTGTTCCTATTGCACGAGGTTGGATTTTCCGTTCTCACAAAAATGAAGACTGCGCAAAGGAATCGGCTGAACCACAGCTGGCGCACTGTAGGAAGAGACATTTTAAGTGACTCAATTATATATTTTGGCATTTGGAAAGGGGAGGGAGGAGGCACTGAAAGGCTGTCAACCTGCAATAAAAATGTCAACACCAGACAGATCCACCTCGTGTGTGTGTTCATCCATTACTTACATCAATGCATTTGTGTGCATTGACAAACGTGCTGACCTCTGACCT
Organism: Scyliorhinus torazame; assembly: GCF_047496885.1. Lineage (NCBI taxonomy): Eukaryota > Metazoa > Chordata > Chondrichthyes > Carcharhiniformes > Scyliorhinidae > Scyliorhinus > Scyliorhinus torazame. The sequence continues at coordinate 200,110,154 of NC_092713.1, read as the reverse complement.
TAGCTGCTGTCTGATGTAAGTCACTGCAACGCATTGATCTCTTGTAACCTTCACGCATCAGGACCCAAAGCTGAGGATGTCCATTGAGGGCCATCATCGCTTGGGCAAAAACGAGCACATATCGCATTCTATTCCTCATCACTTTCCTTGAATACCGAACTGATTTATTTAATTGTTGCTCCTGGCCGATTCGGCTTCGAGGAGGTGATTAAATAAAAACCCTTCTCCTCAGGCACGGTGTAGATGAGAGCGTTCGGGGTCCTTCCTTGACGACCGCCTCCGACGGCGAAGCACGTGCAGCTGGCCGAAATTTCCAGAAGCAGCGCGAGAGGCAGGCCGGCCCAGAGTCCCCACCCGGAGCCACGAGCGGCAGCGCCGGCCCAGAGTCCCCACCCGGAGCCGCGAGCGGCAGCGCCGGCCCAGAGTCCCCACCCGGAGCCGCGAGCGGCAGCGCCGGCCCAGAGTCCCTATCCGAGAGACTGCGCCGACTCAGAGTACCCACCCGGAGCCGAATCCCGAGCGGACCGCCTCTGCCCGGCCCCGGAGCCGCACGGACCTCATTGCGCACGGACCACCTAGCAACCCGCCATCGCCATGTTCTACCTGGTGTGCTCGGCCTCTCGGCGCCTGGCCGCCGCCGGTAGGGTAAGTGAGGAGAGAGACGGGGGATTGCTGCCGCCTGGGGAGGGGAGTGGCTTGAGGGTGATGTTAGAGAGTGTGAACACCGAAACCCCCGGGCTGGAGGCCAGGCCTGCCTGTTGTTCCGGCCTGGTATCCTCTCGATGGAGGCGGTGGATCCCGGGCCCCAGAGCCTCGCTGACCTTCAGCATGTTCCTCGGATGGGAGACTCCGGGGTGCGGGCGGGGCTCACAGCTCCTGGCCCCACACCTGTTTCGCTGCTGTCTTCAATCCGGTGAAATTCCATATGGAACGGCAAGATTCCGGCCTCATTCCTCCCGGTGGTACAGAACCCCCCCTCCCAATAGTGGGATCCGAAAAGTTAAATTATGAGGTCGGTTTGTATAAACCTGATTTCATAGAATCCGTACAGTGGAGATGGAGGCCATTTGGCCCATCGAGCCTGCACCGACTATTTGAAAGACCGCCGGATAAAAGCAAATTACTGCTGATGCTGGAATCTGAAACCAAAAGAGAAAATGCTGAAAAGTCTTAGCAGGTCTGGCAGTATCTGTAAAGAGAGAAAAGAGTTAACGTTTGGAGTCCAGATGACCCAACTTTGACAAAGGGTCATCTGGACTCAGAACTTTAGCTCTTTTCTCTCCTTACAGATACTGCCAGATCTGCTGAGATTTTACAGCAGTTTCTCTTTTCATTTGAAAGAGCATCCTACGCAGACCCAATCCCCACCCTATCCCAGTAACCCCATCCAACCTTTGGACACATAGTGCTGATTTAGCATAGCCAATCCACCTAACCTGCACATCTTTGGACTGTTGGAGGAAACTGGAGCACCCTTGGAAACCCACAAAGACACTGGGAGAATGTGCAAACGCCTCACAGACTGTCACCCAAGGCTAGAATTGAACCCTGGCACAAGCAGCAGTGCCAACCACTCCACTGTGCCACCATGCCATCCAATGGGAGAATAGGAGATTGAATAGCGATTTACAAGAGGTACTTAAAAATAAATACAAAACTATTTTTTCTGGTGGGAGAATCCAGGTCAAGGAACAATAGTTTTAACATTTATAGCCAGACGATTTTGTCTGAAATCAGGAAGCATTTCGTTATCCAGGGGTGTGTAAATCTGGAACTCGCAATCCCCTGCCCCCCAGAAGCTGAGCATTCTGGCCGTCAGTTGACTGAGGTCATTGTTAAGTCAGGATACCGAGCAACGTGCAACAAAAGTTGGGAATCTGATGTAACAGACTTGAGGGCTCGAAGATCTACTCTCATTCATAAATTCCTCATGTATTAGTATGGCACCTCTTTACCTCCCGGAAGTTGGGTTCAAACGTGGCCCACACTAAAGTGTTACGTCTATTGCTTAATTGTTTAGGTCCAAACTGAAGTGAATTTGAGTAGATCCATCTTTTGATCCTTGTTGGCACAGTTTATAAAAAAAAACACAATTAGGCAATCGCTGCGACTAAATTGACAATTGCACAGGCGAAGGCAGCTATTTACATTGTTGTGGACTTGAGTCTCAGGTGCACATGTTCAAAATTTGCAGTTTTTAAAATTTATAGGGACGTATGCATTATTGGCAAGGCCAGCATTTGTTGTCCACCCCTAATTGCCCTTGAACTGAGTGGCTTGCTAGGTCATTTCAGGGGGCAGTTTCATGTCAACTACATTGCTGTGGGTCTGCATTCATATGTAGGGCAGACAGGGTGAGGATGACAGATATCCTAAAGGGCATTAGTGCACCACATGGGCTTTTACAACAATCCCTGACAGCTTCGTCATCATGGCAGAGACTAACTTTTCAATCTCAGATTTTTAGTAAGTCAATTTAAATTCCACCAGCTGCCATGGTGGTTTTATTTTTAAACCCATGTCCCCGAGCATTAGCCTAGATCTCTGGATTACTAGTCCAGAGACATGACCGCTATGCCATCATCTTTTCCCCATGACCTTGATTGATGCAAGGCACTAACATGGATTGACGATTGGCTGTCAGGCAGAAGGCAGAGAGTTGGGACAAAAGGTTATTTTTCGGAATGGCAACCGGTGACGAGTGGTGTCCCGCAGGGTTCAGTGTTGGGGCCACAGCTGTTCTCTTTATATATTAACAATCTAGATGATGGGACTGGGGGCATTCTGGCTAAGTTTGCCGATGATACAAAGATAGGTGGAGGGGCAGGTAGTATTGAGGAGGTGGGGAGGCTGCAGAAAGATTTAGACAGTTTAGGAGAGTGGTCCAAGAAATGGCTGATGAAATTCAACTTGGACAAGTGCGAGGAAAAAAGAATAGAGGCATGGACTATTTTCTAAACGGTGACAAAATTCATAATGCTGAAGTGCAAAGGGACTTGGGGAGTCCTAGTCCAGGATTCTCTAAAGGTAAACTTGCAGGTTGAGTCCGTAATTAAGAAAGCAAATGCAATGTTGTCATTTATCTCAAGAGGCTTGGAATATAAAAGCAGGGATGTACTTCTGAAGCTTTATAAAGCATTAGTTAGGCCCCATTTAGAATACTGTGAGCAATTTTGGGCCCCGCACCTCAGGAAGGACATACTGGCACTGGAGCGGGTCCAGCGGAGATTCACACAGATGATCCCAGGAATGGTAGGCCTAACATACGATGAACGTCTGAGGATCCTGGGATTATATTCATTGGAGTTTAGGAGGTTGAGAGGAGATCTAATAGAAACTTACAAGATAATGAATGGCTTAGATAGGGTGGACATAGGGAAGTTGTTTCCATTAGCAGGGGAGACTAGGACCCGGGGGCACAGTCTTAGAATAAAAGTGAGTCACTTTAGAACAGAGATGAGGAGACATTTCTTCAGCCAGAGAGTGGTGGGTCTGTGGAATTCATTGCCACAGAGGGCGGTGGAGGCCGGGACGTTGAGTGTCTTTAAGACAGAAGTTGATAAATTCTTGATTTCTCGAGTAATTAAGGGCTATGGAGAGAGAGCGGGCAAATGGAGTTGAAATCAGCCATGATTGAATGGTGGCGTGGACTCGATGGGCCGAATGGCCTTCCGCTCCTATGTCTTATGGATGCGCTCTCCTATGTCATTCTCAGCCTTAAAGACAGCCACCTCGCTGCCTTCTGCCACCTCGCTCTTCTTTAGCTGAGTGGGTCTGCCCTCATTTGCTTTCACTCCTATCTGTTCAATCGTAGCTAGGGTATCCTCGTAAAAGTTTATTGTGCATGTTGAAGCCAGATGGGCTATATTGCCAGATCTATGGATGAGCTGTTCAATTAGTCTTACTCCTATTTTCCCACAGCCCCTCACATTTTTGTAGTTTGTAAATATCCAGTTTTTTTCAGAGGTTATGAATCAAACTGCTTTCCTGACCCTTTCAGATAGTGCATTACTAATCCTCATAACTCACTGCATTAAAAAAAAAACTCACCTACACTCTGGTTCTTTTGCCAATTAACATAAAACTCCGTCTTATGATCACTGGTGAAACCATTTTCTCTCAATCCTAATCATTTTAAGCACCTTTATTAAATCTCCCCTTAACTTATGCTCTAAGGATAAAATTCCAACTTCTTGAATTTCTCCATTGAACTGAGGTCTCTCAGTATTGACATCACTTTGATTGATCTGATCTGCACTCCCAGAGTTCTGACATCCTCCTTAAAATGTGATGGCCAGAATTGGTCAAGTGTCCCATTTGTATAAAGCCAAGTGTCCCATTTTTAACCATCTTGTCCTTCCACCTGCAAATTCATGTCAACCCTCTGGTCCCTCTCGAGGCTCCCTTTTAAAATGGAATGATTTGGTTGATGTCGCATCTCTTCCTCCCAAAATTCTGCTGTAACACATTTCTCCACTAATAATTTCTCTTGTCCTAGGCCACAGAACTCTTAAGCCCCCAAAACATATCAGCCTTTGAACCCTACAAAGTCCACTGCTTCGCTCCAGATTCCAATTATTTATCCAGGCTGAGCTTCTGATTTCATCATAAAAAATCATTTGCCTTCTTCTCTATCTCCTGTAGCTACCTCCTCCTTGGTCCACGTCACCAAACCCTAGCCCTGACCTGAATATTCCAATAGTCTCCTGATTACACTTTACATCCTGCATCAATTTCCACGAATCCATCTCCCTGCCCCCAGCATCTCTAAGGAAAGCTACTTCAACTAGTGGTTAATCAATGACTAGAGTATGTAAATTTTAAACATTCAATAAGCAATGGAAGAAGTAAGTTTTTTTTTGTTTGTTTTGGAGGCAGTTGTTACGATTGAGATGACCCAAAACTGCTGGAAGCAGATTTGAGAAAGGAAGTAGATAAACATTTTGGTAAAATAAAAATTGGGAAGAGTGAGGAAATGCAAATGCATGAATAGCTCTTTCGGAGAGCTAGCCTGGATATGCCTGAGAATGATTTCTGTCTCCAGGATATATTGCCTACAATTCTGGAGTTGTGATATTGAATTTTAAAGATGAAGAAGCTCCATGCTTTTTTGAGATGCTCCAAGATGTCTGCTTTTTCTAGCTCACTAATCGGGTACTATAACTTAAAATACTCTCTCCATCCTCTATGCAATTAGGATGTGGATAATGTGTCTGCTTAATGATGGGGCCGAGCTAAAGTGGAATGGAGTTAGCAAAGCTGCTATACTGGTGGCTTCATATTGTTGCCTGGCAAAATAACATTTTCTGGAGTCCAAATGGTAGTTAAATTGATGATCTTAATTTGCATTAATTGCAGTTATGCTGTAACTAGTATGAAGCCATATTGGTGAGGGAGGTGGTCTGGCAATGTATAGCCTGGCAATGTTATACTACATTTATCGTTCATGTCATAGACTGCAGAATAACTGTTCTCCCAAGTATTTTGGGGTCGCTTTTTGAAGACAGGCAGTCCTCGACTTTATAACGAATGGTACTCGCAACGTTTAGAAATTGACACCCTGTTTTGACTTTACAAACCTGCGTCAGTGAGCACGTTCAAACATTCATATGTGCGCATCAGTGTTCTGCGTCACCTATCTTGACTCAAAACACACAGTTGCTGTTCCAGTGCATTTTTACTTGGTGAATCTTTGTGTTTTCAAACTGTTTCTTAAAATTGACTTATTGCTCTATTACATTTTAATGCTTGATTAAGTACAAAATTCTGGGTTATTTTGGTGAAAATAGGGTGTCAGATCTTGGATCAGGAACTAATCCCAGATTTATAACATTATTATGGGAAAATTCGTTCCGATTTGTGCCGCTTTGACTTAAGATGAAGTTTTTTGAAGAATCAAGTTTTGTAAGTCTGGGAATGTCTGTAATTCATTAGTTGCTCCTTTGCAACCTGGTTACAGCAGTATCATCGGGCACAAAATGAATGGTGAAATTTGTGGTTTAATCCACCACCCTTACTAGAAAGGCTTAATTAGTCTGCAATAAAAAGAAAAAGTGCAAATGATGGAAAAGTGTTAACACCAAGATATTTATTTTGCAGGGTCATTGGAACGGACTGAGCCAGGATGTACTTCGATCGTTGGCAAGACGCAATTATGCGTGAGTTTTATTGCAATTATCTTGCTACTGCCTTCTCGTGACTAGTGCTTTTAGAAGCTTAGTGACATTTTGTAATTCTAGTTTAATGTTACATTTATTCTCATAAATTTAAAACAGTGTTGAACAGATTTTGGCCGTGGTGGTGAATGTTTATTTCTTGGTTATGAGTGAGCGTGCGCAATAGTATCCTTGTGCTTCAGCCACTAATCTTTGGTCACCAACTTGTAGCCTGTTTGGTGATATCAAGAAAGTGATGTCCTCTTTAAGTATAGACATTCTGAGTAATTTTGAAATTTAAATGTTTGTGGGTCTGGATGACTCCAAAACGGTGCTTAAAATCCACTCCAGATTTGTAAATCATCCAAACTTGAAAGAGCTGAAGCTTCCAAGATTTTGTACGTTGGGTGAGGAGGGCGAAGGAAGATGATCAGGGCTCTCTCATTTTGTGTCAATGTTGGTCATGCCTGTTTGTAACTTTGTAGTCTGCCTTTGTGTGCACATTGGGGTGTCATTATTCAGCTTTTTCAGCCATATGTTATTTTTTAATGCTTTAGATTTTACTCAAACTCCAAATGATTGGATCTTTTAATGTGTATGTTTGCAAAGTCGGCACTTGTAGCCCATCCGTAGGTGCCCTGACAGGGTAATGAACCACCATATTGAGCCGCTGGCACTTTTTTTTCTAAATATCTTAGACCACTCAAAGGGACATGCAAGAACCAATCACCTTGGTGAATGACTAGATTCATATGTAGGCCAGGCTGGGTAAGGACAGCAGGTTTTCTTCCGTATAGAATTTCTGAATACAAAAGGAAGTTTTACAGAAATCTGACTTGCTCCATGGTCACATTCAATGACGATCAACATTTTATCTCTATACTTATTTTGAAAAAACAAATAAAGTTCTCAAAATTGCCATGTAATTTGAATTTACGTTATTTGGATTATTAGTCCTGTAATGTATCAGTATGATCATGATACTATCTGCAGTAGTGTATCTTAATTTGACGCCACCTGTGTTATTAAGTGTCTGGAAGATGATCTTCAACTGTAATTGCGTATGGTCAATTCTCATTCATAACTGGACATCAGTTTACTAACTACTTCAAGTTATGGTTTAGAATGAATCTTGTGTTATAACCATTAAATAATTCAATGCAAGTTCAGGTCAATATTTGTGCTTTTGTATTTCTCAGGTCTGAAGCTATTAAGGGTGCTGTTATTGGAATTGATCTGGGCACCACCAATTCCTGTGTTGCAGTGATGGAAGGCAAGCAAGCAAAGGTGGGTTGTTCTAGCTAATCTACACCCTCGGAAGTGAAGCACTGGATATACTCAGCAGACGGCACTAGTTACAATGAAAGATCATCGGTCTGAAATGTTACCTCTGGTTCTTTCTCAACAGATTCTGCCAGATTTGCTGAGTATTTCTAGAATGTTCTGTTTTTCTAATCGAGCATGCCATAGGTTTTGTGGACGAAGGGTTGATAAGGCCATGGGGGGAAGTTGAGGAAATCTAGAATGAAACATGGGGAGAGCTATGAATTGAAAAAAGATGGAAGAAACAAGGGTTTGAATCTAGAGTGGAGGATGTAGCAGAAATGCCAGAAATTTGTTGAGTAGGTGACTACCTTTTCTCAAACCAGAGAATGGCCTTTGCCACTCCCTGCTGCAGCAAAGCATTGCATTTACCTCAATTCTCTGCATAAATAGCCATTCCTAATTAATAGCTTTAAATCAATAATTTCTTGTAACCACCAGAGGCATTTTCCTTCACCTATTTACAATTCTCCATAAGTTTAAGCTATTAGATCTCATTTCAGTTTTCTTCTTGTGAAAATAGTCCCAGTATCTTGTGTTTCATGATTGTGGTTGCACACTCTGTCGTCATCATCCTGGTGAATTTTATTTTACTTTACAATTTGAATACCCACTTTCAAAGGTGCCTAAATCAGCACCAAGTACTCTAATAGTAGCCTAACTATCACCATCTATAGATCTGACATTACCTCTTATTCTGATAGTCTTGAGTCCTTATTTCTAAACTCAAATGCTATTGGTTTTAAGTTTGTGATCTCTTTGAGATTTCAGGGAATTCAAACTCCTAGATCTCTGTTCAACCCTGCCATTGGGTTCATGCATTTGCCCATTCCTCCTTTCCCCATGTTAAGTTGTATCAACTTTTCTTCTGGTAAGCTAACCTATTGTTATCTCTTTGAAATCTTTTGTAGGGCATCTTGATGTTTACCAGCTCCGACACTTTTCCCAATTCCCCTAGCCTATTACAGATAACCAGGCGGTTAAATAGTAAATAAAGGAGAGAAACGGTCCAGCCAGTCCAGTTTAATGTTTATGCTCCACTTAAGCCTCCCATCTTTTCGCATCTAAATATACCATTGTAATTCTATTTCTTTTCCCTCCGATGTTTGTCTAGCTTTCCCTTAAATGTGTCTATACTATTCAGTTAAACCACTCCTTGAAGTAGTAATTTCTTTATTCTGTCAACACTTTGTGTTCCCCAAACCTTCGCCTCATGTGGCCCCACTTTACCTCCGATGTTGTCTGCTCCCAGAGTGAAATTGAGGATGGGGTTAAAAACTGTTAGAACATAGAAAAATACAGCACAGAACAGGCCCGTTGGCCCACGGTGTTGTGCTGAACCTTTGTCCTAGATTAATCATAGATTATCATAGAACTTACAGTGCAGAAGGAGGCCGTTCGGCCGATCGAGTCCGCACTGGCTCTTGGAAAGAGCACCCTACCCAAGGTCAACACCTCCACCCTATCCCCACAACCCAGTAACCCCACCCAACACTAAGGGCAATTTTGGACACTTGAGGGCAATTTATCATGGCCAATCCACCTAACCACATTTTTGGACTGTGGGAGGAAACCGGAGCACCCAGAGAAACCCACGCACACACGGGGAGGATGTGCAGACACCGCACAGACAGTGACCCAAGCCGGAATCGAACCTGGGACCCTGGAGCTGTGAAGCAATTGTGCTATCCACAATGCTACCGTGCTGCCCTTAAAGAACAAATTAATCTACACTATAATCATTCTACCGTAATCCATGTACCTATCCAATAGCTGCTTGAAGGTCCCTAATGTTTCTGACTCAACTACTTCCACAGGCAGTGCATTCCATGCCCCCGCTACTCTCTGGGTAAAGAATCTACCTCTGACATCCCCCCTATATTTTCCACCATTCACCTTATCCCCTTGTAATAGTTTGTTCCACACGGGGAAAAAGTCTCTGACTGTCTACTCTATCTATTCCCTGATCATCTTATAAACCTCTATCAAGTCGCTCCTCATCCTTCTCCGTTCTAATGAGAAAAGGCCTAGCACCCTCAACCTTTCCTCGTAAGACCTACTCTCCATTCCAGGCAACATCCTGGTAAACCTCCTTTGCACCTTTTCCAAAGCTTCCACATCCTTCCTAAAATGAGGCGACCAGAACTGTACACAGTACTCCCAAATGTAGCCGTACCAAGGTTTTGTACAGCTGCATCATCACCTCACGGCTCTTAAATTCAATCCCTCTGTTAATGAACGCTAGCACACCATAGGCCGCCTTCACAGCTCTATCCACTTGAGTGGCAACTTTCAAAGATGTATGAACATAGACCCCAAGATCTCTCTGCTCCTCCACATTGCCAAGAACCCTACCGTTAACCAATTGTTCCCGGTGATCGCTCATCAATATGTAGATGGTTGTTAGTTTCAGTGCTGTCTGGGTTCCTGCAAGTTCTGACATACAGGAATCTTTGCACCTGCTTGTTTTTCCTGCGTTTGACTGAATTTCCCTGCATTCTTAGCGGATCTCCATTTTACGTCGGGAAGTGGCCAACCCAGGTTGCTACACTTCCACCCCTCTGCCTGAGGTGCGAGTGGGAACATACAGGGGCCTTTTGCTGCAGGCCCCATCCTGGGGTGAAGGCCCTGCTGCCAGCCTTCTGTCCTCCCACCCACTGCCTGAGGTGGGAGTGGGACCACCTGGGGCTGCGGCAAAATACTTTATTTCGGGCCCCTGCAGGGCTGAAGAGCCTGTCTTTCTACCACCTGTGGCGAGAGTGGGGCAGCTTTGAACATTACCTTGGGCCCCTCCAGGGCTGAAGAACGCTGCCCCACTGCTCTGCAGCGCCTTCCCTTGTGGCACCTGTGCTTAAGGTGTCACGTCCCTACCTCCTTTCCCCTTTCATTGTTTTACGCACGGCCAGGCCGTACCAGGGATGGGCATGGCCAGCACCTCTGGGGCATCCTCCACTCTGCCAGGGGCAGGGCGGCCAAGCACTTACTGGGGGTGAAGTGCTATGCCCATCGCACCATGATCATCGAGCCGCGCACCCGTGCGATGGCAGGGGTTGTCGGCCCTTCGGCCATCGTAGCCCCCTCCCGGATGTACGGCAAGGCCGTGTTTTCCTGCGGGCCGAGCAGGCGGTCCACCGGGCCCTGGAAAGGGGGCTCACGGTGGGCGGGACACATGTGGCGGTGGACCCGCTGGAGGCCACCGCCGAGGGTGTCGTTCTTTCAAACGTTCCACCCTACCTTCCCACTGAGCTGCTCCTCCCCCATCTCAACCTACTGGGGAAGGTCAGGTCCGGGGTGGCACCGCTGACGCTCGGCCTTCGGGACCCCTCCCTCCGCCATGTATTCTACTTCCGGGCGACAGGTTTTTATCCGCCTAACCCGGGAGGAGGTCACCGAGGGAGGTTTTGTGGTCACGCACCAAGGGGAGGGCCACAAGGTATTTTGGTCGGCGGACGGCATGCGGTGCCATGCCTGTAGAGGGCTGGGGCATATTCGCCGGAACTGCCCCACCCTAACGGCCGCCGCCAACACCATCTCCACGGTGGCTGCGGCTGGCACTGCCCCCCTCTCTACCACCTCATCATCTGCCCAGCAGCCGGCCCCCGATTACACCACGGCTGCTGGCAGGGGGGAGAGGGAGCCTCCGCTAGACCAGAGGCAGCCCAAAAAAGGCAAAAAAGAAGACTGCACGGTGGTCGGAAAGGACCCATTCACTCCTTGGCCCAATCACGGGTACTGACCCCTTGCCCGTTTCAATCAATTCCAAGGCCACAGCCTCACCTTGTGTTACCGCCGCCTCACAACAACATGAGGGGCCCGGAGAGACCACCACACGGGCTCCAGGGAGTGGTGGGGAGCCTGTGTTTGGCCCCGAGCTGGAGGCTGCACACTTTCCACCTCTTTGCCGTCGCCCGGACATGCCTTGGCGTGCATCGTTGCTGTCCGGCGGCAGTGGTCCCCACTGGAGGTCCCTCTACGGAGGTGTCCTCCCCATAAAACTAGGGGACCTGGGGTGGAGGGTGTTGTGCATGGTAGTGGCATGCAATTATCGCTTAAATCACTTCACGGCTCTGCCAGAGACCTGCCACCTTTGCGGCCTGGTGGAGACCGTGGAGCACGTTTATGTTGTCTGTCCTAAGCTGCACTCCCTTTTTGGTTTCTTGACAACGTTGTTGTTGAGGTTTTCTTTGCACTTCAGCCCCACGCTCCTGATCTACGGGCATCCGGTGCGGAGGGGGGCAGGAAAGGCGGAGGACCTCCTCGTGAACTTGCTCTTGGGCCTGGCCAAACTTGCCATTTATTGGTCCAGGCAGCGGGCGACCGAGGGGGTTGTCCAGCCTGACTGTCTGCCCATCTTCCGCGGCCTCGTTCGTGGCCGGGTGTCCCTGGAGCAGGAGCATACGGTGTCCACGGGCACACTAGAGGCCTTCCGTGCTCGGTGGGCACCGCAGGGGTTGGATTGCCTTATCAACCCCAATTCTCACGCTTTAATTTGACGGGTTTGTGATAAGTTTTTGTTTCCTTTCTCGTTCTTTTTGGACTGTGCTCCACTCGTTGTTTTGGGGCACTCCCCACTTTTGTTTCATCCATCAGTTCCTTTATGTTCTTTTCCTTGGTTTTCACACCCAGCATCACGCCAGTGTCAGTGGCGGATGCTGGCCTAATCCTGCACGTGTAGATAAACGTGCAGGTCATAAATTCTCAAAATACACAGAAAAACCAAAAAATTTAAAAAGGCATAAACACATAGAAAAATATTTCCCTATTTGTTAAATTAGAGTAGTAAGACCATATAAAAGGTCTAAACCAAACAGCAACTTTTAAGTTAATTAACTAAATAAAAGAAAGACTAGACTTTAGATAAAAATGAACCCTTAAACTCCCTCAGTCCCCAAACTCACTCTTGCACTCAAATGCACCAAATTCAGCACTCCGTGCAAAACCCAGTGTTGAAAAAAGCAAAGACCTACCATTTTACGGACTGTTTGCAGCAGCAACAGACCTCCGAGAAGAGAGGGTAAAGCTAGGTACACCAACAAAAGAAAACGTTGAAAGGGACCTCAGCTTTTGACATAGGCATAGGATTTACAGTGCAGAAGGAGGCCATTCGGCCCATCAAGTTTGCACGGGCTCTTGGGAGGAACCCCACACCTCCACCCTATCCCAGTAACCCCACGTAACCTTTTTTGGACACTGAGGGCAATTTAGCATGGCCTAGCCACCTAACCTGCACATCTTTGGACTGGAACGAAACCGGAGCACCCGGAGGAAACCCGCGCAGACACTGAGAACGTGCAGACTCCGCACAGATAGTGACCCAAGTCGAGAATCGATCCTGGGACCCTGGCGCTGTTAAGCAACCGTGCTAATCGCTGTGCCACCGAGCTGTCAAAATTGTTTAAGCTGCACGTCTGCCGTTTCTACCTCCGAGCTTATAACCCACTGTCTGGGAACCCCTGCTTTGGGTAAAAAAAATTGCTATTGAATTTATCTCTGGACTTGACTATTATGTATTGATGAGTTGTGCAACTTTCAACAAGAGAAAATATTCTCCCTTGCATCTACTTTATTCGTATCAATCCCATTAATACATTTTCAACACCTATTAGGCCACTCCTCAAATCTTAAAGAGAAAAGAGATCCCGCCATCTGTTGATTCCTTCCTGATGTGTATATCCACACCGTATTATCGTTGTAAATCTTCTCTACCCTCTCCAGTGCCTCTATTATTTTTGCAGTATTGCGTCCAGAGCTGCTTAGCATTCTTATATGATCTTGCCAAGGTTTGTTGCAGATATAGCATAACGTCCCACAGAATAGAACACTGGGGTCTAGTCTTTATTCACTTTGCACGTCTAACCAACGACTGTACTTTGAGCCGATTCTTATTTTCACAGGTGAGTTTCCAATTAATTTCCAATAACTACAATCAGCCCCCAGATTATAGTGCCCCATTAATGTCACCAAGTTTCAGCTTTTTTTACTTGCCACGCCAAAGTCCAAATAATCTATTTGTGTCGGTATCAAAAGCATATAAGCACTGGCCATTGTAATGTGACCTCCAGCTCATCTCTAATATGAATAATACCTATTAATGCCAACGCTTGTTTTCCTGCCACTCATCTAGCTTTCATACTATGATGCATAGTTTTGTATTGAGCCTCCTGCGAGAACCATATTGATCAAATGTTCCCCCCGTAATGTAAATGTCGTTTCCCCCCCCCCCCCCCCCAATATTGTACTGTCATGTTATCTATCCAACCATAGAGTCTCAAAGTTTTTACAGCACGGAAGGAGGCCCATTGTGTCCACGCTGACCATCTATTTATTCTGATCCCATGTTCCAGCCCTTGGATGCTATGGCATTTCACGTGCTCATCTAAATACTTCTTAAATGTTGTGAGGATTCTTACCTCTACCACCCTTTCAGGCAGTGAGTTCCAGATTCCAACCACCCTCCAATCCCCGCTAAACCTCCTGACCTTACCATAAATCTATGTTCCCTAGTTATTGACCCCTCCACCAAGGGGAAAATGTTCTTCCTGTCCACCTTACCTTTGCCCCTCATAATTTTATACACCTCCATCAGGTTCGCCCTCTGCTCCAAGGAAAACAACCCAGGTTATCCAGTCTCTTTTGATAGCTGAAACACTCCAGCCATCCTGGTGACTCTCCTCTGCATCGTCTCTAGAGCAATCACTTCCTTCCTTTTATCAAAAAATATGTTAAGTAGGTGACCTATGATTAGCTTCAAACCTGTTCTGCCGCTTATTGATTAGCATATACATTTCTAAATGCGTGCTCATTTTGTCTTGAATTATGGATTTATGGAGTGGAAGGTGGATGGTAGCGGAGTTGGTTGCCAATGGAGAAAATAAGTTTAAAATTGGTCCTGCTCTTTAGAATTGCCATACAATGTACATTGAAGCTTGCATTGTGCAGACTTGAGGCTGCAGAAGATGCTGGTTGTTTAGTGGGAAGTGGCAGGCATAAGAGACTTTAAATGTTTGGTAATTGAATGTGGATGCAAGGCATTCAGGCAGGAAATCAACCAAAACATTGGTATCTTTGCAGATGGAGGGCTAGAGAATTGGATACATTGTGTTGGTGAGGGTGTCAGTATAGGAGTTTTGATGTGGGAAATATATAAATGAATGAGTTGGAGAGGTCTGTCAGAAATTAGTCTGACATGAAGAAAGAGAGACCAAGAAAAGTACTATTAAAAAATGCAAAGATGGAAGCTGGAATTCCAGTGAGTAAGACTTGTACAAGGCATAGACATGCATTTCTTTTCTCTCTGTTCAATTCCTGGAATATCAGTAAATGGTTTGTTTAACATTTCTTGTTGTACAAGGACCTCAGTTGTTGGCATGTTTTGGTGATGCCACATTTTGGTTCTCTATGCAAATGGTGTTTTAACGATGGATGTATCATTGTTTGCAGACAAAAGCTGTTTCACTCCATAAATTTAAGCATTGGTTGAAAATGTTAATGCTCAGAGCAATCCTTAATGTTTCAGAGCTAGGCAAAACTTGCATTCAGACTATGTCTGTACATTGTTTGTCAGTTTATGAATTATAGTTGGTTCTTAAACAGAATAGAACATTTTAAAACATTTTCCAATTAAGGAGCAATTTAGTGTGGTCAATCCACCTACCCTGCACATCTTTGGGTTGTGGGGGTGAGACCCATGCAGACGAGGGGAGAATTTGCAAACTCCACACGGACAGTGACCTGGGGACACGATCAAACCCAGGTCCTAGGCGCCGTGGCAGTGGGGCGGGATTGAACCAGGCTCCTCGGCACCATGATGCAACAGTGCTAACCACTGTGCCACCCTCTAAATGGAAAAAAATAATCTACGCAACCTAGTGTCTGCTATGATAAACATTTGCTTGCTTTGTTGAACTGTTTGTCTTGCTGACATTTCTGTTTTTAAGATCCTGACCACTAAATGAATTTGTAGTGGCTGGGTATCATGCATGTGTGTTCCTGTTGCTTAGATATTTTTCATAACTGTTGCATTGTGTTCCAGGTACTTGAAAATTCAGAAGGTACCAGAACAACTCCTTCTGTAGTTGCTTTTACGGCAGATGGTGAACGTTTGGTTGGGATGCCAGCGAAAAGACAATCTGTAACCAACCCAAAGAACACTTTATATGCCACAAAGCGCTTAATTGGGCGACGTTTTGATGACACTGAAGTACAGGAAGATATGCAAGTTTAACATTTAAACAAATTATTATTTAAAATAAAACTTCCAAGATTAATGTTTGATTCTCCTACGGTGAAAATTCATTTTTCTTTTTATAATGTGCAGGAAAAATGTGCCATATAAAATTGTGCGTGCCTCTAATGGTGATGCTTGGGTGGAAGCTCATGGGAAAATGTACTCTCCAAGCCAAGTTGGGGCATTTGTCCTGATGAAGATGAAGGAAACAGCAGGTAGGAACAATAATGGCACAGGACAGCTTTGAACTTTTTCAAGTTAAGAGCTTTCTAGGTGTTTACAAATTCAAGTTAAAGATTTTGAAGTTTTTATTCAAATTGGTTACATTTTTCCAGACATTAGTGCCATCAGTGGGTATGATTAATCTGTGTTAACTACATGACTAATAATACCATTGGTCCATGCTGCCTCCATCAGGAATCAATTTAATCATACATTCTCAGTCAAAGTTTTTAGGGTCGTGAAATCTGTTCGGAGGCCTGGTTTGTACGTGCAATATTACTAAAGTGGATATGGATTCAATTATTTTGCATTTAATGATTCTGACATCAATTTTCTGTTTGTAGAAAGTTACTTGGGACAGACGGCAAAGAATGCTGTTGTTACAGTTCCTGCATATTTCAATGACTCCCAGAGACAGGTAAAATCAAAAGTTGTACAAGTACTTTTGTTAATTTGGTTGTTTTTTACCTGATGCATTTATAGTCTGCAATTTTTAAGAAATCAGCTTTGGCTAAGTTCTGTTGTGGCCTGAACTGACATCAGAGGGAAGTAATAAGAACCTGTGTTTCTGGCAGGGAGTCTTTGCTATGCTTCATTAGTGTGAATACATCCTTAATGTTGTCTTTCAATTGTTACATAGCTACAGTATTGGAACAACTACTGTAAATTGAGACCTTAAATATTGGTGGCTCTTAATGCCAGTGTGAAAGGAAACTAAAATTACAATATTACAGTGGCAACAATGACCTATTGGATTTGTTTAATGTCACGTGTACCGAGGTACAGTGAAAAGTGTTTTTTTGCGAGCAGCGCAAACAGATCATTTAGTACATGAAAATAAAAGAAAACACGTAATAGGGCAACATAAGGTTCACAATGCAAATACAAAGAACAAAGAAATGTACAGCACAGGAACAGGCCCTTCGGCCCTCCAAGCCCGTGCCGACCATGCTGCCCGACTAAACTACAATCATCTACACTTCCTGGGTCCGTATCCCTCTATTCCCATCCTATTCATGTATTTGTCGAGGTGCCCCATAAATGTCACTATCGTCCCTGCTTCCACCACCTCCTCCGGTAGCGAGTTCCAGGCACCCACTACCCTCTGCGTAAAAAAACTTGCCTCGTACATCTACTCTAAACCTTGCCCCTCTCACCTTAAACCTATGCCCCCTAGTAATTGACCCCTATACCCCGGGGAAAAGCCTCTGACTATCCACTCTGTCTATGCCCCTCATAATTTTGTAGACCTCTATCAGGTCGCCCCTCAACCTCCTTCATTCCAGTGAGAACAAACCGAGTTTATTCAACCGCTCCCCATAGCTAATGCCCTCCATACCAGGCAGCATTCTGGTAAATCTCTTCTGCACCCTCTCTAAAGCCTCCGCGTCCTTCTGGTAGTGTGGCGACCAGAATTCAACACTATACTCCAAGTGTGGCCTAACTAAGGTTCTATACAGCTGCAACATGACTTGCTAATTCTTATACTCAGTGCCCCGGCCAATGAAGTCAAGCATGCCGTATGCCTTCTTGACTACCTTCTCCACCTGTGTTGCCCCTTTCAGTGACCTGTGGACCTGTACACCTAGATCTCTTTGACTTTCAATACTCTTGAGGGTTCTACCATTCACTGTATATTCCCTACCTGCATTAGACCTTCCAAAATGCATTACCTCACATTTGTCCGGATTAAACTCCATCTGCCATCTCTCCGCCCAAGTCTCCAAACAATCTAAATCCTGCTGTATCCTCTGACAGCCCTCATCGCTATCCGCAATTCCACCAACCTTTGTGTCATCCACAAACTTACTAATCAGACCAGTTACATTTTCCTCCAAATCATTTTTATATATATATATATATACTACAAACAGCAAAGGTCCCAGCACTGATCCCTGTGGAACACCACTGGTCACAGCCCTCCAATTAGAAAAGCATCCTTCTATTGCTACTCTCTGCCTTCTATGACCTAGCCAGTTCTGTGTCCACCTTGCCAGCTCACCCCCTGATCCCGTGTGACTTCACCTTTTGTACTAGTCTACCATGAGGGACCTTGTCAAAGGCCTTACTGAAGTCCATATAGACAACATCCACTGCCCTACCTGCAGAGGACCCAGGCTATCTACACACCCTTCTCCAGACTCAACGCCGGCATCTCCACATCATGGTTACCTGCATCAATCATCTTCGTGACCTCCTCGAAAAACTCTTATCAAGTTAGTGAGACACGACCTCCCCTTCACAAAACCATGCTGCCTCTCTCTAATACGTCCATTTGCTTCCAAATGGTAGTAGATCCTGTCTCGAAGAATTCTCTCCAGTAATTTCCCTACCACTGAAGTAAGGCTCACCGGCCTGTAGTTCCCTGGATTATTCTTGCTACCCTTCTTAAACAGAGGAACAACATTGGCTATTCTCCAGTCCTCCGGGACATCCCCTGAAGACAGTGAGGATCCAAAGATTTCTGTCAAGGCCTCAGCAATTTCCTCTCCATCCTCCTTCAGTATTCTGGGGTATATCCCATCAGGCCCTGGGAACTTATCTACCTTAATATTTTTTTAAGACACCCAACACCTCGTCTTTTTGGATCTCAGTGTGACCCAGGCTATCTACACACCCTTCTCCAGACTCAACATCTACCAATTTCTTCTCTTTGGTGAATACTGATGCAAAGTATTCATTTAGTACCTCGCCCATTTCCTCTGGATCCACACATAGATTCCCTTGCCTATCCTTCAGTGGGCCAACCCTTTCCCTGGCTACCCTCTTGCTTTTTATGTAAGTGTAGAAAGCCTTGGGATTTTCCTTAACCCTATTTGCCAATGACTTTTTGTGACCCCTTCTAGCCCTCCTGACTCCTTGCTTAAGTTCCTTCCTACTTTCCTTATATTCCACGCAGGCTTCGTAGCCCAGCCTTTTAGCCCTGACAAATGCCTCCTTTTTCTTTTTGACGAGGCCTACAATATCTCTCGTTATCCAAGGTTCCCGAAAATTGCCGTATGTATCCTTCTTCCTCACAGGAACATGCCGGTCCTGAATTCCTTTCAACTGACACTTGAAAGCCTCCCACATGTCAGATGTTGATTTGCCCTCAAACATCCGCCCCCAATCTATGTTCTTCAGTTCCCGCCTAATATTGTTATAATTAGCCTTCCCCCAATTTAGCACATTCACCCTAGGACCACTCTTATCCTTGTCCACCAGTACTTTAAAACTTACTGAATTGTGGTCACTGTTACCGAAATGCTCCCCTACTGAAACATCTACCACCTGGCCGGGCTCATTCCCCAATACCAGGTCCAGTACCGCCCCTTCCCTAGTTGGACTGTCTACATATTGTTTTAAGAAGCCCTCCTGGATGCTCCTTACAAACTCCGCCCCGTCTAAGTCCCTGGCACTAAGTGAGTCCCAGTCAATATTGGGGAAGTTGAAGTCTTCCATCACCACAACCCTGTTGTTTTTACTCTTTTCCAAAATCTGTCTACCTATTTGCTCCTCTATCTCCCGCTGGCTGTTGGGAGGCCTATAGTAAACCCCCCAACATTGTGACTGCACCCTTCTTATTCCTGATATCTACCCATATAGCCTCACTGCCCTCTGAGGTGTCCTCTCGCAATACAGCTGTGATATTCTCCCAAACCAGTACCGCAACTCCGCCTCCCCTTTTACATCCCCCTCTATCCCGCCTGAAACATCTAAATCCTGGAACGTTTAGCTGCCAATCCTGCCCTTCCCTCAACCAGGTCTCTGTAATGGCAACAACATCATAGTTCCAAGTACTAATCCAAGCTCTAAGTTCATCTGCCTTACCCGTAATACTTCTTGCATTAAAACATATGCACTTCAGACCACCAGACTCGCTGTGTTCAGCAACTTCTCCCTGTCTGCTCTGCCTCAGAGCCCCACTGTCCCTATTCCCTAGTTCTCCCTCAATGCTCTCACCTTCTGACCTATTGCTCCCGTGCCCACCCCCCTGCCATACTAGTTTAAACCCTCCCGTGTGACACTAGCAAACCTCGCGGCCAGGATATTTATGCCTCTCCGGTTTAGATGCAACCCGTCCTTATATAGGTCACACCTGCCCCGGAAGAGCTCCCAGTGGTCCAGATAACGGAAACCCTCCCTCCTATACCAGCTGTTTAGCCACGTGTTTAGCTGCTCTATCTTCCTATTTCTAGCCTCACTGGCACGTGGCACAGGGAGTAATCCCGAGATTACAACCCTAGAGGTTCTGTCTTTTAACTTTCTGCCTAGCTCCCTGAACTCCTGCTGCAGGACCTCATGCCCCTTCCTGCCTATGTCGTTAGTACCAATATGTACAACGACCTCTGCCTGTTTGCCCTCCCCCTTCAGGATGCCCTCTACCCCTTCGGAGACATCCTGGGACCAGGGAGGCAACATACCATTCTGGAGTCTCTTTCACGTCCACAGAAGCGCCTATCTGTGCCCCTGACTATAGAGTCCCCTATTACTATTGCTCTTCTGCGCTTTGACCCTCCCTTCTGAACATCAGAGCCAGCCGTGGTGCCACTGCTCTGGCTGCTGCTGTTTTCCCCTGATAGGCTATCCCCCCCGACAGTTTCTAAAGGGGTATACCTGTTCGAGAGGGGGACAACCACAGGTGATTCCTGCATTGACTGCCTGCCCTTTCTAGTGGTCACCCATTTCTCTGCCTGCACCTTGGGTGTGACCACATTTATATAACTGCGATCTATGACGCTTTCCGCCACCTGCATGCTCCTAAGGGCATCCAATTGCTGCTCCAACCGAACCATGCGGTCTGTGAGGAGCTCCAGTTGGGTGCACTTTCTGCAGATGAAGCCATCCGGGGCGCTGGAAGCCTCCCGGGACGCTGGAAGCCTCCCGGACCTGCCACATCTCACAGTCAGAGCACTGCACCCCTCTAACTGACATAGCGTCAATTCAAAGTTTTTTTTTAAATTTTTTTAAAAGTTACTGTTAACTATCTGTTTCCTAGCACTATAAATGCGAAAGCTAAATATAGTACTCTCCGATTTCTGGCTTAGATACCCCTCTAAATTATAATTAAGTAATTATGTTTAATTAGTTACCAATGCTTAATTTTTTAAATTTAGTGTAGATTCCCAACCAGCCACTCAGGTCACAGCTTTTCTGTGATGTCAGTTCAGTTTCCCCCCCGACACACACATTGAAAAAGGTATAAAAGTAAAAATCACTTTCTTACCTTCTTACCTTACCTTCTGAGTGTCTTAGATGTTCTCAGGTTCTCTCCCTGACAGAGACTGCTCCTCCTCCTCCGAACGGCTCCCGAAACTAGGCCGCGATCTTTTAAAATCTCCGCTCTGACTCGCAGCTCCTGTGCTTTTTAAATCTCCCGGCTCTCTCTCCTCTCGCGCTGTTTTCACTGTCCCGGCTCACTCGCCTCTCGCGCTGTTTTCAAAGTCCCGGCTCACTCTCCTCTCGCGCTGTTTTCAATGTCCCGGCTCACTCTCCTCTCGCGCTGTTTTCACTGTCCCAGCTCTCTCTCCTCCCGCGCTGTATTCACTGTCCCGGCTCTCTCTCCTCCCGCGCTGTTTCCACTGTCCCGGCTCTCTCTCCTCCCGCGCTGTTTTCACTGTCCCGGCTCTCTCTCCTCTCGCGCTGTTTTCAATGTCCCGGCTCTCTCTCCTCTCGCGCTGTTTTCACTGTCCCGGCTGTCTCTCCTCCCGCGCTGTTGTCACTGTCCCGGCTCCCTCTCCTCCCACGCTGTTTTCAATGTCCCGGCTCACTCACCTCCCGCGCTGTTTTCACTGTCCCGGCTCACTCAGCTCCCGCGCTGTTTTCACTGTCCCGGCTCACTCACCTCTCGCGCTGTTTTCAATTTCCTGGCTCACTCAGCTCCCGCGCTGTTTTCAATGTCCCGGCTCACTCGCCTCTCGCGCTGTTTTCACTGTCATCGGGTGAAGCATACAGGAGTGTAGTATTAATCAGGTCAGTCCATAAGAGGGTCGTTTAGGAACCTGGTAACAGCAGGGAAAAAGCTGCTTTTGAATCTGTTTGTGCGTGTTCTCAGACTTTTGTACCTCCTGCCCGATGGAAGAAGTTGGCTACAATTCTGCATGAAAGTGCTGGTTGTACCATGTTCAGCTCATTCCACGTTTACACTATATTGCTTTATTACTTCCGACCGTAAAACTGCACTAAAACAAAAATATGATGTTGTTTACATTTCAAAACTAACTGTGATGCTATGTCCATCTAGGCTACAAAAGATGCTGGACAGATTGCTGGGTTGAATGTTCTACGTGTCATCAATGAGCCCACAGCAGCTGCTTTAGCATATGGATTAGACAAGTCTGAAGACAAAGTGTATGTAAAGAGTAAAACTTCAAATTCATGAACATTTTTTAGGTTCTTGCTCAATACCAGTCCTTATTGCAAACTTTCAAAATGCATGTATCAGCTGTTTAATAAAAGCTGCTGCAGTTACTGCTACATACTTTACCATCAATAAAATGGCATGCTTTTCGTCCTTTGCTATCACTTTCAAAGTGGTGGATAAACTTGTAGTGTTGCTCTTGTATAGCCGCTGCCTACAATATGATATAACGTGGTTAGTAGAGAAGAGACTCTAGATCTTTTAACTGTAGACTAGCGCAAAACGTTTGTCCATTGTATGTCAAGTGGTAGAATTTGGATTCAGACCAGTGATTTCTGGAACACTAAAGAGGAAATTTCTGAATGGCTTTGTGAACTGATAACTGCACATCTGGAGGGTCATCCTGTTGATCAGAGCTGATGCAGTGAGTTTAAAAAGTAGGCAAAATGTTCGAATATTTATGGTTAGATGAGGTGCTCCAATCTTTGTGATCCTCTCAATTTACAAATGGGAAAGATATGCATAATTCTTTTTCAAATTGTACCTTGAATTTTGAGCCAAGTGGCTAATGACCTGTTAGATTTAATATAAATTGTGGAAAATAGTCTTCAGATTTGTGATGGCTAGATGTATGTTGTTTTTATCGACTCCACAAAATGCCCAAAGTATTGACAGCAAATTGAATTAGAGATAATCTGGTGGAAAACGCTAGTAATTGGTTGCGATGTAGGGTAGTGATTATGGGTGTGTTCCCTGATTTGTGTGGGCCTCATCTTTTTAAAACACAGATCAATGATTTAAATGAAGGAATAGAAGGTTGTAAATCTCAAGCTTGCATTAAGCTGAAAGTTGCAAAAGAACATAGCCTGGGTGGGAAACAGATGGAGTTCACCGAGAATAAAGGTTCACTTTAGATGAGAAGGGCAAATCTAAATACTTAGTTACTGCTGAGTGTCTAATAACTGTGGAGGAACAAGAGGATTTAGGCCCTAGCACTGTCAGTGAGGTGGGAATGTTGATAACAGTGAGATTCCAAGGTTGAAAACAGTGCAAGTCAATGAACTGAAGACAGACCTTAAGGGATGTGTGCCTTCAGGTCACGATGAGAAATGGGAGGTGTCTGTGCTGCAATTATGTTCACCACTTGACCACCTGACTCTATTCGTCCCTGGATCACTGCTGTAGCCAGCATCGAAAGATGCAAAGACTCGCATAAATTGATAAATGGGCAGATTAAATTGAAGTCGGCATTGGATGCTTCCTCTCTGCTGACTGGAAAATCTGGGTTTATATTTCAGTTTGTACAGCACATATTCTAATAGTATGTTAATTATATTGTTATGCTACCTAGGTGAATGGCATTGTTTAATTAAGTGTTTTGAGCACATAATAATAGGGGTCATGTGAGTAGAGAGGACTATTGAGACAAATTAAAGTCTCATGACAAAGGAAAGCTTTGTGTCTTGGTTTCAACTTCACAAATCCGCTTGGATCCTTTGTCAGTTTTAGGCACCGAGTCTCAGGAAGGGTGGAATGGTCTTGGAAGTGGGGGCAGTGTAGATTAACCAGAATGATACCAGGGCTTGAAAGTGTTAAATTAGGGGGACATTCCCTTGAGTTTAGAAGGTTGAGAGATTGTTTTGAGGCACTTAAAACGAGTAGAGCAAATACAGAGAAACTGTTCCCTGTGGTGCAGGACTCCAGAACAAGGAACTTAACCAGAACTGCCAGGTTGGGGTACTTTTCTTGACAAAAGAGCAGGGCGAGTGGTGAATTGATGGAGGTCTTTATCAAAATTATGATGAGCTTGATAAGGTAGATGTCAAAAATGTTGACCTCACTTTTGGAGCAGTCCAAAACTAGGGACCATAAATATCAGTTGGTTTCTGATTAATCCAGTAAAAGAAATTAGACAAAACTTCTTTATTCAGTTATTGGCAGATAGAATTTAGACCAGTGAATATTCTAAATTTCCTTTGTGTACAGAGTGTTTATTTGAATGCCTGTAAATTTGTTAGCATGGCACACGCACAAATATGAGAATCCCGTTCCTCTACTTGTCATCTGCACGGCCTCGATTGCACATCTGTGCAGCTTAGGAGGAACATCGGTTGAGGCAAATAGCATCAGTGCATTTATAGGCAAACTAGATATGTACGTGAAAGAGAAACGACTAGCAGAATCTGTTGATTGGCATATGAGGTGGTTCATGTGGTACCTCAGCAGGGACATTGACCTATTAAGCCAACTCGCTCTTTCTGTGCAAGTGAGGGTATAACACAATTGGAGCTGAACTTTTAGAAATTAAATTGGGATGCACTTTTATCCCCCCAAAATGATTGAAAATCTAGGGCTAGATCCTCCAAATAGCTGTGGATGTCAGATCAGTCACGTTTTCAAGACTGGAATGTATAAAATTTTATTAGATGAGAGTAGCAAGGATAGGGAGTTGGGTAAATGGAGTTGAGGTACCCATCAGCCAAAATCTTAATAACATGGCCTAATCTGTTCACAATAGTTGTAATTTGAAGAGAAGAACCTGTTTTAAAAAGCAGAATAGCTACATTTCCCATGCTAACTATCCTTCACCCAAGTTTTAACTGGTGCTCACAAAGTTCCAGTTGAATTGTATATAGTAAAATTGTAAACAAATAACTGGTAATGAGAAGCTTTCATTGGGCTTGTTTGGTTTCTTGCTTCTGCAGCATTGCTGTCTATGATCTGGGTGGTGGTACCTTTGACATATCTGTGCTCGAGATTCAGAAAGGAGTCTTTGAAGTAAAGTCCACAAATGGGGATACCTTCTTGGGAGGTGAGGACTTCGACCAGGCCTTACTCAAACACATAATCAAGGAATTCAAGAGAGAGGTCAGTATTAACAAAAGCTTAGTATTTTAAAACTTATTGGGAAAGGGATTATGTTTTGCATTGAGTTAGGTTTTCTTTTTATAATTTCACCAAGAGATAATGTAACTTGTACTATAATTATTTTAACAGTCCCTTGTCTAAGTGAAGCATGAGGCCTGATAATCCTGAGACAAGTTGGCCATCTTTTTGCCTATGCGCAGTTTAATTTGCTTGAAAAGTGCCCCAGGCATCTACTCCCCAGAACTTTTCCCATCCCTCCCTGTAAAAGAAAGTTTAATGGTATTGCATGTCTTTTTAAAATATATTTTATTGACGGTTTCATATTTAACAAATATTAAACTGAACTACAACACAACTGCGAAAAATATTCGAACATGGTACACTTGTCGCATTAACACGAGAAATTAGCGAGATAGAAAAATACCCAACAAGAGATCATCTAAATCCAAATCTCTGCCTCTTTCCCCCCCCCCCCACCCCCCCCAATTAACTCAGAATGATAATTAACTCTTTGAAGCATGAGATAAATGGCTGCCACCTCGGGTAGAATCCCTTCTCCGATCCCCTGACGGTGTACGTGACCTCCAGGTATAAAAAGTCCATAAGGCCACCCAACCAGTCCAAGGCACTAGGTGGATGCTCCTCATCCCCGCAGAACCCACCTTCAGTGAGGCAAAGGTGAGCGCATCCGCCCTCACCCCAGTCCGCAGCTCCAGTGAGTCCCACACCCCAAAAATGGTCCCCAATGGACAAGGTTCCAGATTAATTTTAAGAACCGCTGACATGGTCAAAAGCTCAACATCTTTGGACAAAACCAGAACATGTGGGTATGGCCGGCCCACAAGAACACTGTTCCCACCTGAACTCCACACCATCAAAGAACCCACTAATCCTACTTTTGGTTAGAAGAGCTCTATGAACCACCTTGAGTTGCATAAGACTGAGCCACGCGCAGGATGAGGTGGAATTTGCCCTACAGAAGGCCTCATTGCACACACCCTCGTGTAAGATGGGTCCCAACTCCTCCTCCCATTCCGCCTTTACCCGATCAAGCGGGCAAAAATTCCAGTGAGGTGGTCCGCTCATAGATGTTTGAAATCCTTCCCCCAGCCCAGTTCTTGCAAACCGTAAGATTTTCTCCAACAGGGAAGGCTGTGGCGCTGAGAGAAACTCCGAGCAAGCCCCGCAGACTTAAGTTGCGCATTTGAAAATATTGAAATAAGTGTCACCCTGATGGTAGGGATTTCCTGAGACCTCCTCCCAACTGGCAATCCGTCCCTCTATAAACAGGTCTCTGAAGCACTGTTAGCTCCTTCCTTTCCCACGCATTAAAAGTTGAATTCAAACCCGATGGCAGAAACAAACTTGCCATTTATAGGAACCAATAGTGATATGGCACTCGGCTTGTAATGCCTGAACTGCCTCCATACCTTCAAGGTGGAGATCACCACTAGGTTTGAGATGTATCTCATTGGAGCGAGTGGGAGTGGTGCCCAAATGCTTGACCCTCTACACAAACTGGCCTCCATCCGCCCCCAAATGGTGTCCGATTCTCTGCACCACCTCAACACCTTCTCCGTGGGGTAGTGCTAGACGCCTCCCCCCTTCAAACTGCCGGCCCCTCTGGAGGTACACACTGCAAATTCTCAGACCCCTACCCGCCCATATAAAGGAATTCACTAACTTGTTCGCTGTAGCAAAGAACGATATAGCAAGAAAAATAGGAAGGCATTGGAACAAAAATAGAAACCTCAGCAGAATGTAGTACTTATTGTTGAATAACCTATCTCTTCATGGACCTGGGCAAGTATTTGAAAGCTAGTTTAGCACTACATTTAACTGCTTGAGCTTATTACCCACCATAATTTAATCATGAAGCCCTGCCTTCTCAACCTTGCCCCTCGCCTGAGTTATGATCGTCAGGTTAAACCACCACTAGTCAGCTCTCCCCCTCAAAGTGGAAAGCAGCCTATGGTCATTTGGGACTATGGCGACTTTACCGTAGTTCATTCTTAAGGGTCTTATTTAATTTTTAGTCAGGTGTGGACCTCACCAAGGACAACATGGCACTACAGCGAGTGAGAGAAGCATCAGAGAAAGCCAAGTGTGAGCTGTCTTCATCCCTTCAGGTCAGAATACATTTTCCATGGTAATAATTGCATTGACGTTCATTATGGAAACTAATTTTTTCATCTCCTTTTCCTCGTTTTGCAAAGAACTATATAAAGGATGCGTTATTTGTAAAAGGGTGGCTGATAATTATTCAGCTTCTCCGATGTATAAGTTACTGAACCATTTTTCTGTTTATGTGAAATGATAATTTTGGGAACTCGTTTGCAGGGTTTTAAATGCAAAGGAAAGAGGTAAATATTTTTAAACTGGAGGTTATTGGAAACTTGGATGCTAAAATGGTGCCCCTGTCCTTCTCCAGTTAAAGGATGAATTACCTTGGAAATAGAAATCTATATCTACATATTTGTATTCTTTTTGTGGTTCTGTTTTTTTTACTGGTCTTTTCTATGCATATTTAAAGTATTTACTGGGTACAATTTGATGCATACCTTCAATGCTTCAGTCCCCCTTCATTCCCCAGGCCTGAATGACAAATCTGACCTTGAATGCTGGGGAATATTTGTTTCATTGTTGAGTGTGTTTCCTGTGTTAAAGTAAGTTGTGGGCAGTCTCCAAAACTAATTTATTCTGGATACGAGTACGTAGCACAAAACTGTTAATTTTATTATTAATTGCCACTCTTACTTGGGGAATTTGCAGTGTGATAGGTATGAGAAATGTAAAATGTCAATTAAATGGGGATGGCTCTTCAGGTTTTGGGTAGAGACAGAATAGATGATAAAAGTGTTGGTTGCTATTTCAGCAATAATATCTTAAGTTCATGTATCTCATTTGTCATTATTAATTTATCACTTAACGCCTGCATGAAGGTTCTCCTAAAGTCGATTATTCCAGTCGTGCGTCTGTGAGAGCATGTGTTCTGTTCTTAGTGCTGAATGTTTCTCTTGTATTTTATCAGACCGACATTAACCTTCCTTATTTGACAATGGATGCTTCTGGACCAAAACATCTGAATATCAAAATTTCTCGTGCTCAGTTTGAGAACATTGTTGCCGATCTCATTAAAAGGACCATTAATCCCTGCCAGAAAGCCATGCAGGATGCAGAGGTCAGCAAAAGTGACATTGGTGAGGTGATCCTAGTGGGTGGAATGACCAGAATGCCAAAGGTAAGTGACTTAAAGATATTTGGGACAGTTTAGGAGAGTTCATGCATAGTTTAGCAAGAACGTTGATCTTCAAGTGATGAAAATTGGGGTGAAAGCAAGTCAAGCATAGAACTTTAAGCTGTACTTTGTTTAAATTCATCTCACTAGGTATTACAATAGTGTCAGGACTGGAATTCGCTGCCTTAATTTGTATAAATATTTTGGCTTGACCGTAGATCACATACTCATGCAAACAGTAAAGAATTTTATTTTGTGATTTTTTTTTTTTTTTTTTTTTTTTTTTTTTTTTTTTTTATTTTTTTTTTAATAATAAATTGCTTTTTAAAATCCTGTTCCATGCCTTAATTTCTCCAGGTCCAGGCAACTGTTCAAGAACTCTTTGGTCGTTCCCCAAGTAAGTCAGTGAACCCAGATGAAGCTGTTGCTGTTGGTGCTGCTATTCAAGGTGGTGTGCTTGCTGGTGATGTCACAGATGTCCTGCTGCTTGATGTTACACCCCTGTCACTAGGTATTGAGACCCTGGGTGGAGTTTTCACCAAACTCATTGGCAGGAATACTACAATTCCAACAAAGAAAGGCCAGGTATAAATGTTAAGCAATTTTAATAGGGTTATCACATAGATTGTGTTCTCTAATCAATAATAATATTTTGAAGTTGACATTCTTGATAATTATACCAACTTTGGTGCCAAATATGTTTTAAAACTCTGGCTTTAATATGTCGAACACCCAGTTATGCATATGCCTGATATGTTGGCTGCTTGTGTGAATGACAGGTCTTTTCTACGGCCGCTGACGGACAGACGCAGGTTGAGATCAAAGTGTTCCAGGGAGAGCGGGAAATGGCAGCTGACAACAAGCTACTTGGACAGTTTACATTGGTGAGTTCTGTTGAGATCCATCAAACCTGCCTTGACTGCACAGTAGCTTTTTGAAGTCGGGAATTTGATCCATATTTCAACACCTTGGTTCTGAAAACTGCAAATGAGGCTAAATAGTTTAAAATACCAACCAGAACACGTGGTTTCACTCCACTTTGCACAGCGTATTGAAAATTGTTGAAATACCCAGTAATCACGCGACAGATTTACAGCTGAATCCAGATTTACTTCTATGCAAACATTTGGATGGGTTTGTTCCAAAAATGCAGTATAATTCTCAGACGTTAGTTACAATTGCAGCATTACCAGAGGTTTGAATGCCTGAGAATCAGCCATGTATACTACAACTTCCTATACTGACAATTTCTTTGTACAGAAATGCACAAAATGAAGAAAATGAGATATTCCTACATTTCAGTTGAATATTTTAAGGCCAGCCAAACTTTTCTTCTAAGATATTAAGAGATATGGGGTAACAGCAGCTTTTTAAATTATTTCACGAGATGTGGGTGTCACTGGCTGGGTCAGCATTTGTTGCCTATTTGTAATTGTCCTTGAGAAAATAATGGTCAGCCACCCTCTTGAACCGCTGCAGTCCATGTGGTATACACACTAGTGCTGTTAGGGGGCGTCATTCTCCGACCCCCCGCCGGGTCGGAGAATCGCCGGGGACTGGCGTGAATCCCGCCCCCGCCGGTTGCCGAAGTCTCCGGCACCGGATATTCTTATTCTACGGGGGCGGGAATCGCGGCGCGCCATTTGGCGGGCCACCCCCCGCGATTCTCCGGGCCGAAGTCCCGCCGATAAATTGCCTGTCCCGCCGACGTGGATTAAACCACCTTTTGAACGGCGGGACAAGGCGGCGTGGGCGGGCTCCGGGGTCCTGGGGGGGGCGATCTGGCCCCGGGGGGTGCCCCCACGGTGGCCTGGCCCGTGATCGGGGCCCACCGATCCGCGGGCGGGCCTGTGCCGTGGGGGCACTCTTTCCCTTCCGCCTCCGCCACGGTCTCCACCATGGCGGAGGCGGAAGAGACTCCCTCCACTGCGCATGCGTGGGAAACTGTCAGCGGCCGCTGACGCTCCCGCGCATGCTCCGCCCCAAGATGTCATTTCCGCGGCAGCTGGCGGGGCAGCAAAGGCCGTTTCCGCCAGCTGGCGGGGCGGAAATTCCTCCGGCGTTAGCCTAGCCCCTCGGCCCCCAAAGATGCGGAGCATTCCGCACCTTTGGGGCGGCGCGATGCCTGTCTGATTGGCGCCGCTTTGGGCGCCAGTCGGCGGACATCGCGCCGTTTCCGGAGAATTTCGCCCAGGGTCTCTGACTGAAGGAACGGCAGTATATTGCCATGTCAGTATAGGGTGTGGTTTGGAGGGGACCTTGCAGGCAGGTGATGTTCCCATGCATCTGCCACCCTTGTCTTTCTAAGTCGTGGAGGTTACGGCTTTGGAAGGTGCTGTTGAATGAGAAAAGGTTTTGGGGTGTTGGGATTAGTCACCCCATGTTTGCTTGATTTACAGGTTTTTTAAAAAACTATTTTTATTCTCCTTTTTCACATTTTCTCCCAAATGTACACCCACCAACAATAAACAATAATCAGCACCAAATATGTCAATCCCCATAACAATAACAACGATCCCATCCTCCCACCAAACCCCAAACATTAGCCCGCACGTTTACATAAACAAATGACAAAAAGGAATCGGGGATCACCCATAGTCACCCTTGCACACACAGCCCCCCCAAAAATGTTCGATGTTATCCAGTTCTTGAAAGTGCATAATGAATAATGCCCATGAATTGTAGAACCCCTCCGTCCTTCCCCTCAGTTCAAACTTAACCTTCTCAAGAGTCCAGAATTCCAACAGGTCGTCCCCCCGCCACGCCAGGGCACAGGGTGGAGAGGCTGCTCTCCATCCCAACAGGATCCGCCTTCGGGCGATCAACGAGGCAAAATCTACGATATCTGCCTCCGTTTCCAACCCTGGCTGGTCCGACACCCCGAATATTGCCTCCCGGGACCCAGGTCCAGTTTCACGTGCACCACCTTAGAAATTACACCCCGAATATGGCCTCCCGGGACCCAGGTCCAGTTTCACATGCACCACCTTAGAAATTACCCTAAAAACCTCCTTCCAGTAATCCTCTAGCTTTGGACAGGACCAAAACATATGAACGTGATTAGCGCACCCCCCCCCCCCCCCCCCCCCCCAACACACACACACACAACGCTCACACACATCTTCTACTCCTTCAAAGAATCGGCATCCTCACCCTCGTGAGGTGTGCTCTGCATACCACCTTCAGCTGTATCAGCCCCAACCTCGCACACGAGGTGGAGGTGTTTACTCTCCGGAGCACCTCACAGCAGAATCCCTCCTCTATAACCTCTCCCAATTCTTCCTCCCACTTTGCTTTAATCCCTTCCAGTGATGCCTTTTCCTCTTCCAAAATAGCTCCGTACACTGCTGACACTACCCCCTTCTCCAGTCCCCCTGTCGTCAGAACCTCCTCCAGCAATGTGGAGGCCGGTTCCTCCGGGAAGCTCTGTATCTCCTTTCTGGCAAAATCTCAAACCTGCATGTATCTAAACATTTCCCCCTGCTCCAGCCCATACTTGGCTTCCAGCTCCTTCTTCCTGCAAACCGACCCCTAAGAAACAAATCTTTTAGTGTCTTAATCCCCTTCTCCCATTTCTGAAAATTTCCATCCCACCTCCCTGGCTAAAATCCTGTGGTTCCCCCGTTTCGGCATTTCCCTTGACCCTGCCCCAACCCGAAGTGTTGGTGAAACTGCCTCCAAATTCTCAATGAAGCTATTATTACCAGACTCTCTGAGTATTTCCCCGGAGCTATCGGGAGCGGCTAGTACTTTCAGTCCCGAACCCCTGCACAAACTCCTCCATTCTGACCCACTGGGAATCAACCCCTCTGACCCAGCTCCGCACCGTGTCCACATTTGCCGCCCAGTAGTAGTACATCAGGTTCGGAAGACCCAAACCCCCTGCCTGCCTTCGCCTCTGTAGCAGCACCTTTCTCACTCTGGCCACCTTCCCTCCCCATATGAACGAGGTAATCCTTCCCTCAATCTCTCTGAAAAAAGCCTTTGGCAGGAAAATCGATAGGCATTGAAAAATAAACTGAAATCGCGGCAACACATTCATTTTAACCTGCTTGATTTACAGTTAAGTGGACTGACTTTATTGGTCCTTTTGGTAGGTTGGGATGCCACCAGCTCCCCGTGGAGTTCCACAGATTGAAGTTACATTTGATATTGATGCCAACGGTATTGTTCATGTTTCTGCAAGGGACAAAGGCACAGGTCGTGAGCAGCAGAGTAAGTATTGACTCGGATTGTCATGGTTCCCAGCACTTTTAGTAAGCCACACTTAAGCTCATGCTCATTTGATATTGATAGTTTACAAAAGAAAGGATTTCTCTTCAGCAAAGGAATGTTGATATGAAACTTATTAATTTTTGTAGTGTGGAGTCTTGTCATGTATAGAATATAAGAAAATTGAGAAGCGACCGTGGCGCACTCTATTGTCTTAAGTGAATTTTCGTTGGATAAATGATTGTTTGCACTTAAGTTTTGAAACTTATTTTCAATTCCAGTTGTCATCCAATCATCTGGTGGGCTGAGCAAGGATGATATTGAGAACATGATCAAAAATGCAGAAAAATATGCTGAAGCAGACCGGAGGAAGAAGGTATAACATCAGTATTATTAGTGGGTGTGTGGAAAGAAAGAGATTCGAAGAAGGTCATGAACAATTTGAGGCCGACATTTTGTATAAAGTGACTATTTAATTTATATTCTTAAGATCACTAAATTGCAGAATCTTAGCAACAGCTCTACATTACTTAAATTTGGAGAAGCGATTGTGCAGTTATCTGTCCTGTAATTAAAGTTTATATTAATTGTGAATACTTTTGGTAACTAAAGAAATGAGTGGTTAAAGCACCCTACTTACTGTACCTTGCATCAAAATTGTAACCAGTTAGTTAATTGGAGGCTAGAGCAGGTGTTCTGTACAAACAGATTGATAAATTCTGTCGTCTCCCCACAGGAAACTGTTGAAGCTGTAAACACTGCTGAAGGAATTATTCATGACACGGAGTCCAAAATGGAAGAGTTCAAGGATCAGCTTCCAAAAGAGGAGGTACGAGTTTGGGATTGCAGACTGTGAAGTGAATTAAATCCCAGAACAAAAATCAGTATTGTGTTCAAAACTGATACTTTGATGTGAATGTCATTTTCCTTTTGCTTGGTTTTGTTTAAACCAGTGTGACAAATTGAGAGAGGAGATTACAAAACTAAAGGAGCTGTTGGCTCGAAAGGAATCTGAGACTGGCGAAACCATCAAAGCAGCAGCATCCAACCTACAGCAGGCCTCACTGAAGCTCTTTGAGATGGCTTACAAAAAGGTGAAGTATTAGTAGTTATCAGGTTAAAAGAATCTTTAGCAAAAAAAAGTAGAATGTTTACTAGCCAGCTGTAGTCTAGTAATTCTTGCACATACATTCCATTTTTTAAAAGGTGTTGGCCCATAACTTTCTCAGAGTGGCAAACACAGGTGAATTACCACTCTGGGCGGACACTTGCCTTCACTGGAATTCCAAAGCCCCTGTCTCACGGACCTTCCTCACTCAGGCTGGGTGAGACAGGAAGAGGGAAGCACACCCACTGGCTGCATCAGCATGGTGTGAATGGAATGAAGTGAGGAAACACTCGGCCCCTTTTTACTGCTGTAGTCAGACCTGGGGTAGGGAGGAGGGGGTGCTCCATGCGGGGCCATTTCTGGGTCTTTTAAAAATAGTTATTCACTTAAGTGCCTTTTCTTTCGTTCTAGCCCTTTCATAGTAACTGAGGGTAAAACTTGCAGAACCATCCAAAGTTAGCGATTTAAATCGCTTTGTTGGGACGGTTCCCAACGCAGCACAGTTGTCCAGGGGTAGTTATCCTTTCTGGATAATTGTCAGGTAAACCCTTACCTGGAAACCTCAGAGTGATTTCCCCCATGCATCATATACCCCCAAATGTGACCTTGGTGAGGTGGCAAGTTATGGTCCATTATATGCAGCTGACCAACTTCCATTTTTTTTTCAATAAACATTTTATTGAGGTATTTTTGGTACAGTAACAACAAAATAGACAATATACATGACACCATAAACATAGTGCAAAAGCCGTTGACCTTTCATACAGGTCATATTACCCCCTACTCTAACCTAAACTACTATTCTCCCCCCCCCCCCCGGTGTCTGCTGGCGATTAATTTTCCGCAAAGAAGTCGACGAACGGTTGCCATCTCTGAACCCTAACAGTGAACCTCTCAAGGCGAACTTCATTTTCTCCATACAGACAAAGCTAGCCATGTCCGATAGCCAGATCTCCGACTTCGGGGGCTTTGAGTCCCTCCATGCCAATCGTATCAGGGCTACCAGGGAAGCAAAGGCCAGCACGTCTGCCTCTTTCTCCTGGATTCCCGGATCCTCCGACACTCCGAAAATCGCCACCTCCGGACTCAGCGTCACCCTAGTTTTTAAAACCTTGGACATGACGACCGCAAATCCCTGCCAAAATCCCCTAAGCTTTGGACATGTCCAAAACCTGTGAACATGGTTCGCTGGTCCTCCCGCACATTTTGCGCACCTGTCCTCCACCCCAAAGAATCTGCTCACTCGGGCCACTGTCATGTGAGCCCGGTGAACGATCATGAACTGTATCAGGCTGAGCCTGGCACATGTTGTGGACGTTTTTGACTCTACTCAACGCGTCTGCCCATAGACCATCCTCTATCTCACCTCCCAGCTCCTCCTCCCACTTGAGCTTCAGCTCCTCGGTCTGCGTCTCCTCCAACCCCATAAGCTCCTTTTATAGATGTCCGAGATTCTCCCCTCCCCTACCCACCCTCTGGAAATTACCCTGTCCTGAATCCCCCTCAGCAGTAGGAGCGGGAGGTTGACACCTGTTTACGAAGGAAATCTCGTACCTGCAGATACCTGAATTTGTTTCCCCTTGCCAGCCCCAACTTTTCCTCCAAAGCCCTCATACCCGGAAATCTCCCCTCTATGAACACATCCCCCATCCTCTCAATCCCCGCTCTCTGCCAAAACCGGAACCCCCCCATCCATACTCTCCCGGGGCAAACCGATGATTATCACAAATTGGGGCCCAGACCGATGCTCCCACATGCCGCCTCCACTGGCCCCAAACTCTCAGGGCCGCCACCACCACGGGGCTGGTGGAGTCCCGTGCCGGTGGGAGCGCAGAGGCGCTGTTACCAACGCCCCCAGACTGGTGCCCTTACAAGATGCCGCCTCCATACGCACCCACGCCGACCCCTCCCCACCACCCACTTCCTGATCATGGCTATATTAGCCGCCCAATAATAGTTGCTAAAATTTGGCAGCGCCAGCCCACCCTCACCCCAACTCCGCTCAAGCATTACCTTCCTTACCCGTGGGGTCTTGCCCGCCCAGACGAAGCCCGTGATCACCCTGTTGACCCGCTTAAAAAAGGACCGCTGAATAAAAATGGGGGACATTGAAATACAAATTAGAACCTTGGGAGGACTGTCATTATCACCGTTTTGCACCCTCCCGGCCAGAGACAACGGGAGCGCGATCTGCCTCCGAAAATTGTCCTTCATTTTGTCCACTAGCTGGGCCAGATTCAATTTATCCAGCCAGTCCCATTCCTGCGCCATTTGGATGCCCAGGTACCTAAAACTACCCCCTACTGACCTAAACGGCAGCTTTCCCAGTCGCCTCTCCTGTCCCCTCGCCTGAACCACAAACATCTCACTCTTTCCATATTTAACTTATACCCCGAAAACCAGCCGAATTCTCCTAAAATCTTCATGATTTCTTCCGTCCCCTCTACTGGGTCCGAAACGTACAGAAGCAGATCATCCGCATAGAGCGAAACCCTGTGCTCCCCCCCCCCCCCCCCCCCCCCAGCCCCTTGAATCTCTCAGAGCAATTGCCAACGGCTCTATAGCCAGAGCAAACAACAGTGGGGAGAGGGGGCATCCCTGTCTTGTCCCCCGGTACAGTCTAATATAGTCCGAAGTTGTCCTGTTCGTCCGTACAATTGCCACAGTAACCTGACCCAGTCAATAAAGCCCCGTCCGAATCCGAGCCGTCCCAGTACCTCCCACAGATAATCCCATTCTACCCGATCAAAGGCCTTTTCTGCATCCATTGCGATCACTACCTCAACCTCCCTACCTTCTGGGGGCATCATGATCACATTTAACAGCCTTCTTACATTGGCCACCAACTGCCTATCCTTAACAAACCCCGTCTGGTCCTCCCCAATAACGTCCGGAACACAATCCTGGAGGACAAGATTTTGGCCAGCAACTTGGCATCCACATTCAGCAGGGAGATCGCCTGTAGGGCCCACACAACTCCGGGTTCTTGTCCCGCTTAAGAATCAGCGAAATCATTGCCTGTGACATCGTCGGGGGCAGCCTCCCTCTTTCCCTTGCCTCATTGAACATCCTTAACAAGACTGTCCCCAGTATCCCCGAGAACGTTTTATAAAACTCCATTGGGTACCCATCCGGACCCAGGGCCTTGCCCGCCTGCATGGCCTTCAAGCCCTCCACGATCTTTTCCAGTCTAATTGGGGCCCCCAGCCCTTCTACCCGCTCCCCGTCCACCGTTGGGAAATTCAGCCCCTCCAAGTAGCACCTCATCCCCTTCGGCGTTCCGACCTGTACAGCCTGCTGTAGAAATCCCTAAACGCCTTATTCACCCCTACCGAATCACCAACCAGGTTCCCATCTCCGTCCTTTACTTTGCCAATCTCCCTAGCTGCCTCCCTCTTACGAAGCTGCTGTGCAAACATTCTGCTGGCCTTTGCTCCATGTTCATAAATCGTCCCCCTCGCCTTTCTCCATCTGCCAATGAGTCCCACATCCAACCTCCAGTGCAGGTGCTGGTTACTGTCTTTACTAACCAGCAGGTCAACCCAGTGTGAAGCATGGTCTGAGATTGTAATCGTCGAATATCCCGTGTCCACTGCCCCAGCCAGAAAGGCCCTGCTCAAAATAAAGAAACCAATCCGGGAGTACACTTTATGCACGTGTGAGTAGAAGGAGAACTCCTTCACCCTCGGCTGCCGAAACCTCCATGGATCTCCCCCCCCCCCCCCCCCCCCCCCCCCCCACATCAGCTCCATGAACCCTCTTAATTCCTTTGCCATTGCTGGCACACTGCCCATTTTCGAGCTTGACCGGTCTAAGCCCGGGTCCATAACTGTATTGAAGTCCCCTCCCATGACCAAACTGTGCGGGTCCAGGTCCGGTATCTTTCCCAGCATCCTCTTTATAATCATCCCAATTTGGCGCATACACATTTACTAATATCACCTGCACTCCCTCCAGTTTCCCACTGACCATAATGTACCGACCTCCCACGTCCGAGACTATTCTACCCGCCTCAAACACCACCTGCTTATTGATCAGGATCGCGACCCTTCTAGTCTTTGAATCTAGTCCCGAGTGAAACACCTGGCTGACCCAGCCTTTCCTCAGTCTAACCTGGTCCGTCACCTTAAGGTGCGTCTCCTGCAACATTACCAAGTCCGCCTTTAATCCCCTAAAATGCGCGAACACACGTGTCCTTTTGACCGGCCCATCTAACCCTCGAACATTCCAGGTGATCAGCCTAGTTGGGGGGCTCAGCTCTTCTCTTTCCCCCCCCCCCCCAGCTGATCAGTCATCCCTATTTTTAGGCCCGCCACCAGCCCGTGGTCCCCGCCTCCACCGGTCCATCCCAAGGCAGCCCCTGACCTCTGCCCCTCCGCCCAAGTCCCTCCATCGTCAGCAGAACATTCGCCCCCCCCCCCCCTCCCGCCAGCAACAACACCTTGTAACCCAATCACTTTCCTAAACCAAACATATGCACACACCCCCACTGCGCTTCCGAGAGCTAGCTCACCCAGCTAGCTTGGTGGTCCCCATCTCCGGCACCAGATAGTCACCCACCTATTGTTCTACTCCCCCACCCTCCCCCTCGTTCATGCAAACAAATTCCAACATCAAACAATCCCCACACAATTGTCCAACAGAAAATCACCAAGATCAAAACTAGCACACCATCCCCCAACAGTGCAAATGAAAACCTAAACTCGCCCAGCTCTACTGCTGGTTCCAACTCCATACAAACGGCACCCCAAACATCTTCCATAAAACGCAAAACGAGAAACAAAACAGAAAAAACAAAAACATGAACGTTGCAGCCAAGTTCAAAAGTTCTCAGTCTTTCACCGGCCCTTTCTTTCTTGCAAAGTCCAACGCGTCCTCAGGCAACTCGAAGTAAAAGTCCTTATCCGAGAACCTGTGGAATCTCACCACCATAGCCCTCGGGGGGCTATGGTGGTGGTGCTATTCGCGGCTTCTTCGCAAGTGCTCTGTGAGCCCTATCCACCTCCAAGGGCCGGCAGAATGCCCCATCCCCCAGCAGCTTCTCAAACACTCCTGCGACGTATGCCCCAACATCCGTTCCTTCGGACCCCTCCGGGAGCCTGACAATTCTTAGATTCTGCCGGCAGGACCTATTCTCTAGGTCCTCCACCTTCTTCAGGAGCTTCTTTTGCTGGTCCCTCAGCATCCCCACTTCCAGCTCCATCGCAGTCTGATGCTCCTGCTCAGCCAGTGCCTTCTCCGCCTTCTGGATCGCCCGATCCTGGGCATTCAATCTGAGCTCCAACCGCTCGATCGACGCTTTTATCGGGTCCAAGCAGTCCCGTTTCTGCATAGTAAAATACTCCTGGGTGACTTACATCAGCTGCTCCATAGACTGCTGGGTGGACAAGCCAGAGATTCGCCCCTCTGCCATGCTGTCTCCTGTTGCAACTACAGCCCAAATCTTCTCTGTCTTTTTGTTTCTGCCCTTGCAAACACTTCTAGTCCTTTTCTCCTTGCACCGAACTGGGAATTCAGTGCACCGAACTGGGAATTCAGTGGAGAATTGCCACTAATTGTTTTACAATTCAAGTCCGTTAAAAAATCGGTGGAAAAGGTCCAAAAGTCTGACCAGAGCAGGAGCCACCAAATGTGCGATTTACTCCTTCATAGCTGCCACCGGAGGTCGACCAACTTCCATCTTAACCATAAATTTGAAATGAAACTTGGAGAATGCATGATGATAAAGTGCTTTTTGTTGATTTTCAGATGGCATCTGAGCGGGAGAGTTCAGGCAGCACGGATAATAGCGAAAGTGGAGACAAAAAGGAGGAGAAGCAATAAAATGCCTCAAAGTAATTGTTTTAATGAACTGGCAGAAAGCTAACCAGCTTGGGAGTGGCCGAGTCAAGAGAATTATTCTCCTGAGCGAATTTGCACGACAGTCATTCTCGTACTGTATTTTTGCAGTATCCTATACATAGTTTCTCTTTATAAATTCCAAGTATCAGCATTGAGTCTATGTTTTAACAAGTCTTGTCAGATTTGTTGCCATTCATGTAATGTAATTCACCATGTGTAATTGCTGATAAGAGCTAGACTTTATGGTAGAAGAAATAAACTTAAGGTTTGCAGCCAATTTTGATTGTAATTTTCAATATATGATGAGTTACTTTTCCGTTTGAGATCACATTGAAGTATATTAATTCATTTAATTTATCTCTGGCTATGTCTTCACACAAATGCAGATGGAAAAAAAGTTTTGGAAACATCCAAGAATTCTGGCCTTTCTGGAGTGGGTGAATTCCTGTGTAGAGCAGACTTTTTGGTGACTTACAATTCCAACTGCAAAATGGCTGGCAGCATTTACTTGCCACTAAATATATAGCTAGACAGATTTTGGCAGGGACTTGTACAGAAAAGATGAAAAGAATGGCTGTAAATGTCTGAAAAGCAATGAAACTGCAAATGTAGTCAGCACCTGAAAATATCACAATATGGCAGCACCTTTTTCTGTTCATTACTGGTTATCAGATTAACTGGAGGATGCTGGTGGGAGTCAGCACTGATTTAATGGATGTTTAAATCTTGAGCTGCAGTCTCAGCAAGCTGTGACGGATAGCTATCTAATTGCTGCACTCAAGTGGTGAAGGTGAAAACTTATTCAAGTAGTTTTGAGTTTGTGGATCCCATCAGTAAGCTGCATATATCTTTTAAGTTCTTGATGCATTCTGCAGTACAATATTCTTGGAATTTACTTCATTTTCATTCTGATTCATATAAATGATGTTGAGTCTGGAGGGGAGAGGATCACTCCTCTGGCTGTCCTGCTCCAGTTAATGGAGTTGTGAAATTTAAACTAAATTTCCCACAGCGGTCTCAGCCGTGTGATTTTCTTTTTTGAATAAAACTTAAAAGGTGAAATGTCCGACCAGTCTTTTATGACCTTTTTTTGTATTTGTTCTGATTTAAACTTGGGTTTCTTGATTTTGTGGTTGAAATGGAGATGGTTTACTAATTTATATTATATTAGTCATTAATTTCCCTGTCTCAAAATCTAGCTACCTTCAATTGCATTTGGTAGACCAGTAGATCACCAAATTGTGCTCACGTATGCTTGCGTATCACACCTAGGAGTCACTATGATGGAAGGAAATGGCAACACCTCCTGTGGGCTATCATGCCGGTGGCAACAGATGTCAACTTGAAAGCAACAATGTACAATGACACTCAGTATCTTCATGTGTGGCACTTGTGACAAAATCTGCCCCTCAAGGATTGACCTCTTCAACCACCAACAAATCTGCACCCATATGAAAACATACCATCTGAAACCAGCTGCTTGCTGCATGCCCATCATTTGTAGATGGAAGGTGCTGGAAAAGTTTTTTGTGCATGTTTGTTGTGCCATTTCAAAATATATTATAATTCCATTGGACTGAAATTGGCATCTGGCTGAAATCAGCACTTGTAATCAAATAACAATTCAACTAAATTTGAACAAATGGCATTCTTTCAATTGGTAGAGGATGAAACAAAA
The DNA here is from genome assembly GCF_047496885.1 of Scyliorhinus torazame. Lineage (NCBI taxonomy): Eukaryota > Metazoa > Chordata > Chondrichthyes > Carcharhiniformes > Scyliorhinidae > Scyliorhinus > Scyliorhinus torazame. Next base: position 200,068,942 of record NC_092713.1, on the reverse strand, counting down.
ACCAGCAATCGTATTTTTAAAATTCCCTGCCTTGTATAATGAGTGGGAGGAACTGACCAATTAAGTTATTTTATAAACCTGGTTTAAGAAGTGACTTACACTAGAAAATATATTTTGGTGCTACTTAAGAGCACAAGAAATGCAATGCAAATGCCTGTAAAAATATTTCTGGCTGAGATGTCTAAAGTTCCAAAATATTACAAATCACTAATTGATCCACCATTTTCCTACCGTCGCCTAGTTCTAGTCCTCAATCACTGGAACAGTTTGTTTCTACTGTCGCATTTCGTCAAAGGTTTTGAACACTTAGCAATATTGAATCATTACTTTTCTTGGTATTTACCAGGGAGACTTGTCATGTAAGATAATATTTTTTAAATATCCCAGAATGTACTTAAAAATTATTACTGACAATCCTAGGAATGTGTTAAATGTTCTAATTTGCCAAAAAATAAAAACGTTTCCACTGTTACGTTTTCTCAACCAATCTTAGCTTGAGTGGGTTCATCACCTGTGAGACAGTTGAACTTTGCGAGAAACAAAAGACGATTGAATCAGACATTGTACGGTTAAACATACTGGGAAACAATGACTAGTGGGAGAAAAGACTGCAAGATATTTTGGACCAATCACAAAGACTGATATATATACCCCAGAAATCAATCAAGGCATGCGGAGGCAACACTACCAGGACGGACAGTTGCTATACAGTCAAAGGATAGAAGTGAGGGGGGGGGGCAGCACGGTGGCACAGTGGTTAACACTGCTGTCTCACAGCACCGAGGTCCCTGGGTCACTCCGTGTGGAGTTTACACATTCTCCCCGTGTTTGCGTGGGTTTTGCCCCGACAACCCAAATGATGTGCAGTGTAGGTAGATTGACCATGCTAAATTGCCCCTTAATTGGAAAAATAAATTGGGTATTCTAAATTTTTTAAGAAAGGATAGAAGCAAGGCCAAGAACCTGTAATAACACTTTCCCCCTTAGGGAACAAGACCGAGGTCGTGAACCTGTATCAACACTCTCCCTTAGGGAACAAGAAAGAGCTAATTGACTGCGGTCAACCTAGACTGATTGACTGTTTTCTAAGATTGCTTTTGAAAATACGTTTTGAGCGTTCTCTTAATTTGCAGTTACATTGTGCAATTTTTCACTTCAGGTGTTGCACAACATTGAAGATAGAAAAGTGAAGGAGGTAATAAACTGGGAAGGATAAAATCCCATCTCCCAATGGTTTGCATCTGTTCTAAAAGCTGAGAGATTGTACATTTAAAAACTTTTTGAAAAAGGAAATAATGCTAGAAAACACTGGAGAACAGTTAGTCCTATATTTTCAAATGAGAATGGTGTGTCAGCTAACGTGAGCAGACGATAATGGAATCTCTAATCTGAAATAGTTCATCAAAAATGTAATAAATCATCTCTGAACTGAATGTTCAATAGCATATTTAAAAAGGAGTGGGTCCAAAATTTGCATACTAAGCCAACTGCGCCAGTCACTGAACAATGTGGGATGAAACTAGATCCAGACACAATAACCAGTCGTGTCTTGGACTAGCTCAGTGTTAAGAAACTTTGCCTCTGGAGTGGATTATCTTTTAAATCATGTGAAAAATCAAACTTGCATTGATATTGATCCTCATTGTTTATCAGTATCCTAAAGTAAATCATAGAGAATGAATCGTTTTGAAGTGCATAAATTTGCTTTATGTGGATCATTGTTGGAGCTACAAACAGCAATTTTATAAAATCGATTTAGAGTACCCAATTATTTTTTGTTTCCAATTAAGGGACAATTTAGCATAGCCACTCCACCTAATCTGCACATCTTTTGGTTGTGGGGGTGAAACCCACGCAGACGGAGAATGTGCAAACTCCGCACAGATAGGGCCGGGCTCGAACCCAGGTACTCGAGCAGCAGTGCTAGCCACTGTAGCCCCTACATAAACACCAAAACCAGTAATATAAATGCAAAATGCTGGAGATCAGAAATAAACACAACATTGCTGGAAATACTCAGAAGCTCCTCTGAAGCAGCAGCAACCAGTTCATCTGTTTCTTGGTGAGTTTGGTTGAGGGTAGAATGTGTTGCTTGAACAGAGAAAACATCTTTGAGTGACCAAGTCCGGAGTCCGAATGGAGTCCTGCTAATTTTTGTGGTGGTCAAACGGTTAATAAAATTGTGCCAAGAGTGAGACCGTTACTCTGCTAATATTGATATGGTCGATGCTGACACAGCAAATTATATATTGAATTTTTGCGGACCCTGGAAGGTCAAAAGAAAAAGCACTAAGTGCTGGATTGATTTACAAACGGGCTCATTGCATTGTTGCTCATTGTGTGTTTATGCAAAGGCTGTGGTCGAAAGAGGTGTCATGTAAATAGGTGCATTTTAACAGTGTAATGTTTTAGATGTGTGCTCTGAACCAGCCCCTATGATTAACATGGTGGTAGAGACCATGGGGTATGAGAGTGCATTTTCTCAGTTTGTGAAATGCTTTCCAGTAGCTGCTATCAGAGCAACAGTATTAGAATTCTGGGAGATGGTTAGTCAGTCTGTCAGCTGCACCAACACAAAAGTATTTGGTTCAAAAGCAGCAACTGGACTAGCCATATAAAAACTGGCTACAAGAGCAGGTCAAAGGCTAATAATCTTGCGGTGAGTAACTCATCTGCCTCCTCACAGCCTGTCCATCACCTACATGGCAGAAGTAAGGAGGGTGGTGGAATACTCTTCCCCTTACCTGGATAAGTGCAGCTCCAACAGTCGAGCTCGACATATAGGACAAAGCAGCCTGTTTGATTGGCACTCCATTCACAAACATTCCCTCCACCACCACCGAACAGTGGCAGCTGAATGTACCATCTACACGATGCACTACAGGAACTCGCCAAGGCTTCTTAGACAACACCTTCCAAACCCTCTACCCACACCATCTAGGAGAAGGACAAGGGCAGCAGACACCACCTGGAGGTTCCCCTCCAAGTTACTAGGAAACATATCACCGTTCCTTCACTCAGGGATCAAAATCCTGAACTCCCCAGCACCACTGTGGGTATACTTGCACCAAATAAACTGCAATGGTTCAAGAAGGCAACTCACCACCCCCTTCTCCAGGCAACTAGGGCAATAAATGCTGGCCTAGCCAGTGATGCTCACATCCCTTAAATTAATTTTTAAAGTCTTTACAATTCCTTGAATATTTAGATTCAATTTTACAGAAACTGGCCATTTGTCCCAAAATCTCTGCAATAGTGTTTAGCCTCCACACACTTCCTCTCCTGACTTCATCCAACCCTTTCAATGTAGAATTTCAAACGTCTATTGTAAAATTAGAATTTTTGTCGAGCAGATGTGGGAATATTCCAAAGGGAATACAAATGTCAGTGGGTGTAGTGGGGCTGGTCTGGAGAATAGGTACAGCAGTATTCCATTCAGCCTCACGAGGATGGCCTGCCGTTCAGTGAGATCATGGCTGATCAGTGACCTAACCCCATGGGCACGTTTCTCCGTCCTCTCAGACCCGTTTTCTGGCGCGGTGAACCCCCGCTAGCAGCAGGATACTCTGTCACGGCAGCCGGTCAATGGGCTTTCCCATTGTGGCCACCCCCATGTCGTCGGGAAATCCACAGACGTGAATGTGCGGCTGGCGAAGAGGAGGACCCTGCCAATGGAGAATCCCGCCCCATATACCTGCCTTTTGCCCATATCCCTTAATGTTTTTGCTTAACAAAACACAGGTTTCAAATTAACAACTGATCAAGCTTCAACTGCTGTTTGCGGGAGAAAGTTCCAAACCTCTAACGCCCTTTGAGTGAAAAAGTTCTTCCTAACATCTCTCCTGAATGGCTATGCCCTAGTTTTAGAATCTCCAACCAGTGGAAATAGGTTGGGCAGGATTCTCCAATAATAGGGCTATGTACCCACGCCCGCGAAAAACTTGCACTAATCACTCTGGACTTACCTGGAGAAAGCCCAGGGTGATTCTCCGATTTGCAGGTGGCTAGCAGGGCCCCAGAGTGCTCCGCGCAGCTCCGGCTGATGATACGGGGCACTTCCGGTCGGGGGTCCGCACATGCGCACGGCGGCGGCCTGTGTCGGCCACCTCGCAAGACATGGCTGACCCACACCACGCACCAGCACCAAGAAGATTGGGCCCCCCCCCCCAGATCGCGCACGCCCACGAATCGGTGGCCCCCAATCGATAGCATAGCCATCCTGGAGGCCCCCCCCTCCCAGTGAATGATCATCCCACCCCCCACCAGGGCGGCCGCGGACTGAGTCCGCAGCCGCCACGCCGAGTGCCTGCCGGGTGAAACCATGAGAGAACCACGCCGGCGGGAACTCGACCAGCTGCACTTGGAGAATCGGCGCGGGGGCCCCTTTCAATTCCCCCGACCGGCGCCGAGTCGGCCATGAGCGTCCGATTGGCGGGGGACTCGGGCAAGGACGCTCGGAGAATCCCGCCTGTTATCTTTATCTACCATGCCTTTCCCTGGTAATATCTTGAATTTTGATCAGATCACTCCTTGTCTTCTAAATTATAGAGGTAACAGGTCTAATTTGTGTAATCTCTCCTCATAACTCAATCCCTGTAATCCAGGTATCATTTTTCTAAACCTACATTGCACTCCCTCCAAGGCCAAAATACCCTTCCTAAAGTGTGTCCAAACCTGCTCACAGTACTCCAAATGGGATCTAACCAGGGTTTTTTATAACTACAGCATAACCCCTGTGTCTTTATATTGTTATGTGCGAGGCGTTTTCAGAACCCCAAAATGTATCATGGAGTTCAACCAACCTCTCCCTTTAATGGATTTGTTGCTTTTCCGAGCACATGGCTTTTTCCCTAGGTGTGGGATTACAATTATGGACACATGGGTTTTTAAACACAAAACACTGTTTATTCCATGAACTCAACTTAACATCTTAAATAAACATTGGATCTCTTAACACCCCTTACTTCAAAGATAACTCAGAAAATATTGCAACAGTAAATAATTCCTTAAAATGTTCCTTCAAAGTTTCAAGAGACTTAACACCTTTAAACAAAATCACATCAGGTTAAAGGCTTCACTATTATAAGTTGAAATCACCCAAATGATCCAGAGATAGTCTTTTATGTCAGAGATCCAGCTCCCTGCAAACACAGACACTCCCAAGCTCTTTTCAAACTTGCACCTCTCTGGAAACACACAGACACACACCAACTGCTTTTTCCAACTGGCTTTCTCCCTTCAAGCAACTCACAGCAAACCAGAACTTCTCAAGCTGCTGTCTCAAACTGGCTTTCTCCTTTTAATCAGCTCACAGCAAAACAGCCAGGCACTTTTAAACTGCTCTGAACAAAACCAGCCAGGCACTTTTCAAACTGCAAAACTAAACTGCAAAACTAAACTGAAACCTCAAAGTGGCTGACCTGAGCTCAGCCCTACCCACTCTCTGACATCACTGTTTTCTTAAAGGTACATTGCTTAAACATCCATGTCTTAAAGGTACCCTCACATGACAATATTCCAAACCCCTAGATATAAAGGCTAACATTCCATCAGTCTTTTTGATTATTTTCTCTACTTGTTCCTGGCATTTTAAGGACCTATGCCCCTGAGCCCCCAAGCCTCTTTGGACATCCACTGCACCAAACCTCTTTCCATTTAGAAAGTACTCTGCTCTATCTTTTTTTGGTCCAAAATGGATAACCTCACACTTGCTTACATTAAGTTCCATCTGCCACAATTTTGACCATTCACCTAGTCTGTCAATGTCTCTTTGCAATTTTATGTTATCATCGCGGCCGTCTACAATGCCACCTAACTTTGTACCATCCACATATATGGATATATGACTTTCTATGCCATCATCCAAGTATTAATGGATAGTATGAATGATTTACACCTCAACACTGATCCCTGTGGTACACCACTAGTCATCTCCTGCCAACTAGAGTATTTACCCATTATCCCCACTTTCTCACCTGCCACTTAACCAATTTCCTAACCATGTCAATAATTTTCTCACAACTCCGTGGGCTTCCACCTTAGTTAACAGTCACTTGTGTGGGACTTTATCAAATGCCTCTGGAAGTCCATGTAAATGACATACATAGACATTCCACTGTCCACAACCTTTGTCACCCCTTCAAACAATTCAATGAGATTTGTCAGGAATAACCTTCCCTTCAAGGAACTATGCTGGCTCTCTCTGATCACCTGATTATGGATTCCAGCAATTTCCCCATCATAAATGTTAGGCTAACTGGTCTGTAATTCCCTGGTTTCACCCTTTTTAAAAAGTGGTGTGACGAGCAAATTTCCAATCAGGGATTACTCCTAAATCGAGATAACTCTGAAAGATTACAATTAGAGCATCTACGATATGCTCCCCTACTTCCTTTAACACCCTCGGATGGCAACCATCAGGTCCTGGAGATTTGTCACTCTTCAGTTCCATTAATTTCCTAATTATTGTTGCTGTATTTACGTTAATTGTATAAATCCCTGTCCTCTATCAACTATTAATTTTTTCAGAACTTCTGGCAAGTTATCCCCCTTTTCAGCTGTAAATACTGAGGCAGAGTAATTGTTCAACATACCGTACACTTCCCCATTATCACTGACAATATCTCCATTTTCAGCTTTTAGCGGGCCTACATTGCTCTTGACCACCCGCTTTTTCTTCTGAACTTGTTGCATTATTACTGGGCGGCGCATGTGGAGAAGGTGCGAGGCTGGGGTAAGCAGATGGTCTGTGGTGCAGATAAAGACGGGTTCCTGTAAAGGGTCAAGGCTGCTGCCGCTGACAACAGTGCCGCTACTGTTTGCCCCGGGGAAATTTTCGGGGAATTCAGGAGTGGTAACCACGCTGAAGGTCTGGGGCAATTCCGACAGCACTTCAAGTTGAGGATAGGTTGAGGGTGATGCCGATAAGAGGGAATCATGGGTTTGAGCCATGGGGAATGGATGTGAGGTTCCGGGATGATAGGAGAAAGGGGTAAAAGTGATGAAGGATTTGTTCAGGAGGGGAAATTCGCAAATTTGCAGAAGCTGGTGGTGACATATGGGCTCCAACATGAGGAGGGCTTCAGGTATATGCAGGTGCCGAATTTCACAAGAAAGGCGACCAGAGCTATCCGGTGGCACTGTCATCCTTGTTTTTGGAGGAGGTGCTGTCGGTGGGGGGACTGGAGAGTGGGGTCGTTTCAGCGATCTACAGGAGGATTATGGGGGAGGACAAGGAGTCCATGGAGGGGATTGGAGGAAGAGTTCGGGATGGGGCTGGAAGAAGGATTATGGTGCAAAATGTTGTGAAGGGTCAATGCCTCGACCTTGTGTGCGAAGCTGGATTTGATTCAGTTAAACGTGGTAAAATAGGGCACACTTATCGGAAGCAAGGGTGAGCCAATTGTTTGAAGGGGTGAAGGACAGTTGCAAGCGGTGTGGGAATCATGTTCTTGTTACAGTCCTGCTCGAATTTGGAAAAATATTGGGGGTCATTTTTCTTCTTTTAAAAACATATTTTATTACAAGCATGGATCAAAACAGGTTACAGCAAATAAACACCCCGGGAAACATACTTCCCAACAATACAGCCTGTACAGATTTTACCCCCCCCCCAACGCGTGATGAACAGCTCCTCAAACACAGTCACAAACATCCCCCACCTTTTCTCCAAACCCCCCCTGCAGAGCCCCTCAACTCATACTTTATCTTCTCCAACCGCAGGAAGTTGTACAGGTCGCCCAACCATGCCGCTACCCCTGGTGGCGATGCCGACTGCCACGTCAGTAAAATTCGCCGCCGTTGAATCAGAGAGGCGAAGGCCACGGCATCAGCCTTCCTCCTCTCCATGAGCTCCGGCTTCTCTGAAACCCCAAACATCGCCACCAAAGGGTCCGGGTCCACTCCCTCCTCCACTATCCTGGCTAAGACATTGAACACTCCCACCCAGAATCTTCCCAATTTTTCACAACCCCAAAACATGTGCGCGTGATTCTCTGGTCCCCGCCCACATCCCTCACACTCATCTGAAAGAACCCACTCATTCTTGCCCGAGTCATATCACCCTGTGCACCACCTTAAACTGTATCAGGCTCATCCTTGCACAAGAGGAGGTCCCGTTTACCCTTCGCAGTGCCTCACTCCATACTCCCCAATTGATCGCCCCTCCCAACTCCGCTTCCCATTTCTCCTTGATCTTCACCACCCGCTCGCCCCCCTGCTACTCAGCCACTTGTATATATCCCCAATTCTTCCCTCCCCTTCCACATCCGGAAGCAGCAGTCACTCCACCAGGGTGTATCCGGCAACCTAGGGAACCTCCTCCAGGCCTTTCAGGCAAAGTCCCTAACCTGCAGATACCTGACCTCACTCCCCCTTGGCAGCTCTACCCTCTCCCTTAGCTCCTCCAGACTGGCGAACCCTTCCTCCAAATACAAATCCCGCACCCTGACCAGCCCCACTTCCCTCCACCTCCTGTATACACTATCCATCTCCCCGGCTCAAACCCATGATCCTCGCACAGCGGCGTTAGCACCGACATCCCTTCCATCCTAAAATGCCTCAACTGATTCCATATCATCACCGTGGACTGCACCACTGCACCGTGGTTCTGCGACATTGCAGGGGGTGAGAGATGACATGGTCAAGGGCGAAGAAAGGGGCCATCTGGGAAGGGCTAGGTACAGAGTGGAATTAAAGGGGCAGGAGTTAAGTGGGGAAGATGACGGACGGTAGAGGGGATTGGAGGCGCAAGCCTCCGGTAAGGTTGGTAACGTGGAACGTCCGGGTGCTGAATGGGCCGGTTCAAAGGTCGCGGGTGTTCGCGCACCTCAGGAGCTTGAAAGCGGGGTTTGTCTTTTTGCAGGACACACACTTCCGTGTGAAGGACCAGGTTAGGTTAAGGAAGGGGTGGGTCGGGCAGGTTTTTCATTCGGGGTTTGATTTGAAATCGAGGGGTGTGGCGATTTTAATGAGCAAAAAAATGGGTTTCGTGAGTGCGAAGAAGGTGAGGGATCCAGGTGGAAGGTGTGTGATTGTGAGTGGGGTATTGGAAGGGGCACCGGTAGTGTTGGTAAATGTGTATGCCCCAAATTGGGATGATGTGGGTTTTATGAGGGGGTTGCTGGCAGCAATCCCGGATTTGGCCACGTACCAGTTGATCATGGGAGGAGAATTTAACTGTGTCCTGGAGCCGAGGGTGGATAGAACGAGCCCCAGGTCGATGGGTAGGGTACGAATGGTAAGGGAGCTGGGGGGTTTATGAAGAGGATGGGTATGGTGGATCCATGGCGCTTTCAGAATCCAGGGGTATAGAAGGAGTATACCTTCTTTTCACACGCGTATAAGGTGTATTCGAGGATTGATTACTTTGTAGTGAGTCAGGAGATTTTGGTTGGAGTGGAGGGGGCAGTGTCTGCGGGGATAGTTATCTCGGACCATGCACCCCACTGGCTGGATATTCAGTTCAGTACCGGACGAGAGCAGAGGCCGGGGTGGAGGTTTGAGTCGGGGTTGTTGGCGGATGGAGGTTTTTGTGATAAGGTGCGGTTGGTGATTAGGGATTGTGGAGTTCAAGCAGAATGGGGAGGTGTCAGCGGGCATTTTTTGGGAAGCACTGAAGGCAGTGGTCCGGGGAGAAATTATCTCGTTTACGCTTCGTGCGAATAAGGAAAGGAGGGAGGAACATGACCGTCTTGTGAGCGAGATAGTGGAGGTGGACAGGGAATATTCGAGGATGCCCACCGTGGAAGGATTGGCGAGGAGGAAAAAGTTGCAGGGGCAATTTGACAGGCTGACAACAGGGAGGGCGGTAGGGCAACTGCGTAGGGGAAGAGGGGTGCAATACGAGTATTGGGAGAAGGCGAGCCGCATGCTGGCACACCAGCTGCAGAGGCAGGCTGCGTCCAGGGAAATATTGAAGATACGGACTGGGGCTGGGGCTGTGGTGTCAGAACCAGGGAAGATAAATGAGGCATTTAGAGAGTATTACCAGGGACTTTATGAGGCAGACCCAGGAGGAGGGGAGGGGGACATGGGGTGGTTTCTGGACGAGCTGGAATTTCCCCAGATGGAGGAAGCAAAGAGGCAGGCGTTGGAGGAGCCCCTGGGGCTGAGGGAGGTGCTGGATAGTATCAGGGGTATGAAGTCGGGGAAGGTCCCTTGGCCGGATGGGTACCCGGCAGAATTTTATAAGGAATTTGCGGCGGACCTGGCACCACACCTTTTGGGGGCGTTTAATGAAGCACTGGAGAAGGGGGAGTTGCCGGAGATGATGAAGCAGGCAGTCATCACACTATTTCCCCAAAAAGGGAAGGATCCGGTGGAATATGGGCCGTATAGTCCCATATGACTATTGAACAAGGATGTGAAAGTATTGGCTAAGTTGTTGGCGGGGAGGATGGAGGATTGTGTCCCGGGGGTGGTTGCAGAAGATCAAACAGGCTTCGTGAAGGGCAGGCAGCTCGCGAGTAATAGAAGACAGCTGTTGAATGAGGTGATTAATCCGTCGAGAGCTCTGGTACCAGAGGTGGTGGTGTCTATGGTGATATACATCACTGCAAGTACACAAAGGGTTAATGTACATACACTACACCTAGCTAGACACTAGAGGGAACACCAGAGACATGACACACAGAGAGGTCAGTAAGATAGGACACGACAAATGGGAATTCACGATACACACAGAGGTGACACAACCACAGGGGGGCAGTACACCAACCCATATATGAGGACACTGCACACATGATCTTCCTCTTTCCAGTGGAGACTCTCAGTGAGTACAGACACAGGGTTGATTGAAACACATCACTCCCACCACATGGATTGTAGCAGACTGGTTAGTCAGTCTGAGTAGCTACAGCAGGATTAACAGTAGAGTTGAATCCAAGTAGGAGAATTGTTAACAGTAATAAATGTGTTGAAGCTATCTCCAAGTCTGAACCTTCCTTTGTCAGAGTGCACATCAAGGAAGCAGCTTATGCTACGACAAGAGCGTAACAAAACATGGTTCCAGAAGTGGACTGTTAAATCCATATAGTTTCAACTCAGCGAACAGTGACAACCAGCAACAACAGCCAGGCAAGATGTTCGGGATTCCGGTTCCACAGCAGCTCACGTACCAAGGCAATCTCAGTGAAAACTGGCGTTGGTTCCGGCAGAGTTTCGAGATCTACCTGGTAGCGTGCGACCTAGATGGCGTGGCGGATGCAGAGAAAATAAAGCTTCTACTTACCATCGCAGGTCCAGAAGCAGCTGAAATCTTCCCGACCTACAAATACTCGAAGGGGCAAAACAAGAGCGACTTCCAGGCAGTCCTGGACAAATTCCAAGAATTCTGTGAGGAAAATACAAGGAACAAAGGTAAAAGAGGCGCCAAAACTCACCGCGAGGTAGGCTTGCAGCAACGAATGGCAGTTTTGAATTGCAGCCATCTTGGAAAAGGTGCTGCACATGCGCAGTTGCGTGAAGAACGGGAAGGTCCGTGTGCGCATGCGCGAGAAGTCGCGCACGCGCAATTGCGAAAAACGCCCCAAGTACAGGACCAGCAAACTGCGCACGCGCAATAGCTTCCTACGCTCTACGTCACAAGCACCATGACGTCAGAGGCCCCGGACCACTCCCACTTAAATGGGAAATGTCCCAAAACACGGAAAAAAACATTTTACGCCTCAAAAACAGTTTCTTTCACCTGGAATGACAGCACAATGCCTGAAATTCGACCAGTAGCTGAAAGTAACCTCCGCAGAACCTTGCAACAAGAAGTTAGCACCACCCAAAGAGATGATACAGTCCTTAAAGACTGTAACTCAGACCTTGAATTCTTCTTTGGACATTGCGAGCCCAATGCCAGCTCCGACACAAATCGTGATGATATGGTCTTGGAAGACAACGACTCAGACAAAGCTTTCACCTTGGGAGGCTACCCCAGTACCAAATCCGAACTGCAACTAGACGTGTTGCACAGTGACGACCCCGACGACGGGTTCTTCGGATTTGAGGATCTTCAGCCCAGCATATATGACATCCCGACTCGTGAGTGCAGGATTATGCTGCGGCCTGACACCAAGAGACAGAGAGCGGTACAAGCCCACAGAGAGCGGCCTGCTGCCACACAGAGAGTGGTCCATGCACCGCAAAGGGTCCCCGGCACCACACAGAGCGTGGCCCACGCACCACAAAGGGTCCCAGCTTCCACACAGAAAGCGATGAAAGACTCCACAGCGAGCTCGTGGACAGACTCCACGATAGAAGCAACGCAAGACTCCAGAGCGCAGTCCTTGCATGGCCAAGAAGTGATGACAGTTTCCACAGAGAGACCAATTCACGATTCCACACAAGGAACACTGCAAGACTCCACAGAGGGAGTGATACAAGCCTCCACAGCGAGCTCGTGGACAGCCTCCACGATAGAAGCAATGCAAGACTCCAAAGCGCAGTCCTTGCATGAACAAGACCATGAGGGTCTAGCAACCTCCTCTGAGCAACCAGCTGCAGACAATGCAAGTCTGACACGCTCAAGTGAACAACAGAAAGACTATGACAGTCTACCACGCTCCAGTGAACAAGAAGACTCTGACAGTCTACCATGCTCAAGTGTACAGCAAGCAGACTATGACAGTCCACCCAGATTATTTGAGCCACCAGAAAGAAGACTCTGACAGTCTACCCAGCTCAAGTGAATGACAAGAAGACACTGAGGCGCTATCCACTGTATGTGCGACAAGTGACGACGGCATCCCACTTCCCATACCAGATGTGCAACGTGACAGACCTCAGCTAGAATGTACCGAGGCACTCGACAATCACAGTGAGAGTACTGATGACTCCGGTGACACCACGTTACTTCAACCCTCATTCGCTCGAGCCTTTCCACAAGTAAATGCATTCCTGAATGTTTTGACTCCGGACGTGGAGCATCTCGAAAACCCAGAAGATGCAAGTGAACCTGAAATGACTCCGGACGGGGAGCATCAAGAAATCTCAGCTGACTCAAGTGATCCTGCAGTGACTCCGAGCGGGGAGCATCAAGAAACCAAAGCTGATTCAGGTGAACCAGAAAGGGCTCCAGACGGGGAGCATCGACAAACCAAAACTGACTCAGGTGAAACAGACCAGACTCCAGACGGGGAGCATCCACAAGCCAAAGCTGATTCAAGTAAGCCGGACATGACTCCAGATGGGGAGCACCACGAACGCAGTGACGGCACGCTCAAGGAGACAGTAGATGCCACAAAGCACGCTAACACGAGTAACTGTGTGACGGACTCATATTATCCACAGAGTGTGGTCCTTGAACGCAGCAAACACGGCAACAAAACCAACCACCACAACAATAACATCAAAGACAACATCCAGAAGCGTACCAGAGGCAACAAGGTCGACAACAAGCACGACAACAACAACACCAATGGAATTACGACTGGTATGACATGGTACCACTCTGCAAATGAGGGACACTGTTACTGCTCAGCTCAGTACAATGACATACCATGGCAGGACGATGCATCTTACCAATTCACGTTTGCTGCACTACCAACAGGCAACCTGGCTTTCAGGACAGATGCCATCAAGAATTACCGCCACAAGCATTGGGGGAAAAAAAAGAGTCCAAATCCGACAACAAAGTGATGTGACCACTTCTTGGTTCCTTCAGCACAGGGACACTGATGACATTTACAATGCAATGCCACCATCAACATCACCAACTCACCAACCAAACAAGAAAGCGACTCGACCATAATAATTCATGAACTTTGGACTTATGCATATGATTTGGACTTACTGTTTAATGATCACTGTTATCATAACTTGTACAGAGTATCACTCATCTACCTAGTTTGTTCAATTTTCTTTAACACTGTACAGAAAATATGTAACATGAAAAAAGGGGGGATGTGGTGATATGCATCACTGCAAGTACACAAAGGGTTAATGTACATACACTACACATAGCTAGACACTAGAGGGAACACCAGAGACATGACACACAGACAGTCAACCAATAGGTCAGTAAGATAGGACACGACAAATGGGAATTCACGATACACACAGAGGTGACACTACCACAAGGGGGCAGTACACCAACCCATAAATAAGGACACTGCACACATGATCTTCCTCTTTCCAGTGGAGACTCTCAGTGAGTACAGACACAGGGTTGATTGAAACACATCACTCCCACCACATGGATTGTAGCAGACTGGTTAGTCAGTCTGAGTAGCTAATAGCAGGATTAACAGTACTGTTGAATCCAAGTAGGAGAATTGTTAACAGTAATAAATGTGTTGAAGCTATCTCCAAGTCTGAACATTCCTTTGTCAGAGTGCACATCAAGGAAGCAGCTTATGCTACGACAAGAGCATAACAAAACAGTGTCCATGGACGCGGAGAAAGCATTTGATTGGGTGGAGTGGCGGTACTTGTTTGAAGTTTTGGGACGGTTTGGGTTTGGGCTGAGATTTGTGGCATGGGTGCGGTTGCTGTATGTGGCGCCAAGAGCGAGGGTGAGGACGAATGATATGAGCTCACAATGCTTTGACTTACACAGGGGTACGAGGCAGGGGTGCCCGCTGTCACCGCTGCTGTTTGCGCTGGCCATAGAGCCATTGGCATTGGCTCTCAGGGGGTCGGCAGAATGGCAGGGGATAATGAGGGGACAGAGGGAGCATCGGGTGACTCTCTATGCCGATGACCTCTTGCTGTATGTTTCTGATCCGTTGGAGAGTATGGGAAGGATTATGGGCCTGTTGGGGAAGTTTGGAGGGTTCTCGGGATACAAGCTGAATGTAGAGAAAAGCAAGCTATTCCCGGTGAATGAGCTGGCACAGCGGGCTAATTTGGGGGGATGCCATTTACGATAGCGAGGGATAGGTTTAGGTACTTGGGGATTCAGGTAGCGAGGGAATGGACAGGGCTACATAAGTGGAACTTAACGAAGCTGGTGGAGGAGGCCAGGGAGGATCTTAAGAGGTGGGATACACTGCACTGAACATTGGCGGGGAGGGTCCAAGTGATGAAAATGAATATTCTGCCGAGCTTCTTGTTTATCTTTCAGGCTCTCCCGATCTTTATACCAATGGCCTTTTTTCGGAAATTGGACACAATCATCTCTGACTTTGTATGGGCGGGGAAGGTGCTGAGGGTGGGGAGGACCCTACTACAGAGGCAGAGGCAGCAGGGGGGGTTGGCGTTGCCAAATTTGCTTCATTACTATTGGGCGGCGAATGTGGACAAGGTGCGGCGGAGGTGGGAAGGAGAAGGGGTAGAGTGGGTTAGGATGGAGGAGGAATCTTGTAAGGGCTCTAGTTTGAGGGCTATGGTGACGGCAGCATTGCCAATGGCTCCGAGTAGGTATTCAGGGAGCTCAGTGGTGCAGTCCACGGTGAAAATATGGAATCAGCTGAGGAGGCATTTTAGGGTGGAAGAAATGTCGGTGCTCACACCGCTGTGCGAGAATCATGGGTTTTAGCCTGGGGACGGACGGATAGTGTATACAGGAGGTGGAGTGAGGTGGGGCTGGTCAAGGTGATGGATTTGTATTTGGAGGAAGGGTTCGCCAGTCTGGAGGAGCTAAGGGAGAGTGTAGAGCTGCCGAGGGGTAGTGAGTTCAGGTATCTACAGGTTGGGGACTTTGCACGAAATGTCTGGAAGGGGTTCCCTAGATTTCTGGCATACACCCTGCTGGAGCGACTGCTGCTTCCGGATGTGGAAGGGGAGGGAAGAATTGGGGATATATATAAATGGCTTGGGGAGCAGGGAGGCGAGCGGGTGGTGAAGATCAAGGAGAAATGGGAAACGGAGTTGGGTGTGGGGATATGCATCACTGTAAATACACAAGGGGTTCATGTAAATACACTATGACTAAGTAAACACTAGAGGGAGCACCAGAGATGTCATGACATGCAGACATACAGCTAATGAATTTATAGAATAGGACACGGCCAATGGGCAGTCAAGACAGCCAGAGGTGACACTACCACAAGGGGGCATTACACGACCCATATATAAGGACAAGGCACACATGCTCTGTCTCTTTCCACAGGCAACACTTAGAGAGTAGGACAGGGGCTGATCAGAAGCATCACACCCACCACTTGGTTTAGAGCAGACTGGTTAGTTAGACTGACTTACTATTGCAAGATTAGCAGGAGAGTCAAACTCGTAGAGAACTGTGCTAATGGTTCAATAAATCACATTGAACTTACTTCAAAGTCTGGAGATCTTTTGGTCAAAGTTGCATCGAGTTGCAGCATGTGTTATCCCAGAATAAATAACACAACATGGTACCAGTAGTGCCTGTTGAATCTATATAGTTCAACTCAGCAACTCGGCGCAGGCTGGGAGGGCCGAAGGGCCTGCTCCTGTACTGTAATTTTCTTTGTTCTTAAGATCCGTGACTACCAGCAACAGCACCCAGGCAAGATGGTCGAGATTCCGGTTCCTCAGCAGCTCAGGTATCACGGTAATCTCAGTGCCAACTGGCGTGCATTCAAACAGAGATTTGAGATTTACATGGTAGCATCCGACCTAGATGGCGTGGCCGATGCTGAGAAGAAAGATCTTCTACTCACCATTGCGGGTGAAAGTGCAACAGAAATCTTCAGCTCCTTCAAGTACTCCAAAGGACAGGACAAGAGAGACTTCCAGACAGTCTTGGACAAGTTTGAAAACTACTGCGAGGTGAAACAACAGAAATCGGTAAAACTGGCACCTATACTCACCACGAGGCAAAGGTAGGCTTGCAACAGAAACAAACTGCAATTTTGATTGGCAGCTATCTTGCGCAAGGAGCCGCACATGCGCAGTTCCTGAGAAGACTCGAACCGGCGAAACAGTGTTGCGAAAAGAGTGCACAGTGAAGGAAAAGTGATCTGCGCATGCGCAATCCATTCCTACGCTCTACGTCACAAGCGTCATGACGTCAGACGCCCCTTAAAGGGGAAATGTCCGAAAATAGTGGAAAAAAATTTTAAAGCCAGAAAACACAATTCTTTCACCTGGAACGACAGCACAATGCCTGAACTTCGACCAATAGCTGAAAGTAACCTCCGCAGAACCCTGCAACAAGCAGTTCGCACCACCCTAAGAGATGATTTAGTCCTCGAAGACTACGACTCAGACGATGATTTCATCATTGGACATGGCGACCTCAGTACCAAATCCGAACTGCAATGAGATGTGTTGTACATTGAAGCATCCGACACAGTCATGGACGAGTTCTTCGGATTTGAGGATCATCAGCCCAGCATAGACGACATTCCAACCCATGAGTACAGGATTCTGCTGCGTCCTGACGCCAAGAGATCGAGAGCGGTACAAGCCTCCACAGCGAGCTCGTTGACAGACTCCATGATGGAAGCAACGCAAGACTCCAGAGTGCAGTCCTTGCATGAACAAGACCATGAAGGTCCAGCAACTTTATCTGAGCAACCAGCAGCAGACAATGCAAGTCTGCCACGCACAAGTGCACAGCAAGCCGACTATGACAGTCAACCACGCTCACGTGAACAACAAAAAGACTATGGCAATCTACCCAGATTATTTGAACCACCAGAAGAAGACTCTGACAATCTACCCAGCTCATCTAACCGACAAGAAGACACTGAAGGTCTACCCACTGTATGTGCGACAAGTGACAAAGACTTCACAATTTCCATACAAGATGTGCGACATCTCAGCGAGACTGACAGATCTCAGCTAATATATACTGAGGCACTCGACAATCAAAGTGAGGCTACTAGTGACTCCAGTGACACCACGTTAATTCAAACCTCATCTACTCGAGCCTCTCCACAAGAACCTGAAATGACTATAGACGGGGAGCACAAGAAACCAAAGGTGATTCAGGTGAACCAGAAAGGGCTCCAGACGGGGAGCATCGACAAGCCAAAGATGATTCTAGTGAACCGGACATGGCTCCAGACGGGGAACACCGAGGAATCAGAGACGGCACGCTCAATGAAACAGCAGATGCCACAAAGGACACTGACACAAGTAACTTTGTGAAGGACTCGAATTCTCCACTTGGTGTGGTCATTGAGCGCAACGAACACAACAACAAAACCTACAAAAACAACAACAAAGACAACAACAAGAAGCGTACCAGAGGCAACAAACACAACAACAATAGAACAACAACTGGTACGACATGGTACAACTCTGCCCATGAAGGACAATGTTACTGCTCAGCTCAGAACAATGTCGAGAGTGCAAACGTACCATGGCATGTCAACACATCTTACCAATTCACGTTTCCTACATTACGGACAAGCAAACCAGCTTTCAGGAAAGATGTCATCAAGAATTGCTACCACAAGCATAAAAAAAGAAAGAGTCCATCTCAGACACTGAAGTGATTTGACCATTTGAATACCTCCTGATAACTTCTTGATTACGTAAACACCAGGACACTGACGGCGTTCACAAGGGAATTACAACATCAACATCGACACTTCCAAAACAGCACAAGAAAGCCACTCGACCGTGTAAATTAATGAACTTTGGACTCATAACTATTATTTGGTGTTGTATAATCCTCAACGTTATCATAACTATTATTTGGTATTGCATAATCCTCAATGTCATCATAACTATTCTTTGATCTTGTATCGTCATCACAGTCATCATAACTTGTACATGTCATTACTTATTTACCTGTTTTTGTTCAATTTTTCTTCAACACTGTACAGAAAATATGTAACACGAAAAATGGGGACATGTGGTGATAAGCATCACTGTGAATACACAAGGGGTTAATGGAATTACACCAGAACTAGGTAAACACTAGAGACATCATGACATGCAGACATACAGCTAATTTGAATAGGACACGGCCAATGGGCAGTCAAGACACTGAAAGATTCCTAATATTACACTACGCCAAGTTAGATCTCTAGTATTCGACTGATCCGAGTTGAAGACATTTATAGTATTCCTACTATTCGGTTACCAGCAGCACCTTGCGATTACTGGGACTCAGTAGAAATTTGCAGTTAAATCTTCTCAGGTGCCAATAAGAATTGTTTTATTTGTCTTCTATTGATTACAATTTGAAAGTCATTTAAAAGGCAATTTGTAGACAATTTGAAGCTTTCAGAAGAATCAAAGACATTATCTTCTTGCTTAGGCAGGCAGCTCGAAAGTCATTTAAAAGGTCAAAATCTGGAAATGAATTATGAAAAAGAGAGAGAGAGCTAATCTAAAACTAAACTCCAACTCAGAACACTGAAAACACAATACTAAAACACACTCCCTAACACAAAACACTAAAACAAAACACTCCAAAGCACTCCCAAAACACTCCAAAAACACTAAACACTCCTACAGAAACACACTAAACACTACAAAATGGTGGGGCGAAACGTTTTCAGTTGTACCCTTTCATATCTGTTTTAAGTGATCTAATCACACCCCAATATAATCCTAATTGGTTTGGGTTAGACTCAAACACATTTGATTTGACGGCAAGCCGTCCATCTTCAATGAGCAACATTAATTTTAATTGTTTCATGTTTGAATACTTGTGCATGTTATGAAATGCGATATTCTGCTGCTGACTTAGTTGTTATCTGCATTGTGAAGAATGGTGCCTTCATGTTGCTATGGTGCCTGCTTCGTCCTTGATCTGATTACTGGTACAGCTCATTTCTTAATGTCAAACTGTCTTTCAAAATATCTTAGTGAAAATGTTGTCTTTATCTCCAATTAGTTTATGCATGTGTCAGGCCTTTTTGTGCCTCTGTTGAAGCTATGTGTTTTGTCATGACCTGAGGTTATGGGTGCTCATTTTAAATGGGTATTTAAAACTGGGGCTTAATATTTATGCTTAAACAGCTGTCTTTTACCTATACTAGTTGTATTAGAAATACCTGGCTTCTACAGTCGGCCCTTTGATAAATCGAAAGATTAAGTGAGATATATCAGAATAAGATAAAAGACATCATTAATGCGATAGGATAGGTAAAATCGCAAAGAATGACTCATTCATATTGTCATTGCAGTTTTAGACAATAGAATGGACACTTAGCATAGCAACAGGCATTTCAAAATAATTATTATAATTAATAAATTAATCAAATTTGATCCTACTGATTCAGTATTAATAAATTATACAATATGTTAATAATACAGTCAGATAGTTGATTGATCAGTAACATTTCAATAATAGTATTTCAGCTCAAATTCATCAATTGGGGGTACAGTTGGGTTAGATTGAATCGTTCTGATAGTTGGTCCCCTGCATTTAGCGAACAGTTTTTTTATGCACTTAGCACATTGGTATGTTATGTAAATGATGAATACAGCCACACAGGAGAATAGGATTATTCTTATTGTGGACATTCCAGTGTGTCCAAGCCACCCGCAAATTTTATCCCAGAGAGAGATAAATTTTTTGATCAAGTTTTTTGATTTCTTTTTGGATATGTAATGCCAAATCTTTAACTTCTTTAGAGTTATCGGGAATGAAAGTGCAACATTCTGCACCAATCAGGGCGCAGGTGCCACCTTTTTCAGCTAGCACATAGTCAAGTGCCATTCGATTTTGTAAAACTACGGTTAACATTTTACAGATCTTAACATTGATATACTGATTGAAAATTGATATCTTGATTACATAATTCAGCAATAAACAATTAATAATAACTTCATGTATACAAATAAAATGATTATACAATAAAAAGTTGAACATATGATCTAGTAATAAATGGTAAAATGATTATCAAAATTGATTATGTAATTTATTAATAAATTATTAATAATAATTCACCAATAAATGAATAACAATGAAACTTTGTATTGGATGTGAATTGTAAAGTCTTTGACATCTTCTGGATTATACACAAAAGCTTGTTGAAAGGGTTAATTTTCTTGCAGAGACAAAATGGGGACTATAGCTTGGAATGATGCCATTTGCATCTCTAAACTTTAAAAAAATATTTGTCACTCAAATGGGCTGGGAGTAAAAGTTGGATTGCTGCCAAATTCCCGTTATCAAATGTCTTTGAACGATCTGTTCTTTTGGAATATAGATTTGCTTTTAATCAGAGTTGTTGTTTTTTTAAAACCAGCTTCCACATTGTTTGAAGTTTTAATTTCCAGGCTAATTTTAAACATTTATTTTAAAATATCAAACACAATAACTTATTAAATATATAACTGAACCAATCTTGCGTTGTATCTTGGTTTTCTGTAATTGAATTTGTCGATTCTGTTAAAGGAAACAAAGCTAACAAGATATGCTAATTTCTTAACATTAATAAAGCAACATTCAGAATAATGACAGTTTTCTTAAGTTGACAGTTCTTGGCAACTTTTTAGCGATACGTTGAGGTTTCTTTAGCTGCTTTGATGGCAGCCGTTCTGTTCTGAGTAAGTTCCCTTTCGCCTTTGGAAATTTTCTGTCCCAAGTAAACAGCTTCTTTCTGGGCAATTTGTGCTTTGGCAAAGCTAGCTTTCTGACTATTAGTACTGAGGTGGTTCAAGACCACCCATAAGTCTTTGTCATGATCATCTTTATTGATGGAGGTTATCAGAATATCATCTTCATACTGGATAATGATGGAAGGCCGAACAGGCAGTTGCCTGAGATGATTCTGTAGAGCCATGTGTTAAACAGTTGGGCTATTGTGATAGTGTTGCTGATTAACTGTAAAAGCAAACCATGGTTGTAGTTGCTTAGCCAATGGTACTGACCAGAAGCCGTACTGCGTGTGCTTTGTTGGTACGCATTACATGGTTGACCACGAGGCGGAAATGTATTGTAGTGAACATTGTCTACTTCATTATCATCTCTCGAATCCATCCGTTGTTTATGATAGCATTTTGCCACCCAGTGTCCTACTCTACCACAGAAAAGACATTGTGCTATTTTCTCACATGATTTTAATGGAGCAAGGGTACATGTTTGCCCTGGCACTGGTGGTGAAATTGTAGTTACTGCTGATATTCCTGCAGGTGCTGCAACAGCCGCCGCTGGAGCAGCAGGTAACATGGGCTGGATTTGAGCAATAGGCTGCATTTGAACAGCTGCAGTGTTAAAAGTTGCCTGATTGTGCAAACCACGATCTATCTGAATGCATCGGTCAACTATGTCTTGGTATGTGCCAGCTGTGGCCCAAGCTGGTAAAACCAAATTCAAGGTAGCAGAAACTTCAGGTTTAACACCGACTATAAAAGCCGTTTTTAATGGACTTAAAGTGCTTGCATCCCATGTGTCATTTTCCTGGTCGAGTGTCAGCC
The DNA here is from genome assembly GCF_047496885.1 of Scyliorhinus torazame. Classification (NCBI taxonomy): domain Eukaryota; kingdom Metazoa; phylum Chordata; class Chondrichthyes; order Carcharhiniformes; family Scyliorhinidae; genus Scyliorhinus; species Scyliorhinus torazame. The sequence goes on along the minus strand of NC_092713.1, from coordinate 200,046,706 downwards.
CTGAATATTCCATCTATGTACGTAAAAATCTTTCCTCAAAATCCTGAATATCTTCATTATTTTTTGGAATGCAAGATGTGATCTTAGACCAATTGGTCCTTGGGAGACAAAATTTTAATAGCCAATTCTTGACTGCTCGCCAACCAGCTTCTAAATATTGCAAATTGTCTCCAAGGGCAACTTCTACTTCATTTCTAAGGGTTGAAATTACATGAGTACCTAGTATGATAGTCAGAATTTGTACTCCATCAAATGGGTGGAGACTGTAAATGGCTTGTAATCTGTGAATTCCATCCCATGTGGTCATACCACCTTTTTTAGGGTGTGGAAGATCTTTTGGCCATTCGTCAATTTTTGAGGGATCTGATGGTTCATGAATCCATTGGTGGTCAAATATGTTTCTAGTGATAGTTTCACCGTCTTCTTCTATTTTTTTGCTTCCAACTCTAACCCGTTTGTGTATTAAAGGGGCTAGTCGAATTAATTTAGTATTTTGCATTGTAGGAACACTGGGCGGGATTCTCCACTCCCACGCCGAAGTGGCCGCGCCGTCGTGAACGCCGCCGAGGTTCACGACGGCGCGAAACGGCCCCAATCCCGACCGATTCAGGCCCTGACAATGGGCCAGGATCGGGGCCGCGTCATCTACACGCGCCAGGCCCTGTCGCCCGCATAAAGGCGGCGCCGCATAGATGATGCGGCCAGCACCGCATAATGGGCGTCATCCGCGCATGCGCGGGTTGGCCGGCGCCAACCCGCGCATGCGTGGTTGCCGTCCTCTCTAAGTCCGCCCCGCAAGAAGATGTCTGACGAATCTTGCGGGGTTACGGAAGGAAGGAGGTCCACCTTCAGAGAGGACGGCCAGACGATTGGTGGGCACCGATCGCGGGCCACCCCACATTTGAGGTACCCCCGGTGCAGGATCCCCCCTCGCTCCCCCCGCAGGTCGCCCCCCCCCCCCCAGCATTCACGCACCATTCACGACGGCAGCGACCAGGTGTGGACGGCGCCGGGGGGAACCCGCCGTTTTGGCCTGGCCGCTTGGCCCATCCGGGCCTGAGAATAGCGGGGGTGCCGGAGAATCGCCATTTTGGGTGTCTCCGGCGATTCTCCGGCCTGCAGCCCGCGAAACTCAACCAGGCCGTTCCCGCCACTTGGGAGAATCGCGGGATGGCGTCGGACCGGCGTCCCGGGAAATTTTGACGGCCCAGGCGATTCTCCCAACCGGCACTGGAGTGGAGAATCTCGCCCAAAATCTTCGTCTGATTCATCGGACAAAGGAACTGATTTATTCTTGACACTTGATCTCGGCTGTGCAATTGCCGATTGTGCCATTAGGTGGGGTGCTTGGGCTGCTTTCTGAGTTTGTGCTGTCTGTTCAAATTTCTGCACAGAAAGTTTGCAGGGTTCAGTGGCGTTGTTTATATCTCTTTCTAAAACACATCTTTCTTCGATTAACTTGCAATTTTCAAGTTCAATTCGCTCAGTTTTTAATTGCAACTGTTGGTATTCTGACTCCACTTTAAAAACTTGAATTTGGAATTCTGCTATTTGAAAAGATAACTGCTGGAGTTCAGAGGTTTTGTTTTGCAAATCTGTTCTAATTTCATCATAATGCTCAAGTTTGGATTTTGCATCTCGCAATTCTGTTTTAATTTCATCATAATGCTCAAGTTTGGATTTTGCATCTTGCAATTCTTCAACAACTGCAATTAGTTGGTCTTTAGTGGACCTATACTCATTATCACTTTTATTTTTAATAATGATCTCTTGCTGACTGCGTATCTGTCCCGTAATTACCAGGGACCACTTTACACGTTCTGCACCGTGTAATTGTGTGCATTTTCCCCATGCTCTCTTGATATTATCGAAGGACCACTGTACTTTGGGAATATCATACTTTGATTCAATTTTTTTTGAGGTTTCACATAGGTCAAATTGTCTACGAATGAAAGATCTACAATCCCCCAACATATCTTCAACAGAAACATCTGGTATTCCAGCACCCCCCTTGGATGTAGAGGGGAGTAATTTTCTGCCTGCTAAAGACTCTGAATCTACACTTTGATTTGGATCAGCCATAAATTTTCCTTGATCGCTGACTGCAGTGACTAATCTTCCACCCACGTCTATGTTAGTCTCAACGACTGGCACCTGATTGATTTAACACAGTCTATAAAAATGTTCTTTTCAGGGGTCGAAGCACTGATTGGTGCGGCTTTAAGACTTTTAATGGGTGAAAAATATATTTCTTACCCTAGTCTAGCCGTGGGTTCCGGCTGTCTTCTGGGCCTCCCCCGATTATCTCTGAAGTTTCCCGAAGGTTCCGGACCTCCTCTGATTATCTTCGAAGCTTTCCGTCGTCACCTGGGCCTCCTCCGAAGGTCGTATCAGCACTGCTCCCCTCCTGCATGACCACGCCAAGTTGTTAGATTCCTAATATTCGACTGCGCCAAGTTGAAGGAATTTATAGTATTCCTACTAGTCGGTTACCAGCAGCACCTTGCGATTACTGGAACTCAGTAGAAATTTACAGTTAAAACTTCTCAGGTGCCAATAAGAATTGTTTTATTTGTCTTCTATTGATTACAATTTGATAGTCATTTAAAAGGCAATTCGTAGACAATTTGAAGCTTTCAGAGAATCAAAGACATTATCTTCTTGCTTAGGCAGGCAGCTCGAAAGTCATTTAAAAGGTGCTGAAATTCTCATTTTAAATGGGTATTTAAAACTGGGGCTTAATATTTATGCTAAACAGCTATCTTTTACCTATACTAGTTGTATTAGAAATACCAGCCTTCTACAGACACCCAGAGATGACACTACCACAAGGGGGCATTACACAACCCATATATAAGGACAGGGCACACATGCTCTGTCTCTTTCCACAGGCGACACTTAGAGAGTAGGACAGGGGCAGATCAGAAGCATCACACCCACCACGTGGCTTAGAGCAGACTGGTTAGTTAGACTGAGTTACTATAGCAAGATTAGCAGGAGAGTCAAACTCAGAGAGAAACTGTGCTAATGGTTCAATAAATCACATTGAACTTACTTCAAAGTCTGGAGATCTTTTGGTCAAAGATGCAGCCTGTGTTATCCCAGAGTACATAACACAACATTGGGAATGGAGATCAATTGGGGAGTATGGAGTGAGGCACTGCGAAGGGTAAATGGGACCTCCTCTTGTGCAAGAATGAACCTGATACAGTTTAAGGTGGTGCACAGGGTGCATATGACTCGGGTGAGAATGAGTGGGTTCTTTCAGGGGGTAGCAGATGAGTGTGAGAGGTGTGGGCGGGGGCCAGCGAAACATGCGTACATGTTTTGGGGTTGTGAAAAATTGAGAAGATTCTGGGCGGGAGTGTTCGCGGTCTTAGCCAGGATATGGAGATGCCGGCGTTGGACTGGGGTGAGTACAGTAAGCAGTCTTACAACACCAGGTTAAAGTCCAACAGGTTTGTTTCGATGTCACTAGCTTTCGGAGCGCTGCTCCTTCCTCAGGTGAATGAAGAGGTATGTTCCAGAAACATATATATAGACAGATTCAAAGATGCCAGACAATGCTTGGAATACGAGCATTAGCAGGTGATTAAATCTTTACAGATCCAGAGATGGGGTAACCCCAGGTTGGTGAAAAGGAGAAAAATCTGTACAAACTGAATGGTTGACTGTTGGGAAGAATGTTTCCCGGGGTGTTTATTTGCTGTAACCTACTTTGATACAAGTTTGAATAAAATGCGTTTAAAAAAAAAAGAAAGTAACGAGGATAAGATAGTTGAAATATCAATCAGATGGTTATCGGAATGAAATGTACTAAGCGGAATAGCTTTTGAGAAAGAATTGGACCAATTTACCCAAACATTTTAATCATAACTTGTCAAAAATAAAACATTTCCATTTATTGACTGTTAAAAAAAAAATAGTGAAGGGAGGGACAGGATTGGCAGCCAAACATTCCAGGATTTAGTAGTTTCAGGTGGGATAGAGGGGGATGTGAAAGGGGTGGGGGAGATGCACGACTGGTTAAGGAGAATGTCACAGCTGTACTGCGGGAGTACACCTCAGAGGGCTCATACATTGAGGCAATATGGGTAAAGCTCAGGAATAGGAAGGGTGCAGTCACAATGTTGGAGGTTTACTACAGGCCTCCCAACAGCCAGCAGGAGATAGAGGAGCAGATATGTGGGCAGGTTTTTGAAAGGTGTAAAAGTAACAGGATTGTTGTGGTGGGTGATTTTAACTTCACCTAAATTGACTGGGACTCACTTAGTACTAGAGGCTTGGGTGGCCAGAGTTTGTGAGGAGCATTCAGGAGGGCTTCTTGAAACAATATGTCGATAGTCCAATTAGGGAAGTGGCCGTACTGGATCTGTTATTGGGAAATGAGCCCGGCCAGCTGGTCGGAGTTTCAGTCGGGGAGCAGTTCGGAAATAGTGACCATTATTCAGTACGTTTTAAGGTACTGTTGGATAAAGATAAGAGTCATCGTCGGGTGGAGGTTCTACATTGGGGGAACACTAATTCTAACAATATGGGGCAGGAACTGAACGATCTAGATTGGGGACAGGTGTTAGAGGGTACATCTGGCATGTTAGAGGCTTTCAAATGTCAGTTGATAGGAATTCAGGAACGGCATGTTCCTGTGAGGATGAAGAGTAAGTATAGCAAGTTTCGGGAACATTGGATAATGAGGGATATTGTGAGGCTAGTCCAAAAGAAAAAGGAAGCATGTGGAAGGGCTAGAAGGCTGGGACCAGACAAAGTCCATGAGACATATAAGGAAAGTAGGAAGGAACTTAAGCAAGGAGTCAGGAGGGCTAAAACGGGTCACAAAATGTCATTGGCAAACAGGATTAAGGAAAATCCCAAGGCTTTTTACATGTGTATAAAGAGGGTAGCCAGAGAAAGGATTGGGCCACTGAAGGACAGGGAGGGGGGGGGGGGGTAATCTATGTGGGGAACCAGAGGAAATGGGCGAGGTACTGAATGAGTATTCACCAAAGAGAAGGACCTGGTGGATGATGTGTCTGGGGAAGGATGTGTAGATAATCTGGACTCTGCACGACAACCTTTGTCACCCGGGAATCACACGTTTGTACAACTTCATCAAGGCCCGCAATCTGCCCTACTCCGTTGAGGAAGTCAGGGCAATCACCAGGGACTGCCAGGTCTGTGCAGAGTGCAAACTGCATTTCTACCGGCCAGACCGTGTGCGCCTGGTGAAGGCCTCCCGCCCCTTTGAACGCCTCAGCGTGGACTTCAAAGGGCCCCTCCCCTCCACCGACCGTAACACGTATTTCCTCAGTGTGGTCGATGAGTACTCCAGATTCCCCTTCGCCATCCCATGCCCTGATATGACGTCTGCCACCGTCATCAAAGCCCTCAACACCATCTTTGCTGTGTTCGGCTTCCCCGCCGGGATCCTCATTCATGAGCGATGAGCTGTGTCAGTTCCTGCTCAACAAAGGTATCGCCTCGAGCAGGATGTCCAGCAAAACCCCCCGGGGAAACGGGCAGGTGGAGAGGGAGAATGGGACGGTCTGGAGGGCTGTCCAGCTGGCCCTACGGTCAGAAATCTCCCGGCCTCCCGCTGGCAGGAGGTCCTCCCTGACGCACTGCACTCCATTCGGTCGCTCCGATGCACTGCGACTAATGGCACACCCCATGAACGTCTCTTTGCCTTCCCCAGGAAGTCCACCTCCGGGGTGTCGCTCCCAACTTGGCTTGCAGTTCCAGGAGCATACTCCTCCATAAGCACAAGGCGGACCCGTTGGTTGAAAGGGTACAGCTACTCCACGCCAACCCGCAGTACGCCTGCGTAGCATACCCCGACGGCCGCCGAGATACTGTCTCCTTCAGGGACCTGGCGCCAGCTGGTTCCACACACACACACCCCTCCGGCCCAGCACAAACCCTCCCCGTCCCCGGCGCACCCCACCGCAGCCCCCACCCCAGGACAATCCGTCCTCCCCCTGCCCACGCCCGAGGATGACGAGGATTTCGGCACGCTCCCGGAGTCACCGAGGGCCAGACCGACACCGAAGTCGCCACCACCACTGCGGCGCTCCCAACGGCAGATCAAGGCTCCGGACCGACTGAAAATGTAACTTGATCGGGACTCCATTTTTCTCTGTAGTTAAAACATGTACTTGTCTATAGTTTCGCACCACACCCGCCGGACTCAATTTTAACAGGCGGTTAATGTGGTAGTCACCACTGATGTATAGATTAGGTGATTTGTGGTAAAGCCCTGTACTACAGGCAAGGGGATCGTTCCCTGCCTGCTGGCTCCGCCCAGTAGGCAGACTATAAATATGTGTGCTCCCCATACAGCAGCATTTCGGCAGCTGCTGTAGGAGGCCACACATCTTAGTGTAATAAAGCCTCAGTTGCATTCAACTCTCGTCTTTGTGTAATTGATCGTGCATCAATGGACAATGCTAGACAACAAGCAGGCACAGTGCCTGAATGTATATTTGGGAAGCAGTTACCAGACGGAATCGAAACTCTGCGTCGATTAGCATATTGATGGCCCATCTCTGAGGAACAAAGGACTAACACTCAGGTAGTTGATACTGTTACAGATATCCCGGCGCCAGAAAGACACAAACAAAGCAAGGCCAACGGCCACCTAAGACACACCCAGCCATCAGGGCACCCACCCCTTTATTGGTCAAGATCGATAACAATGATCGAGAAGCTGCCCAATTAATTGGGACCAAGTTTAAGGCCCGGCTTAAAGCGCGCGAAGCCCCTCCAAGTATAAGAAGGAACCCCCACGAGAGATTCGCTCCCTTGGATTTGGCTCTCAGGCGGAGAGACCCATCCACCAGCATCACCAGAAGCAAGTAAGTTCAAGGTCAACGCTCGCTACCAGACGGACGACCTTAGCTGTTCTCCTGTTTCTCTTCGAACCAACAGCCTCAGATCTGAACAACGGCCATTGTTCCACTGACTAAGTGGGCACCCGAAGTTAAGCATAGGCGTTAGCGTTAGAGATAGTTTAGTTTGTAGTACTGTTGTGCATGAGTAGATCTTACTGTGTGTGTAAATACATAGTATTGACTGGTATATTGGCACTTTGATCGGTATTCGGGTTGAGCCTTGTGGCGGTATCGAGATACCTGGCAACTCTGAAAAACATAATTAGGATTAAGAAAGGCGACCACGTGACCGGCATATTTATAACCAGATAAACAGAGCAACATTACTGGCGACATCTGACGGGACTCAACTTAGAAGTGACTTTGTCACTCCGAGACAACACAAATTTGAATTAGAATCCAATTGGAAAAAGACAAACCACAAGCGTAAGACCAATAACGATCAAACCTCCAAGATTCGGAAGTGTGTTATTTGCATGCGTACTTACAAGGGATATAAGGTAAACCTGAAAGATTATGTTGCGTAAAACTGTCGGGAGTTTTGTAGACCGGAAAATAGCGTAAGCTGTACCCGTGTTTACATCACCACTTTATTCCCACCTGTTCGAAATTCGGTAGAAACCCCAGAGATAGCGATAGAAATGGCAATGAAGGCAAGGGAACGCCTTATGAACCCCCAGGAATTCGAGGTCTCAGCAACCAGTAGATAAGGACAGTGTCCCGTATGGAAAGAGGAAATCAGAAAATATCTCAAAGGGAAAGGGAGTGAATTTTGTGCAAATGATGAAACAGGTCCCGGACATTTCGGGTATACTTGGTGGGAGAACCTGACAGATATCCATAAGCAGAGCTTAGGGAAAGCTCGTAAGCCAATGGCAATCGTGTCCTGCTTGGCATAATTGCGAGACACAGAGGAGGTCGTGAGGACGCTCCGCAGAGAGATTGAAGAGAGAGATAAGAATAGTGAGGGAGACGTGAGTGAGTATGAGAAAGTTAACAGGGAACTGAGAGAGCAGTTAGCGGCGAACGACAAGGAGATGGCTGATGTCAAACAGGCACACCAATCTTGTCTCGCCCATTTAAGCAGCTTTCAGTGGCAATATGTTGAGGCCTACCAAGACACGCAACACGCGGTGTTGGTAAGAGAAGAAGCAGAACACCAAGTCGAGCAGTTACAGAAACAATGTAACGATTTAAAAGCAACCCTACGAGCACGTCACAGTTCCACGACGGAACAAAGGCAGAGCTCGGTAGATCACGCCAAATGCCGAAAGCAAATTGTAGACCTGCAATCTCTGCTTTCTGTACAAAATGGATTCCAGAACACGTTTGGATCCTAATTAGACCAAGGAAATTGCCCCGATTGGCAGGAGTTAAATGAGACTGCCCATAGATATGTACATGGAACATGTACACAGAACAAACCACAGAAAAGGAAAACACCCCAACCCCTGACTGCACAGGCAGAACACAACCCTATGAACCCTGTCACCACACAGCGCATGGCCACAACAGATGGAGACCCAGATTTTCTGCACACCACACCACCCTGTCATGATATTATCATAGCACAAACATGCATACATACTGATGGACAGATCAACGGACCAATCAACACACACACAATACCACAGCCAATCACAAGCAAGAGCATACACAGTATAAAACAGGGAACACGACACTTCCTGGGCATTCCAGCAGGAGACAGCTCAGGGCACAGTGCTCATAGCAAGCCACTCAGACATCCACCATGTGCTGAGTGCCACTACAAAATAGTATTCGGAATAGGTCCACAGATTCCCGGGTTATGATCGAACCTCAGTAACCAGTTTACCACTGTATTTAAATGTTAGTAATAAAACTGAGTTGTACCATTCGCAACCGTGTTGATTCGTCTGTGTAGCAGAGTACCCAACACATCATAGTACCAGGAGTAACTGTGGGACCTACCTACGAATCCTCCGGAATCTGCCATCCTGTGCCATGGACACCGTCAGCACGCCACAGCCGCTACAAGTCGCTGGAAACCTCGGCGTCAATTGGAAGCTGTTCAAACAGCACTTCCAGCTCTTCCTGGAAGCCAACGAAAAGGAGAGCGCTTCGGACACCAGAAAGATCGCCATCCTCCTCTCCACGGCAGGTCAACACACAATCCATGTCTGCAACTCCCTGGTATTCGCGGAAGGTGAGGACAAGACCAAGTACAAGACGGTCCTTCTCAAACTCGACCAACACGTCAACGTCGAGGTCTCCGAGAGTTTCGAGAGGTATCTCTTCCAGCAGCGCCTGCAGGGTAAGGATAAGCCCTTTCAATCCTTCCTTACGCATCTCCGTATCCTCGCACAGTCCTACGGTTACGACACCACCTCCGATTCCATGATTCGGGACCAGATCATTTTTGGGGTCACCTCGGGCACCCTACGCCAGCAGCTCTTAAAAATTAAAGGCCTCACCCTAGCCTCTGCAATCGAAGCCTGTGTCCTGCATGAAAACGTGACTAGCCGCTACTCACAAATTCAGGCGGCCGAATCGGCGCGGCAGGGGTCCTACGCGGCCGGATCGGCGAGGCAGTCGTCCTACGAGGCCGAACGGGTCCAGGCGATTGAGTTCCTCCAGGCCCGTGGCCCGGACGAGGGCGGCCATTTTGCGCGCTTTTTGAGGCCTCCCGCGTTTGTGCGCGCCAAAAACGACGTCGACACAGAGGGACGTGATGCGAAGGCGCACTCGATGCAAGCCCGAACTGCGCATGCACAGTGGCACAACGAACGTCATGATGTCACGACGTGCGGCAACTGCGGAGCCGCACATTTAAAGCGACAATGTCCCGCAAGAAACCGACAATGCCTCCGCTGTGGCAAGATGGGCCACTACGCTGCCTGCTGTCGAGCAGCTCAACCTGCCAATGTTCCCCAATTCCAACGACCTCGCAGGGACGTGCGGACCATTCAGCCTCCTTACTACGAGTCATGCCCAGACGATATCCAGACCAGTGACACAGACGACCGGGACGCCTTCCGTGTTGCGGTCATTGATGGGAACCGGATGTCTCCAGCCAGGATCCACCAGCCGTTGCAAGTGAACACTGTCAATCCGGGTGATGAATGGTGTGCCACCCTAACGGTCAACCCGAATTCGTCGCCCACCTACTAGACTGGACTTATGAGCCTGTTTGTACATTGAACTCATGATACCACTGTGTTAATATGTTTCTGTTCTTCCTTGTCGTTACAGGAGTTCGTTTTTGTCGTTCAACATTTCCCCGTTCTTTGTTTATGGTACAACCTCATTGTTATGTCGCACCCGACATCGCCCCTTGTATATAGTTTAGCCCCATGTACATGCTGTAGATATTGCACACACACACATTCAGCTGCATTCAGTACACATCTCTATTTATAACCACATAGGCACATGTTCTTGTAAAAAAGGGGGATGTCATGATATTCAGGTAAACATCATAGCACAAACATACATACATATTGATGGACAGATCAACGGACCAATCAACACACATACAACACCACAGCCAATCACAGGCAAGAGCATACGCAGTACAAAACAGGGAACACGACACTTCCTGGGCATTCCAGCAGGAGACAGCTCAGGGCACAGGGCTCATTACAAGCCACTCAGACATCCACCATGTGCTGAGTGCCACTACAAAATAGTATTAGGAATAGGTCCACAGATTCCAGGGTTATGATCGCACCTCAGTAACCAGTTAACCACTGTATATAAATGTTAGTAATAAAACTGAGTTGTACCATTCACAACCGTGTTGGTTCGTCTGTGTAGCAGAGTACCCAACACATCACACCCCATTAACCGTCACTCAATGAAGGGACGCGTGCGATAAAATAACGCCGTTCCTACCCACATCGGACCCACACCATTATTCCGCAAGAGTAAAACAACAGGCGACCATGTATGGCCTGGATGAAAAGGAGCAGGTGAAACTCTCATTTTTGAGCCTCGACCCCTCAGTCGTGGCAGCCCTTCCCGACCCACAAAATGTAGGACGCGGCACCCTCTAAGAAATGCATGCAGCGATCCTAGATGCGATCAGCTACAACAAAGGAGATGCCGTAGAAGGCCGAAACAAATGTAGGCAGAAAAAGACAGAGCACCGCACAGCGTTTGCTGGACGTCTGTGGATTAATTTCACAGCGGTATTTGGAGAGTTAGCCCACGCCCATTTGACCCCAGACAATATGGCCAAATGGACTTGAATCCTAGTCTCTCATGCGACAGAAGCAGGACAGAGAGCTTGTGCAAATTACGACCCCTCAGACGAGGCCCACAATGTGAAATGGGTACTAAAGAGATTGTCCCGAGCTTGGGAACAGTCCGTTCAGGGAAACTCAGCCTACAGTAAAGTAGAGGAAGAGCAGGCAGATACTAACATGCATCCAGTTAGGACGCACCAGAACCCCGTATGGGTAAACGAGGGAAGAAACAGCCCACAGCAGCCTAAATCCCAAGAATTTTACAATTGCCAACAATTAGGACACTACGCACGAGAGTGCAATGCGCCCCAGAAGCAGCAAGGCAACCAGCAGGCAGGCACCATGAATAAGAATAGGGCCAAGCCAATTCATAGATTATCATGGAATTTACAGTGCAGAAGGAGGCCATTCATCCCATCGAGTCTGCACCGGCTCTTGGAAAGAGCACCCTACCCAAGGTCAACACCTCCACCCTATCCCCATAACCCAGTAACCCCACCCAACACTAAGGGCAATTTTGGACACTAAGGGTAATTTATCATGGCCAATCCAGCTAACCTGCACATCTTTGGACTGTGGGAGGAAACCGGAGCACCCGGAGGAAACCCATGCACACACGGGGAGGATATGCAGACTCCGCACAGACAGCGACCCAGCAGGGAATCGAACCTGGGACCCTGGAGCTGTGAAGCAATTGTGCTATCCACAATGCTACCGTGATGCCCACAAATTCATAGTACGAGCGCCCATTCCGATAACGCAGATATGAACGGCACCAATTGACAGTGTTCGGACTCCCCAACTTGGGTCTGCGACACCCTTTGGGACAAGTCCGGAAGACTGGTAGTGGCAGGCACAGTCCGGGGACACCCGTAGAATTTCTTTGGAACACGCTCAACTCCTCCACAATGTTTCAACGAGACACATGGCCCAACACAGGCACCATTACTCTCAGCGGTTTTACAGGGCATTTGCAGCAGTGATACATCACAGCCCCTGTAGCAATTCAGATAGGGAACATTAAAACTAAACACCCCGTAGTTCTAGTCGATCTACTCCAGTCAGCCGAACACATTTTAGGTATAGATTTTATGAGCTCCCACAATCTATTGTTCGACCCTGTAAACAAATGTGTGTGGAGAATGGCAAAGACAGCACGAGCCTCCACCACGCTCACAGTTGGAGACTCCGAAAACAGAATTAGCGCAGTAGGAGACTTCTGGTTCGACCCTCGATCCGTTAGTCAGGACAGAGGGGTTAGAGACGTTTTGCAGCGACACAAAGCAGCTTGTGCCCAGCACAAGCACGACTGTGGCAAGATCGCTGGCTTGGTGAACATTACAGGTCCCGACCCCAGACCCCAAAAGCAGTACAGTCTCCCCAAGAAGCAGAGGGAGAAATCTCAAAAGTTATCCAGAGTCTGCTTGACCAAGGCGTACTCCGTTCAGTAGCCTCAATGAACAATGCCCCAATTTGGCCCGTCAGGAAACCCAATGTGTCATGGTGACTGACCATCGATTACCAGGAACTAAACAAAGTAACCCCAGAAGCAGCCCCCAACGTAGCCACGAGTCCATGCTAAAACAGGGACTCCAGTCAAATTTTCTTTCGGTGTTGGACATTAGCAATGGCTTTTGGTCCTTTCCATTGGATAAAGCGTGCCAATATAAATTTGCTTTCACCTTCCAGGGACAGCACTACACGTGGACGTGCCTTCCACAAGGCTTCCACAACTCCCCCTCCATTTTCCACTGACAGCTGGCGAATGGTTTAGCCAAATTTGCCCGACCCGATTGCCTTGTCCAGTATGTAGATGCCTTCCTACTGCAGACGGACACTGAGGGAGAACACATTTCGCTTCTCAACAAATTATTAGGACTCCTTCAACAAATTGGATGTAAAGTGGATCCCAAAAAGGCCCAGATTCTACAGGAAAAAGTAATTTATTCAGAAACAGTGATCACCCATGGCAAACGCGAGACCGAGCAGAAACGCATCAACTCCATGATCAAATTACCCCTGCCCCATAATGTCACAGCCCTCCGGTCATTTCTAGGACTGGTTGGCTACTGTAGGAATCACATCGACTGTTTTGCCACAAAGGAAAGGCAGCGCCCCTCTCCGAACTCCTAAAGAACCAAGCACCTTGGGAATGGCTTCCACAGCACACGGATGCCGTGGATGCATTAAAATGAGCCCTCAGCACAGCCCCCGCATTACAGGTTCCAGATTCACTCTCCCCATACGCAATTGAAGTTGCAACCACCGACCAAACCCTTTCGGTCATGCTCCTCCAAGAAAGACACGATTGTTTAGGCCCCGTAGCATACTTGATCCAGTTGAACAAGGATTTTCTGCCTGCGAAAGGCATCTGCTCGCAGTTTTTTGGGCAGTTCAATACTTCGCCTACATAACAGGACTCAACCCCATCACTATTTTAAGTGAGCACACCCCAACACAACTTCTCCTGGATGGTAGACTAAAGGACGGCACAGTCAGACAAATTTGTGCCGCCCGATGGACCCTTCTCTTACAGGGACGGGACATAACAATGAAGAGGACAAGAACACACACTTTCCTCGCAGACAATTTACATTACGCAGGCACCCCACATGAATGTGAAATCATCTCCACCAAACACAACAAAGTCAGCTCCCTCGAAACCAGGCACTACACCCCAGATACCCCAGCCCACAGCACCCCTAAAGATTTATGTGGATAGCTCCTCCACAGTTTTGAACGGTAAAAGGATTACCGGTTGCGATATATATGTAGAGGACGCGCAGGGACGTGCGTGAAAGGAGATATCTTTGAAATTGCCTGGACATTTTGGCTCACAGGCAGCTAGCAGCCGTAGCATATATTGTAGAGCACCCCGACTCGTTCCCGACCCCAGCCGACATATATTCCGACAGTCTATATGTCTGTAATAGTTTAACAGAATTCCTACCCCTGTGGGAATCTAGAGGTTTTGTTTCCGCAGATGGAAAACCCCTACCCTCAGCCCGAATTACTCCAGCATATTCTAAGGACAGCTAAAGATCGGAAATATGGTATTCTTAAAGTTCGTAGCCACCATCGATCTTCCCCCCTGGTAACGTTAAGGCAAACGCCCTAGCAAAGGCAGGTTCCAGACACGGTCACTTTTGGAATCCTCCCGAGAGTGCCCCAGTACAACTTCAGGTCTCACAGACCAACATTCAGGATTTAGCGCAGGCCCAAAAAGAAGATGAACAGCTCAGGGAAGTTTTAAAAGGCAACTTCCCAACCCCCTACGATAAATACAAGAACACTTTGACGACAAATGACGGTATAATTTTAAAAGAAGGTATTTATGTGGTCCCCACTCAGGACAGAAACCAAGTTATTTGTCAATTCCATGACTATCATGGATATCAAGGCATAGAAGCAATCCTCGCCCACCTCAGACCTCTCTGCTGGTGGCCCGATTTAAAATCCAATGTAACGCACTACATTGAAAACTGTTTAATCTGCGCCCAGAACAATCCGGACAGATATGCAAGGAAAGGTCAGCTTAGTCACACCCACCTCGTTAATGGCCCCTGGAAGAATTTGCAGATTGATTGTATAGGACCCCTACCCCCTGCAAGAATGGTTTTAAGTATGTGTTGGTGGTCATCGACACCTTCACAAAATGGGTGGAATCTTTTCCATCCAGAACGAACACAGCCAAGATCCTCACTCAGCACATCTTTAGAAGATGGGGTCTTCCCCGCAGCATAGAGTCCGACCAAGACTCACATTTTACAGGACGAGTGATGAAAAATGTCCTCACAATTTTCGGAATCAGACAAAGATTCCACATTGCATATCACCCCCAATTAAGTGGAATAATAGAGAGAATGAATAGGACTCTCAAAGCAACCCTAAGGAAAATGGTGCAACAGCACAATAGCACCTGGGACACAGTTCTCCCCTTTGCACTAATGTTCATAAGGAACACGGTATCCACATCGACAGGATACACCCCCACACCCTCATGACCGGACGACCCATGAAGGGGACAGAATATTTGTTAGGACTCGATTTGGCCAGCCCCACAGTCACCGCCCTCACCCATGAGAAAGCAGTTCAGCAGATTGTCGAGAATGTAAAAGCAGCCCAGCTCGCAGCAGCTGTTAGGCTTGGGACCCGAAAGAAACAAAGTAAAGTTTGCTTTGACAAGACAGTACACGCCACCGAATTTGTAGTAGGGCAGCAGGTCATGCTATCCCTATACAACCCCAGCTAATTCCTCTCCCCCAAATTTGCAGGACCGTCCTCCATTTCTGATAAAGTCAGCCCCTCCGTATATAAAATTACTTATCCCAATGGCAAGTCTGCATGGTTTCACATCAACCAGCTTATGGCACACAGAACAACCATTCACACCACATCTCATTTGCAGCAGCAGATGAACACGCCCTGCCCATGAATGACCTATTCCTACCCTCCTTCAACCAGTCCAGCCCATCCTCAGACTCCACCCCCAGAGGCATGACTCCACCTCTCCCTTCATTCAACCAGCAGTGACAGCGACAGCGATAGCGACAGCCCCATAGCACCACAACACGATTACACCCCTACACCAGGCCCCACTCCCAGTGACTCAGAACAAGATTCCAGCGACCCCTTTGAGACCACGTACATTAAAGCCCCTGATCCAGACGCACTGCCCGACACTTATAGATTGGCCCCTACCACCTCCAACATCGACACGAAACATTGGCACCGCGACAATTCTTATAGACTCATCCGGAATGATGAAATGGACCCCAATTCGCCCCAAGCAGCTTTGGCACAACTACTCCAGTCACGAGTATGGCAACCAGGAGAAGATGATGACTTAGAGTCTGACTCCCACCAGATGAACCCCTTTGCGACTCTGTTCGCTATTGAGCAATGAGGTGTCCAGATGATGGTAAAAAGGAACCGATGGAGATTTACGGTGTCCTTTCTGATACAACCTGCACGATTTTTGTTATGTTAGTTTGTTGCTTTAAATGTTTGTTACTGTACATGTTGAATGTTGTTTGTTCACTTAAAGTCTTCATGGCCCCACACCACCACTCTTTTAACGCCCACTGGCAGTTAAAGGAACAAGTTTGTCGGCAGACACCCAATCATAACGACTCTTCTGATTCGAAGGTAATCACAAGAGGCAACATCCATGGCGAACACAAATTATTTCCATTCTTGTCCGGTCGCTCAGGCAGTGGAGAAACGGCACTGGTCCCCGACCTGCCTGAGGACCCCCATCTGGCAGCTACGCTCGGGTAGTGCACCTACGGCACTGGTCACTGTCCTACCCGGGGATTCCACCCATTCTTGCCCCGCCGCGGCCCATACGCACCCCATTCGGAACTTTTGGTTCAAAACTCTTTTGTTTGTTTTCCAGCGACCCTTAGGTTGCTCTCCATATGCTATTTACATCCTCAAACACTGGGATGGTACACTCACTGCATCGATCGCACAGGCTGCGAGACTGCTCGCGCTGTGACAATATTTTCTTCTCGGATGTCTTGTCCCAAAATGTTTGGTTTAAAAAAGAAAATGAGGGAGTCACAGATGGTGACCAATTATAATGGGTAATTGGTAATAAAAGGACAGACAGACAGATATACGAGATCTTAAGCAAGATAATAACAGATATGATGCTGGTGTCCACAGAAATCCAGACCCGCAGAAGCCACAGGAAGACCACGGAAGGAAGAAGAGAACATGAAGACAGACATTATGGTCTACATTTGGATCGTCGCGGGACCCCTACCCCACATGCCGTGAATGTTTCCCATCCCTGCCACACACCACACCCAGAGACAGCAACTGATACACCAACCTGGCGTGACAAGTTCATCACCTGGTATTCCCTGTCCTACATTGTAGAAGCACTGTTAGCCATGGCAATACTCTGTAGTGTCATCCAGACACTGAGACTTAGGAAATGGCAAAGGAGAGCCTCCCGCACTCTGGTAAATACATTCAGACCCCTTATTTTTGGACTTCAGCAAACCCCCCACTCTCTTTAAGTGAATTAAAGTGCATCAACTTTTTTTGTTTGTTTGTTCTAATAAAAAGATGTAAAACTCTGTGCTTGACTGCCAAGCTACAGAGACATGTATTGCTGCTACTGTATAGTTTATACTGTTGTAAATTCTTTTAAGTGACTAAGGATAGTTTAGATAAGAATAGTTAGAGGTTCCCGTGTTTAATTGTAATACATGCCTGAATGTCATAGCACCCTGTAGAATTTTATAATAATGTGTGTATATAAAACAATTTAGGTAAAGTTCCAATCCATAGGACAGAGTAGAGTAGAGCCTGTCCTTGATATCGGGTGCTCGACTTAGGCAGAGAACAAAGAAGATGCAGTAATATGATCCTTCACGTTTGGCGTTGAGGATCACAAGGAGGATGTGTAGCCATCTGTGATGGCGACTTCCAGAATACAAAATGGACGCTCACAAAGAATGTAGGGAAATGTGCTAGACAACAAGCAGGCACAGTGCCTGAATGTATATTTGGGAAGCAGTTACCAGATGGAATCGAAACTCTGGGTCGATTAGCATATTGATGGTCCATCTCCGAGGAACAAAGGACTAACACTCAGGTAGTTGATACTGTTACAGATATCCCAGGCCAGAAAGACACAAACAAAGCAAGGCCAACGGCCACCTAAGACACACCCAGCCATCAGGGCACCCACCCCTTTATTGGTCAAGATCGATAACAATGATCGAGAAGCTGCCCAAATGATTGGGACCAAGTTTAAGGCCCGCCTAAAAGTGGGCAAAGCCCCTCTAAATATAAGAAGGAACTCCCACAAGAGATTCGCTCTCTTGGATTTGGCTCTCAGGTGGAGAGACCCATCCACCAGCATCACCAGAAGCAAGTAAGTTCAAGGTCAACGTTCACTACCAGACGGACGACCTTAGCTGTTCTCCTGTTTCTCTTCGAATCCAACAGCCTCAGATCCGAAAAACGGCCATCGTTCCTCTGACTAAGTGGGCACCCGAAGTTAAGTATAGGCGTTAGCGTTAGAGATAGTTTAGTTTGTAGTACTGTTGTGCATGAGTAGATCTTACTGTGTGTGTAAATAAATAGTATTGACTTTGAACTGACTAACTCTCTTGGCTCTTTGATCGGTATTCGGGTTGAACCTTGTGGCGGTATCGAGAGATACCTGGTGACTCTGAAAGTAGAAACATAATTAGGATTAAGAAAGGTGACCATAGTGACCGCCATATTTATAACCAGATAACAGAGCAACAGCTGGCAGCTCCAGGACCCGTTCTCCTTTGTAGACACATGCGACACCACAAGACGGACCCGTTGGTTGAGAGGGTACAGCTACTTCACGCCAACCTGTAGTACGCCTACGTAGCGTACCCCGATGGCCACCAAGACACAGTCTCCCTCAGGGACCTGGCACCAGCTGGTTCCACACGCACCCCCTCGCCGACCCGATGCCACCCTCCCTCCCCCCCGGCACACCACACCGCAGCCCCCGCTCCGTGGCAATCCGTCCTCCCCTTGCTCACACCCAGGGATGAAGAGGATTTCGACACGCTCCCGGAGTCACCGAAGACCAAGCCGGCATCTGAGTCGCCACCAGCACTGCGGTGCTCTCAACGACAGATAAAGGCACCGGACCGCCTGAATTTGTAATATTATCTGTATTTTTAAAACACAACTTTCTGTATATAGGCAGCACAGTAGCATTGTGGATAGCACAACTGCTTCACAGCTCCAGGGTCCCAGGTTCGATTCCGGCTTGGGTCACTGTCTGTGCGGAGTTTGCACATCCTCCCCGTGTGTGCATGTGTTTCCTCCGGGTGCTCCGGTTTCCTCCCACAGTCCAAAGATGTGCAGGTTAGGTGGATTGGCCATGATAAATTGCCCCTAGTGTCCAAAATTGCCCTTAGCGTTGGGTGGGGTTACCGGGTTGTGGGGATGGGGTGGAGGTGTTGACCTTGGGTGGGGTGGTCTTTCCAAGAGCTGGTGCAGACTCGATGGGCTGAATGGCCTCCTGCTGCACTGTAAATTCTATGACATTCTCCACCACCCCCGCCGGACTCATTTTTTTAATAGGGGGTGAATATGGTAGTCACCACTTCTGTATATATTGTATATATAGGATGTTGATATAGGTGCTTTACGGTAAGGCCGCTGTACTACAGTGACGGGGGTAGACCCCTGCCTGCTGGCTCCGCCCAGTAGGCAGAGTATAAACATGTGTGCTCCCAGTACAGCAGCCATTTCGTCAGCTGCTGCAGGAGGCCACACATCTCAGTGTAATAAAGCCTGGATTACACCCTACTCTCGTCTTTGTGTAATTGATCGTGCATCAGTCGGCGCAGGTTTGGAGGGCCGAGCGACAAGTGCCTGTGCTGTACTTTTCTTTGTTCTTTGACTGGCTGCTTAGTTCAGTCAGGTAATTTTTGAAGTGGCCACTGGAGGGTGCTGCTGTCCCACTCCACTGTTTCCCTCTGACTGATGCACACCCACAAACTGACTGAATCTGAGACCTAAAGGGTGGGTGTGGGGTGCAAAAGAGAGCGCGAGAGATTTAAAAACAACATTAAAATCACAATTAATCTTTTACGCTGAGGATCAGGAGTACAGGGTAAAGGCAGGGGAATGGCACTAAGTCATGGGCAGCACGGTAGCACAAGTGGATAGCACTGTGGCTTCACAGCACCAGGATCCCAGGTTCGATTCCCCGCTGGGTCACTGTCTGTGCGGAGTCTGCACGTTCCCCCCGTGTCTGCGTGGGTTTCCTCCGGGTGCTACGGTTTCCTCACACATTCCAAAGACGTGCTGGTTAGGTGGATTGGCCATGCTAAGTTGCCCTTAGTGTCCAAAAAAGTTAGGAGGGTTTATTGGGTTATGGGGATAAGGTGGAAGTGAGTGCTTAAATGGGTCGGTGCAGGCTCGATGGGCCGAATGGCCTCCTTCTGCACTGCATGTTCTATGTTCTATGATGCTAAGTCATTGGGCAGCATGGTAACACAATGGTTAGCACTGTGGCTTCACAGCGCCAGAGACCCAGATTCGATTCCCGACTTGGGCCACTGTCTGTGTGGAGTCTGCACATTCTCCCAGTGTTTGTGTGGGTTTTTTCAGGGTGCTCCGGTTTCCTCCCACAAATCCGAAAGACATGCAATAGGTAATTTGGACATTCTGAATTCTCCCTCTGTGTACCGAACAGGCGCCAGAGTGTGGCGACGAGGGGATTTTCACAGTAACTTAATTGCAGTGTTAATGTAGGCCTACTTGTGACAATAAAGATTCTTATTATTATTATGTTCTTTTGGAGAGCCGGTGCAGACATGATCGGCCAAATGGCCTCCTTCTGCGGCGTCGCTATTCTGCGATGCTCGGATTATGTCGCATTGAGTTCACTCAATTTTCTCAGTATGCTGAGTAAACATCGGGAGCAACTGTTTCCATGAAAATACCTGCATGAATCCAGGTGCCGATGGGAATAAATTCACACTACAGCTGGTGGGTTTGATGAAAGTCGGGATCCTCCGCTTTGCCGGCAGCCCGGGGATTTCCCGACGGTGTTGGGGTGCCCGCAATGGGAAACTCCATTGGCCGGCTATAGGGACGGAGAATCCCGTCCAAGTTATTTTTCCTTAAGAAGTGCAACTGACATTAGTCCCTTATGCTTCCATTGTTTTTCACCCTTTACTTCCTTAACTTCTGCATTCCTGCTCTATTCCAGGCTGGCTAAATTCTCAAGGATGCTACATATTAGTCATGGAGCAATGAAGCATGGGTTTATTATGCTAGGCTTTTGGCAAAATAGGAATTGCTCGATGAAAAAAGATGAAGGCCCAGCTTCTTCACCTTCTCCCATCTTGGTAGCTGCGTGATTCAAGATAATGGAGGTTTTTTTGACAAATGTTAGAAATGCATTTATATTGATTGATCTACAACAGACACAGGGTGACGTGGGGAAAGCCCAGTGGTGATAAACTTTGGGAACCATAGGTCCAAAGCCACCTGACTACACTTACTGCATATCATGGGCGTCATTCTCCGACCCCCCAGAGGGTCGGAGAATGGCCGTTGGCCGCCGTGAATCCCGCCCCCGCCGGTTGCCGAAGTCTCCGAAGGGAGAAAAGTCGGCGGGGCGTTAATGTCGCCGCTGCCGTTGGAGAATGTCACGGGTCTGCGAAAGGCAGCCGATTTTCGGCCTGCCGATATTCTCCCTTCCGGATGGGCCGAAGTCCCGTCGACGTGATGACCGTTCACGTCGACGTAAATTAAACCTCCTTTTCATCGGCGTGACCCTGTGCTCCAGGTTCACGCCGACCAGCGTGGAGGTGAGTGACGGCCAGGGGGGTTGGCTCTGGGCAGGCGATGGCGTGGCCGCAGTCTGAATGCGTGAGGAGAGGTGTGTCTCGGGTTGTGTGTGTGTGTGTGTGTGCGGCGGGGGGTGGGGTGGTGGTTAGAGTAGGCTGGGCTCCGGGGGAGTGCCGGGAGGGGGTCCGTGCCGGGGATGGGGATGGGGGGGTCCGTGCCGGGGAGGGGGATGGGGGGGGGTCCGAGCCGGGGAGGGGGATGGGGGGTCTGTGCCGGGTTGGAGGTTGGGGGGGTCTGTGCCGGGGTGGAGGTTGGGGGGGTCCGTGCCGGGGAGGGGGATGGGGGGTCCGTGCCGGGGTGGAGGTTGGGGGGGGTCCATGCCGGGGTGGGGGATGGGGGGTCCATGCCGGGGTGGAGGTTGGGGGGGTCCGTGCCGGGGAGGGGGATGGGGGGTCCGTGCCGGGGTGGAGGTTGGGGGGGGTCCCTGCCGGGGAGGGGGATGGGGGGTGCGTGCCGGGGTGGAGGTTGGGGGGGGGATCCGTGCCGGGGAGGGGGATGGGGGGTCCGTGCCGGTGTGGAGGTTGGGGGGGGGTCCGTGCCGGGGTGGAGGTTGGGGGGGGTCCGTGCCGGGGTGGAGGTTGGGGGGGGTCCGTGCCAGGGAGGGGGATGGGGGGTCCGTGCCGGGTTGGAGGTTGGGGGGTGGTCCGTGCCGGGGTGGAGGTTGGGGGGTGTCCGTGCCGGGGAGGGGGATGGGGGTTCCGTGCCGGGGTGGAGGTTGGGGGGGTCCGTGCCGGGGAGGGGGATGGGGGGTCCGTACCGGGGTGGAGGTTGGGGGGGGTCCGTGCCGGAAAGGGGGATGGGGGGTCCGTGCCGGGGTGGAGGTTGGGGGGGGTCCGTGCCGGGGAGGGGGATGGGGCGGTCCTTGCCGGGGTGGAGGTTGGGGGGGGGGTCCGTGCCGGGGAGGAGGATGGGGGGGGTCCGTACCGGGGTGGAGGTTGGGGGGGGTCCGTGCCGGGGTGGAGGTTGGGGGGGGTCCGTGCCAGGGAGGGGGATGGGGGGTCCGTGCCGGGTTGGAGGTTGGGGGGTGGTCCGTGCCGGGGTGGAGGTTGGGGGGTGTCCGTGCCGGGGAGGGGGATGGGGGTTCCGTGCCGGGGTGGAGGTTGGGGGGGTCCGTGCCGGGGAGGGGGATGGGGGGTCCGTACCGGGGTGGAGGTTGGGGGGGGTCCGTGCCGGAAAGGGGGATGGGGGGTCCGTGCCGGGGTGGAGGTTGGGGGGGGTCCGTGCCGGGGAGGGGGATGGGGCGGTCCTTGCCGGGGTGGAGGTTGGGGGGGGGGTCCGTGCCGGGGAGGAGGATGGGGGGGGTCCGTACCGGGGTGGAGGTTGGGGGGGGTCCGTGCCGGGGAGGGGGATGGGGGGTCCGTGCCGGGGTGGAGGTTGGGGGGGGTCCGTGCCGGGGAGGAGGATGAGGGGTGCGTGCTGGGGTGGAGGTTGGGGGGGGGGGTCCGTGCCGGGGAGGGGGATGGGGGGTCCGTGCCGGGGTGGAGGTTGGGGGGGGGTCCGTGCCGGGGTGGAGGTTGGGGGGTGTCCGTGCCGGTGAGGGGGATGGGGGGTCCGTGCCGGGGTGGAGGTTGGGGTGGGGTCCGTGCCAGGGAGGGGGATGGGGGGTCCATGCCGGGGTGGAGGTTTGGGGGGGGGGTGGTCCGTGCCGGGCAGGGGGATGGGGCGGTCCATGCCGGGGTGGAGGTGGGGTGGGGGTCCGTGCCGGGGAGGGGGATGGGGGGTCCGTGCCGGGGTGGAGGTTGGGGGGGGGTCCGTGCCGGGGAGGGGGATGGGGGGTCCGTGCCGGGGTGGAGTTTGGGGGGGGGTACGTGCAGGCGAGGGGGATGAGGGGTGCGTGCCGGGGTGGACGTTGGGGGGGGAGTCCGTGCCGAGGAGGGGGATGGGGGGTCCGTGCCGGGATGGAGGTTGGGGGGGGGGTCCGTGACGGGGAGGGGATGGGGGGTCCGTGCCGGGGTGGAGGTTGGGGGGGGTTCTGTGCCGGGGTGGAGGTTGGGGGGGGTTCCGTGCCGGGGTGGAGGTTGGGGGGGGGGTTCCGTGCCGGTGTGGAGGTTGGGGGGGGGGGGTCCGTGCCGGCGTGGAGGTTGGGGGGGGTCCGTGCCGGGGAGGGGGATGTGGGGTCCGTGCCGGGGTGGGGGATGCGAGGGCAAGTGAGTTGGTCCACCTGGCCAGGTGCCAGCCTCCAACAGTTGGACCCATGCGGTCCATGCCACCTGGCTGGGGAGAGGAGTGGATATGGGCAATGATGACATGTCGTCGTTCCCCCCCCACCCCCCAGCAGGCAGTCATGTTTTCCGATCATCCAGCAATGTTGGCCGCCGTGGCGGCAGCCGCTCATGTCAATGTTGCCCTGGGTGAGGAGGAGGAGGAGGAGGAGGAGCGTGCCAGAGAGGCGGCGCAGGCTGCCGCAGAGGGACAGGCAGCAGCCACCCAGGCTGGAGGGACACCTGACCGACAGGACGAGGAAGGGGAGGAGGACGTCGCGGCCCCACGGCAACGGAGGCACCCGAGGGCGCCCCGTGTGTACCGGCCCCAGCAGTCATACCAGGACCTCACGGACCGGGAATGCAGGAGGAGACTCCGGATGAGGCGGGAAACCGTGGCACACATCTGCCACCTGCTGGCACACCTGTCACCGCGTGGCACTGGCGGGGGACACCCTCTCCCCGTGTCCGTCAGGGTTACGGTGGCCTTGAACTTTTATGCAACGGGGTCATTCCAGGCACCGAGTGGGGACCTGTCCGGCATATCGCAGACATCGGTGCATCGGTGCATCCGGGCAGTGACAGATGCCCTATACGCCATGGCGCACCGCTACATCCGCTTCCCCGTGGACCGGGCCAGCCAAGATGCCCGGGCCGTGGGCTTCTCTGCCGTGGCCGGGTTCCCCATGGTCCAGGGCGCGATCGATGGGATGCACGTCGCCATGCGGCCACCTGCAGATAACAGGGCCGTGTTCACCAATAGGAAGGGGACCTATTCGATGAACATACAGGTGGTCTGCGACCACCGCATGATGATCCTGCACGTCTGCGCCCGTTACCCAGGCAGTGTACATGACTCATACGTGTTGTCATCCATCCCCGGCATGTACGAGGGACGCCATCCCCGGCTAAGGGGCTGGTTGCTGGGCGACAGGGGCTACCCATTGCGATCGAGGCTGATGACGCCTGTACGGAGGCCACGCAATGAGGCGGAGAACCGCTACAATGATGCCCATGTAGCGACAAGGGGAGTGATAGAGAGGTGCTTTGGCGTGCTGAAGATGTGTTTCAGGTGCCTGGACCTCTCTGGGGGCGCCCTCCAGTATCGGTCAGATAGGGTCGGCCGCATCATTGTGGTGTGCTGCGTCCTGCACAACATAGCCCAGCAGAGGGGCGATGTGCCGCAGGCAGAGGAGGGCGGAGTGGAGGAGCAGCAGGAAGAGGCGCAGTCCTCCCCAGATGAGGGGGATGGGGGTAATGGTCAGGGCAGACGGGGTAGACATAGGCGGGTGGCTGTCCACCGTTACCGGCTGGCCCAGCGGGCACGGGACAGACTGATAGCCGCCCGCTTCACTGACTAGATGGGCGTGGGAATCGGGTAGTATGGCCACAGACCGCACACCATGGCAACAGCCGACCACCCACACCCCCCACCCATCCACCCATCCAGCACCCTCACCCCCCTCCCCAACCCCACCCACCCCACCCGCATGCACACCACCCCCCCCATTGCCGATCTACCTGCGGCACAAAGGGCCGGGCTCACACAGTTGCGGGTGGACGCGTGTCTATTGCAGGCCATGGAGGATGATGACAACCTGCCCTGTGGTGAGCTTCTGGCTCTACATCGTTGGACTATGTCTGACCCATGGCCACAGTACCACCATCCACCCGGACCATCCCTGCATGCGGCTGTGACACTGCAGCGCACGGTCCCGTCTTCTGCCCGGGGGATGTTGATGGCGGCCCAGTGGGAAGGGGGCAGACTCACCTGGGGCTGAGGTAAGACCACCCCTCACACACACACTTGCGCTCAACGTACATGACACCCCCGCACGCTTTGGACAGAGCACAAAGGCAGCTTCTGTAGGTGTAACATTGACTTTAATAACCAAAGGAGTTCATGCACGTGCCCTAGCCCCTAAAACTCATCTGTGCCCTGCACCCGTGCCAACTTACTCAGTGTCTAATTGTTTGGCCTTACGGGCCCTTTGACTACGTCTACGTGGTTCCCCAGACGGTACAGCAGAACTGGAGGTGGACTCCTGTGATTCCTGCCCTCTGACACTGGATCCCGTTTCCTGGGGCGTCCTGACCTAGATGGGCCAGGCTGCGGCCCGGGCGACTGGGATGGCGAGCTGCCAGCCTGTCCTGCCCGTTGCCCACCCGATGCACCTGGGACGGAAGGGGGGGAGTCCGAGGTGTCGCGGTGTTCCGGGACCTCCCCTACAGAGGGAGCCGGGACGGACCACACCACCTCCTCCTCCCTCGGGGTGCCCGATGGCCCCCAGTCCTCTACATGGGTGGGGGATGCGAACGGACTGGCCATCCGACGCCCCCCCGACATCTGGCGCTGCCAGTCCTGGAGGCCCGTGCTGGTATCGACAGGGGTCTGCAGGTCTGCAGCCATGGAGCCCAGGGGGTTGGCAAACCCTGTCTGTGACAGTGCGACGCCGGCTCGCACATGGCCACTGGCGCCGATGCCCTCAGCGATGGCCTGCAGAGACTGGGCCATGGCCTGCTGAGACTGGGCCATGGCCTGCAGAGACTGGGCTATGGCGTTGAGCGCCTCTGCCATCTGGCGCTGGCACTGGCTCATGGCCTCCTGTGAGAGGGCAGCCATTTCCTGGGCCACAGACGCCGCCTGCACGGAAAGCCCCAGGCCTCGCAAACCGTTCCCCATGTCTGACACCGTCGCACCCATTGCCTCCACCGCGGACGCCACCCGTGCGGTGTCAGCTTGGGTGGCATGCATGACCGGCACCACTCCCAGCTCCTGGACGCGGGTGGACTCCTCCACCTGCGACTGCAACCGCCGCAAGCCGCCCGTCACCCTCTTCGCTTGTCTCCGGGTCGGTGGTTGCATCGGATCTATGTGTGGGTGTGGTAACTCCAGGAACCCGGGATCCACCTGGGCGGCAGATGTTCGCTTGGGCTGGGCTGCCCTCCGACCGCCCGGCCCCTCTGCTGCTCCTACCTCCACCTGCTGTACCGGGACGGCTGTGTTGTGCGCACCAGTGAGTGTACCAGACGCCTCATCACTAAAGTGCCCAACCGAGGTGAGTGTTTCTGCGATGGTGGAGGGTGTTGGTGACAGCAGTGGCGTTGTGTCGTGCTCTTCGTCCCACTCTGAGTCCATGGCACTTTGGGGTGGGGGTTCGTCTCCACCCATCCACTCTGAGTCACTGTCCGGTATTTCGTCTTCCTGGGTAGTGCTGTCCCGGGTAGGGGTGTCCTGGGCAGTGCTGTCCCGGGTAGTGCTGTCCCGGGTAGTGGTGTCCCGGGTAGTGGTGTCCTGGGTAGTGGTGTCCTGGGTAGTGGTGTCCTGGGTAGTGGTGTCCTGGCTCAGATGTGACGGGGGCCTGTGGCTGCCCCCCTCGTCGCTGGGTGGTCGCTCCCGCACATGACGGGGTTGTCGTCTCCCTGTCGCTCCAGGTCTCTCCGTCTCCCGTGGCCTCCGAGGGGTATCCTGCGGGCGTCGCATGCTGGGGGGTGCGGGTCTCTCCGTCTCCCGTGGTGTGCGAGGGGCATCCTGCGGGCGTCGCATGCTGGAGGGTCCGGGTCTCTCCGTCTCCCGTGGCCTCCGAGGGGCATCCTGCGGGCGTCGCATGCTGGAGGGTCCGGGTCTCTCCGTCTCCCGTGGTGTGCGAGGGGCATCCTGCGGGCGTCGCATGCTGGAGGGTCCGGGTCTCTCCGTCTCCCGTGGCCTCCGAGGGGCATCCTGCGGGCGTCGCATGCTGGAGGGTTCATGTCTCTCCGTCCCCCGTGGCCTCCGAGGGGCATCCTGCGGGCGGTCTGCATCTGCGGGGTTGGGTGCCTGGACGTTTGGTCCTGCGATACACAATGAAACATGCATGGTTAGACATCAGGCAGTGATCAGGTGATGTGGGGGAGGGGGATATAGGGGAGGGGAATATGGGGACGGGCTGTCGGTGGCTCACTTGCTACTACGCCCCCGACCTCTGCATCAGCAACCTCCCGGTCGTCAGGTCCGCCAGCCAGTTCCAGGGCCCTTTCCTCGTGTTCGGTCAGTGGCCTCTCATCAGCGGGGCCTCCTCCAGTCCTCACATGCTCCCTATTGTTGTGGGCGCGCTTATCCTGTGGGGGGGGGGGGGGGGTGGCAGAGGTAAAAGGCAACACTGTTAGGCAGGTATATGAATGCACGCCATCGGTTGCGCGTGCATTGCAGAGGTTAAGGTTAGGGCTGGATTCACTTGGGGATATGGGGGAGGGGGGGATATGGGGGATATGGGGGAGGGGGATATGGGGGAGGGGGATATGGGGAGGGGGATATGGGGGAGGGGGATATGGGGGGATATGGGGAGGGGGATATGGGGGAGGAGGGATATGGGGAGGGGGGATATGGGGAGGGGGGATATGAGGGAGGGGGTATATGGGGGAGGGGGATATGGGGGAGGGGGTATATGGGGGAGGGGGATATGGGGGAGGGGGATATGGGGATATTGTGGAGGGGAGGATATGGGAGAGGGGGGGATATGGGGGAGGGGGGATATGGGGGAGGGGGGGATATGGGGGAGGGGGGTATGGGGGAGGGGGGATATGGGGGAGGGGGGATTATGGGGGATATGGGGGAGGGGGGATATGGGGAGGCTCACCCTGCCTGCTCTGACGAGGTCGTTCACCTTCTTGTGGCACTGGGTGCCTGTCCGTGGTGTCAGGGCCGCAGCGGTGACGGCCTCTGCCACTTCCCTCCACAGACGCTGGCTGTGGCGTGGGGCAACTCTGCGGCCGTGCCCGGGATACAGGGCGTCCCTCCTCTGCTCCACCGCGTCCAGGAGCGCCTCCACAGCCCGTGACTCGAACCCCGGGGCTGAGCGGCGGCCAGCCATCCAGTCGGGTGTTGCGGTCGGGTGTTCCGGTCGGGTGGGGGGGAGCAGCGCGGCCTTATGAGCCGTCACGCCGTGCAGCGCGTATGACGCTGCACGGCGTGAACCACTGCGCAAGCGCGGATCCCGTTACGTCGCTGCTAGCCCATTTCGGGCCGGAGACTTTCGACCCATTTTTCCAACGTGACGCAAGTCGGATTTGCGCCGTTTTCTGCGCCGATCGGCGGAGTTTCCGCCGATAACGGAGAATTTCGCCCCATGTCTCCAATTGTTCATGTACTGTATCCCAAAACGTTATTCTCTGAACAAATCCTGTGTTATTTGAATTTTAATGAATCAGCACCACCTGTTTTCAACGTTTCCCTCAGAACTATGGAAACATGGAAAATAGGAGCAGGAGGAGGCCATCCAGCCCTTCGAGCGTGCTCCCCCATTCATTATGATCATGGCTGGTCATCCAACTCAGTAATCTGTTGCCGCTTTATCCCCGTATCCTTTGATACGGTGCTCAGGTGCTCCTTCTTTAAAACATACATAGCGGAATTCTTCGTTCCTGAGACAAAGTGTTGATGCCGAGGCAGGATTCGTAGACCTCCATAGACAGCAAAACTGGCACCGCACCTGGACCGATTCAGCGACTCTGGAGGGGCTAGCACCAGCACCGCATGGAACACAATCAATTCCGATGAGAGACGGTGGGGGTTTCACCCTCACAACGCAAAAGATGTGCAGGTTAGGTGGATTGTCCACACTAAATTGTCCCTTAATTGGAAAGAAAATGAATTGGGTACTTTAAATTTATCTTAAAAAAAAGAATTTTTTAAAGCTCAAGTGAACCTCGCCATCTGGAATTCGCCCCAGTGGAGGTGGAGAATCGCGGAGGTCCCGGAGAATACTGGGTCAGGCCCGCTAATGATACGCAAACGGTGTTTACTGTATGTGCTGGTGTCCTGGAATGCTGCTGACGAGGCACCGGAGAATTGCGCTGTGGTGTGAAATCGGCGCCGCCACGATTTTGGGGTCAAAACCGTTTCTCCGCCTAATCGGGTTTCTCGATTCCACGGCGGCCGATGGAGAATCCTGCCCACAGTGTTTTGGCCTCAATTGCTTTCTGTGGTAGAGAATTCCACAGTCTCACCACTCTCTCGGTGATGTAATTTCTCCTCATCTCAGTCCTAAATGGTTTATCCCATATCCTTAGACTATTACCCCGGTACAGGACTCCCCCATTATCGGGAACATCCTTCTTACATTTACCCTGTCTAGTCCTGTTGGAATTTTATAGGTTTCTATGAGATCCCCCTTCATTCTTCTAAACTCGTCTGAATATAATCCTAACCAACTCATTCTCTCCTCATACATCTGTCTCGCCATCCCAGGAATCAGTCTGGTAAACCTTTGTCGTACTCCGTCCGCAGCAAGCTCATCCTTCCTCAGATAAGGAGACCAAAGCTGCATGCACTATTCCAAGTGTGGTCTCACCAAGGCCCTGTATAATTGCAGCAAGACATCCCTGCTCCAGTACTCAAATCCTCTCGCTATGAAGGACAACATACCACTTGCCTTTTTCACTGCCTGATGCACCTTACTTTCAGCGACTGGTGTACAAGGACACCTAGGTCTCATTGCATATTTCATTCCCTCAATCTATTGTCATTCAATCTGCCTTCCGGTTTTTGCTACGGAAGTGAATAACTTCACATTTCTCCAAATTAAACTGCATCTGCCATGCATTTGCCTACTCACTCAACTTGTCCAAATCACCCTGAAGGATCTCTGCATCCTCTTCACAGCTCAGCCTCCCATGCATCTTTGTGTCATCTGCAAATTTGGAGGTATTACATTTAGTTCTCTCATCTAAATCATTAATATATATTGTGAGTAGCTGGGGCCCTAGCACTGATCCCTGTAGTACGCTACTAGTCACTAGTCCATTCAGAAAAAGACTTGTTAATTCCTACTCTTTGTTTATGTCTGCCAACAGCTTTCTATCCAGCTCAATATACTGCTCCTAATCCCATGAACTTTAATTTTACATGTTAATCCCTTTTGTGGGACCTGGTCAAAGGCCTTGTGAAAGTCTAAATATTCCACAACCACTGGCTCCCCCTCATCAACTCAACTAGTTACATCCTCAAATAAATTCAAGTAAATTTATCAAGCATGATTGCTCTTTTATAAATCGATGTTGACTCTGTCCGGACATACCACTGTTTTCAGAGTGCTCTGCTATAAGATCTTTTACAATAGACTCAAGCAGTTTGCCAAACAAACCTGTGCTCTCGATTGACTTCCCGCTCATTGAAATATTGGAGGTAAGTTTAACTACCCCATCAGCTCCAAATTGGCAGGGTTGGTGTGGGGGCGGAATTAAAATTTCAGAGATGATAAACTTTATTTCTGGTTTTAATGGAGACAAATGTGGTGAGAGGGTCTAATCTTCTCTTCAGAGGTCGGACATTAACAAATATTTTAATGAAGTTGTGTTCCATTAGATAAATGTCTTTCCAGCACTGCTTGGATTGGCTGAAAGCTGAACTTGATAGAATGATGAATCTGAGGGTGATTAAGAAAATTGAAGAACCAACAGATTGGGTAAATTCAATGGTGTGTGTTAAGAAACGCTATGACGATTTAAGAATCTGCATGGATCCGAAAGACCTCAATGCCAACATCAAGCCAATTATGAGCGAAATGTCAGGTGCGACATGCAAGGTTTTTGGCAACTCAACCTGGATTTGGAGAGTATGAAGCTTTGTACATTTAACACTCCATTTGGGCACTACTGTTTTCTTCGAATGCCGTTTGGGATAATAGCCACACCTGAAATATTTGCGGGCAATGGAGCATATTGTCGAAGGTATTCAAGGAGTTTGTGTGTATGTTGACGATATTATAGTATGGGGTTCTACAA